>NC_064564.1:108236551-108536551 GCF_937001465.1 Orcinus orca | reverse complement strand
GAATTAATTTTTTTCTTTGAAGTTAAGAAAATGGAGTTCCAAAGAAGGAAGGAGACAAGATACACAGCTCTTAAGGTACAGAGTTGAGGCTTGAACTCAGATCTGGCTCCAAATCCAATTTTCTTTGTCTCTAGACAGAGGTCCTAAATAGTTCTCTTAACAGATTACCAAGCTGGTTGTCACTGTCTTGCTCAGTCCTCTCATCTTTAGATTAAGCAGATTGGACCAGATCAGGGGTTCCCAGTCTACTCTGTGGACTCTGTCATTAGAATTACTGGTGGAACCTAGGGGCAAGATGGGAATAAAGACACAGACCTACTAGAGAATGGACTTGAGGATACGGGGAGAGGGAAGGGTAAGCTGGGACAAAGTGAGAGAGTGGCATGGACATATATACACTACCAAATGTAAAATAGATAGCCAGTGGGAAGCAGCCGCATAGCACAGGGAGATCAGCTTGGTGCTTTGTGACCACCTAGAGGGGTGGGATAGGGAGGGTGGGAGGGAGACGCAAGAGGGAGGAGATATGGGAACATATGTATATGTATAACTAATTCACTTTGTTATAAAGCAGAAACTAACACACCATTGTAAAGCAATTATACCCCAATAAAGATGTTAAAAAAAAAAAAGAATTACTGGTGGAACTTTGTGAAAAAACAGATGGCTATACCCAGTGCCCAGAAATTCTGATTGATTTCATCTAGAGCAGGGCTCAGAAATCTGTACTTGTAGAAAGCATTCCAGGACTTCCCTGGTGGCGCAGTGGTAGAGAGTCTGCCTGCCAATGCAGGGGATACGGGTTCGTGCCCTGGTCTGGGAAGATCCCACATGCCGCGGAGCAGCTGGGCCCGTGAGCCATGGCCGCTGAGCCTGCGCGTCCGCAGCCTGTGCTCCGCAACGGGAGAGGCCACAGCAGTGAGAGGCCCGCGAACAGCAAAAAAAAAAAAAAAAAAAAAAAAAAGCGTTCCAGGTGATTCTGATATGTGACTTGATTTGGGACCATGAGCGTCAGAGCTTCTCCATCTTGAATGTGCAAAGGAATCATGCAGGGATCTTGTTAAATGCAGGCTCTGCCTCAGAAGGACTGGGGAGGGGCCTGAGATTCTGCATTTTTAACAAGCTCCCAGGTGACGCTGGTGCTGCTGGTTTGGGTACCATGCTTTGAGTAGCAAGAGCCTAGGTCATATTGGACAGCATTCCTAGCTCTGACATCTTAAGATTCTAGCTTTCTAGAGGGCTCTCTCAGCCTCCTCCTGCTCGCTCCTTTCTCTCTGCTCAACTCTTTGCTTTGACTCATCCTCTCTCTCCAGGCCCCACTATACTCATGAACACATTTAACTTTGGTGAGGCTGGACTCTCGACATTTTTCAAGATGTGGCTTCCCCATTTCCTCACAAGCCCCAGTCCTTAGCATGTTCCTCCTCAGCACGCCAACATTTGACATGTCTCGGTCCAGACACCAGCTGCTGCCACCGTGTTGGTGTGTGGTTGTTGGGTTGGTAGGACACACCTAGAAGGTGGGGGTGGGTGGAGAGTTCTTCCGATGCAGCAGCTTCAGTCCAGCCTTTGGGTGACACTGGCAGGTGGAGGGGTCGCAGGGACACGCCCCACCCCAGACGTAGGAACAGGGGGACTTCTGCTCTTCTTTAGCCCTGGGGGAATGGCCTCTTTCTGGTTTCCTGCTGACTCCTCTTTCCCCCTCTGCTGTCCTGGACTCCATGGAGACTCCCTCCCCACGTCCTTTGGGGACTCCATGGCAGCTGGTGGCAGGGGAATGCCAGGGATGACTCACTCTTTGGCGCCCGGGGAAGCTGGAAAAGTTTGGCTGAGTGGGTCCCCAGACCCTGTGTGGGGAAGACAATCATGCTGCCCTTAGAGGAGTCCCTTTGGCTCACTTTCCTCCACCCATTCTTTGGGATTCAAGATTTTTATTATGCTTTATGATATTCTACACAAACACAAACTCTTCTTGTGGTTCTCCTAACATTTCACATTATTCCTCTTGCCTGGAATGTCCAGCCCCTTTCTTGTCTCTCTGGAAAACTCTTCCTTTTTTGTTATAGAACCAGTTCAAATATCACCTTCTGCAGGAATCCTTCCTGCCTGTGGGCTGGAGCCATTCTTTCCCTCCGTGCGTCTGGGAGATGCATATACAAGCACACGAATCCAAGACAGACAAGGAAACAAATGCTTGTGTCTGAGGCTGCGCCAGACTGGAAGCAACCTGAGGCCAGGACCGGGCATGAAGTCATCACTCAGGAAATAAGATCAGAACTCTTGGGGGTGGACCCAGGTTCTGGTGATTGAGAACCACTCCTTAAGACATGGGAAGGGGGCTGAGCCTGAAGGTAGGGCCGAGTAGCTCAGCCTGTGGAGAGTAGACGGCTATGGGGTGGGAGCAACCTGGAATCTCCTTGTTTCTAGGGTGTGTCTTAGAGCTAACCTGTCATTCATGTTAGCAGAGTGTTCATTAGTTCACATGACTAATATGTATTGCACTTTACTATGTTCTCAGCTTAAGTTTAAGGTCTTAATGATGAACCAAATAGCCATAGTCCCTTTTTTCCCTGGAGCTTGCAAGGAGTTAGAACTAACGAAATCAAAACACAGGGGAAAGTGTTTCAGGTGGGAGTGATGGCACGTGAAGAGGCCTGGAGGTGGGAATGCAAATGGCACATTTGAAGAATTGTAAGAAGGCCAGTGGGCTTGAGCGCAGAGAATGATGGAGAGAGAGCTGGGACTGAGCCTAGAGCTGTAGTAGAGGCCAAATTGTGGAGCTTTTCAGGCCATGCTAAATATTTGGTTTTCTGTTTGTTTTTGTTTTTAATCCTAAAAGCAATGACCTTACCACGGATCAACATGCTATGCTGCTGAGAACACCAAGTCCTATCACTCCTGGGAAAGGCATCATCTACTGGAATTTATAATGGGACATCCTACCAGGATGGGTGAGTTACTTTCACCCCTGGGTGAGGGGAAACTACTCATTTTCCACTGGGATCCCACTGTCCTACTGCAAACTGGCCCTGTGGAAACACTATGCCTGGAATGGAACATGCACCATTTAAAGAAGGGAGAAGGGAGAAGTTGTGGGTCATTACCTGGTATATTCCTCCCCAGTCATCGCCTCATGCCTGACAGTGCTGCCTCCCCCTGCTAACATGTATGGTACACACAACTAGGTCAGATTCCTAAAGCTGCAGCCACATTGACATCTAAGGATCAGGTCACAAGTGTAATCCTTATAGAAAGGGAAAGCCTTCCCATACAAGTCCTACTAAAAATATGTCTTTTGGGCCTTAGACTTGTGCTGCTCTTGCAGTATCTGGTCATGAGATGAGCACCTGATGGAAATACCTTTCTACAGTGGGCCCATTTGTATGCCCAGCAAAGGAGTCAATCCAACTGTTGGGTATGTGGGCAGCTGCCCCTCTCTAGCTCGTCAGGATGGCCATGGTGGGTATCACCACTCTAGGAAGGGGACTGGAAGGCCCTAAAGCACTCCACTGAGAAACAATAAGGTGGGACTAGTATTTTTTTTTTATGTATTTATTTATTTTTGGCTGCGTTGGGTCTTCGTTGCTGTGCGTGGGCTTTCTCTAGTTGCAACGAGCGGGGGCTACTCTTTCCTTGCGGTGTGCAGGCTTCTTCTTGCAGTGGCTTCTCTTGTTGCGGAGCACGGGCTCTAGGCGCGTGGGCTTCAGTAGTTGCGGCACGCGGGCTTATTTGCTCCGCGGCATGTGGGATCTTCCCAGACCAGGGCTCGAACCCGTGTCCCCTGCCTTGGCAGGAGGATTCTTAACCACTGCGCCACCATGGGAGCCCAGGACTAGTATTCTTAATCCATCTGATATTACCAATACTGATCCAGAAACCCGGCCTGTGGCACACACAATCAAAACAGTGGGCATGGATGTTCCTTTTCTGTCAATCAAACTACACAGACAGCCCGTCCACTACAGACTAGAAGGGTCCTAAAAACACCAGCATGGGTGGCTATGCTCAGACTTGGGAGGGGCTCATGTGGCTTATTCCGGGTTATGAACATTCGAGCACCTTACACTCCTATGTTGGGAACAGAAAAATCCCTCTAAACAGAACCAACCAAATTGCACCAGAACCATGTATTCATTCTGTCCCATTAAAGGATAGTGATTTCTTAGGCACTGACTGGCTACACCACCCAGGTGCATAGAAGCCCTTACTAAATTCACCCAACAAGCCTTAATTGATAGCTGGCAAAACCTGTCTCTACTGAACACTGAATGTCTCTAATGAGAAAAGCTGTCGTCTAAAATAGGATGGCCTGGACATTATTACTGCCTTGCAAGGAGACACCTGTGGCATTATTCAAACATCTTGTGGGTGTTCATACCTGATGAGTGTACTAATGTATCATTTTATTAAACCACATGAGGGCACAAGTGACTGCCCTGAGTGATCTGACTCCCCAGCCTCGGGAACTTAATAAATCAGTGAATCAGTGGCTCGGATCATGGGGCTTTTGGTGGAAAAATTTGTTACTTATTTTGGGAATCATTATCCTAAACTGTGTTTTCTCTTGCATGTGCCTATACTATTGCTGTGATATCTGCCTCCAAAGCAGCCAGACAGCCACCAAACGAGCCACCTCCACGCCAGTGAAACCCCTTGCTGAACCCTTGCAAATGGTTCAAGGTATTTAGCTAATGCTCAAAAAACCTGAAAAGCAGGGTGAGGGTGTGTGATCAGCTCGTGGACATTCTTCTGATTGGTTGGTGGTGAGGTCATCGGGAGTCAACATCATCAACCTTCTGGTTCCAACCCGTCTGGGGTCTACGTGCTTGTGGGCAGCATGCAGTTAACTTCTTCCACCTGGCGGGGGTTTCAGTATCTGCAAAACAGCTCAAAGGACGTGGCTCAGAATGTTATCTATAGCCCTTGAGGAGGAAGTAAAAGTCCTTGACTCTGTTTAATGGCTAAATTATTATTATTTTGTCTGGCTTGAGTGTTTTATTTCTGCATTTTCTCACTTCTCTTATGAAATTTATTCTTTGGAACTCAAGGAAGGCCTGGGAAGCTAAAGTTTTTCTACAAACAAGAGGTAAGCCGAGGACGTGGCGGGGCAGGGATCTGTCCCAGGAGGTCCTGTTCAGTTACATTGGGGGAGGTCACGGAGAGGACTTGGCTTCTGATTGACCTGTGAGTCGGACCTGGCTGATTGGAGGCATCTCACCCCTCCCTCTGTCCTTGAAATATACACTCTGCCCACGGGATGGAGCGGAGGGGTGCCCACGTGGGAGCCATTTTCAAGAGAACATTGAGAGAACAGTGTGCTGTTGGGACCATCTGAATAGCATGGGTGTCTGAACCCACTGAAGGCCTCTGTATAAGCTTTTAAGATCCTGACTGGTGCGGGGTGGAGATCTACTTGTGACCACCAGGACGAGCCTTACAAGTAATTCCCCTGCTTATTCAGGGGATTCCTGCCCCTCTCCTCTGTGGCAGCTGAACTATGCTTTCTATAAGCAGGGGGTGAGGGGTGAGGTGGGGGGTAGGGGGGGGCTTGTGTGTGGGTGACCTTCCTATTCCCCTTTATCTTTCACAATCATCTCCCCTAATATATTTTTTCTGCTATCTAATTATGTTTTGGTATTTGTTTATCGTAGACCCTGAACTGATGCTATAGTTAACAGAAAATGTTAAACATGTATTTTCAGATTGTTTCTGTTCTTTGGTTATTATGAATAATGCTACTATGAACGTTCATGTACAGGCTTTTGTGTGGACATATGTTTTCTTAGTTATATACCTAGGAATGGAATTGCTGGGTCATATGGTAACTCTGTGTTTAAGTTTTTGAGAAACTGCCAACATTTTCCAAAGTGGCTGCATTATTTTACAATCTTACTACCAGCGCAGCAGGGTTCACCCTTCTCTCATGCCTTGCCAACATTTTGATATTGTCCATTAAAAAAAAGATTTAACCATCCTAGTGGAAGTGAAGTGGTATCTCCTTGTGGTTTTGATTTGCACTTCTCTGACATGTAATGATGCTGAATATTTTTCATGTGCTAATTGGCCGTTTGTATCATTTATTTGGAGAAGTGTCTATTTAAATCCTTTGTGCATTTTAAAATTGGGTTATTAGTCTTCTTATTGTTGAATTGTAAGAGTCCTTTATATATTCTTATACAAATATCTTATCAGTATGTGATTTGCATATATTTTCTACCTTTCAGTGGTTTGTCTATTCATTCTCCTGATGGTATCTTTTGAAGTACAAAACCTGGTGATTTTGATAAAGTTCCATTTATCCTTTTTTTTTTCCTACTGCTTATGCTTTTGGTGTCACACCTAAGAAACCATTGCCTAATCTAAGGTCACAAAGATTCATTCCCGCACTTTCTTCTAAACATTCTGTAGTTTTAGCTCTTACATTGAGTTATTTTTTTGTATGTGTGAGGTAAAGGTTCAGCTTCATTCTTTTGCATTTGGGTGTCCAGTTGACCCAGAACTATTTGTTGAAAACACTATTCTTTCCACATTGAATTGTACTGGCAGCCTTATTGAAAACAACTTGCCCATAAATGTGAAGGTTTATTTGTTGACCCTCAATTGTATTCCTTTGATCTATATGTCTAACCTTATGCTAGAATGGCATTGTCCTTTTCTTAATTGAAGTATAGTTGCTGTACAATATTATATGTTACAGGTGTACACTATAGTGATTCACAATTTTTAAAGGTTATACTCCATTTATAGTTATAAAATATTAGCTATATTCCCCATGTTGTACAACATATCCTTGTAGCTTATTTTGTACCTAATAATGTGTACCTGTTGATCCCCTACCCTTATCTTGCCCCTCTCCCCTTCTCCCCTTCCCTCTCCCCACTGGTAACCACCAATTTGTTCTTTTTATCTGTGAGTCTGCTTCTATCTTTCTTTCTTCCTTTCTTTTATTTATTTATTTAGGCTGCATTGGGTCTTCGTTGCTGCACGCAGGCTTTCTCTAGTTGAGGTGAGCGGGGGCTGTTCTTTGTTGTGGTGCCTGAGCTTCTCACTGCGGTGACTTCTCTTGTTGTGGAGCACAGGGTCTAGGCAAGTGGGCTTCAGTAGTTGTGGTTCACGGGCTTATTTGCTCCATGGCATGTGGGATCTTCCTGGACCAGGGATCGAACCCGTGTCCCCTGCATTGACAGGCGGATTCTTAACCACTGCGCCACCAGGGAAGCCCCTGCTTCTTTTTGTTATATTCACTAGTTTGTTGTATTGTTTAGATTCCACGTATAAGTGACATCATACGATATTTGTCTTTCTCTGTCTGACTTATTTCACTTAGCATAAGGCCCTCCAAGTCCATCCATGTTGCTGCAAATGGAAAAATTTCATTCTTTTTAATGGCTGAGTAGTAGTCCATCGTGTGTGTGTGTGTGTGTGTGTGTATACCACATCTTTATCCATTCATCTGTTGATGGACACTAGGTTGCTTCCATATCTTGGCAATTGTAAATAATGCTGCTATGAACATTAGGGTGCATGTATCTTTTCAAATTAGTGGTTTTGGTTTTTTTTGTATATATACCCAGAAGTGGAATTGCTGGGTCATATGGTAGTTCTATTTTCAGTTTTTTGAGAAACCTCCATACTGTTTTCCATAGTGGCTGCACCAATTTACATTCCACCAACAGTGTAGGAGGTTCCCTTTTCTCCACATCCTCACCAACATTTGTTATTTGTGTTCTTTTTGATGACAGCCATTCTGACAGGTGTGAGGTGAGATCTCATTGTGATTTTGATTTGTATTCCCTGATGATTAGTGATGTTGAGCATCTTTTCATATGAAGTACAGCATTGTCTTAATTACTGCAGTTTTGTTGTGAGTTTTATTTATTTAATTTATTTTTGGCTGCATCACGTCTTAGTTGCAGCACGTGGGATCTTCGTTGAGGCATGCAGGATCTTTCATTGCGGTGCGTGGGCTCTTCGTTGTGGTGTGTGGGCTTCTCTGTAGTTGTGGCGTGTGGGTTTTTCTCTTGTCTAGTTGTGGGGCACAGGCTCCAGGGCGTGTGGGCTCTGTAGTTGTGGCGCATGGGTTCCAGATCTTGTTGTAAGTTTAGAAATCAGGAAGTGTGAGTCTTCTGACTTTGCTCTTCTTTTTCAAGAATATATTGGTTATTCTGGTTCCCTTGCATTTCCATGTGAATTTTAGTATCAGCTTATCATTTTCTGCAAAATAGATAGCTGAAATTTTGATAGGGATTGCACTGAATTCAAATAGTTTATTATTTCTAATACGGGTTTTTTTGGTTGATTTTTTAGGAGTTCAAAAGTATACAGCATCTGCCATTTGCAAGTAGAGGTAGTTTTATTTCTTTCTTTACAGTCTGGTTGTCTCCTATTTCCTTTTCTTACTTAATCGTGCTGGCTGGAACCTCTAGTACAATGTTGAATAGAAGTGGCAAGAGTATCCATCTTTGCGTCATTCTTGATCTTAGAAGGGTAGGAATAGGAAGACTAGATAAAGGGATAGTGACACTCACAAGAAAAACAGATAATGTCCAGGTGATTAGAGTGGACTGGTGTGAGAGGATACTTTTTGCAGATGACATGAGCCTTACCCTGGGTGGGCCTGGAGTAGAGGAACGTGCCACATAGGGGAAAATAATACTAAAAGGAAAGGCCCTGAGGGAAAATATGTATGGTATATATCAGTGAGTGAGGGCTCAGACATAGTCAGCATCCTATTTTTTAATAATTATGGGACAGGAAATGGAGAGGAACCTCTTGGAGAGGGTGAGAGATGTGAGGGAGAGAGCCGCTTCAATATTTAATATCATTCTAAAGTAATAAATTGTTTCAGTAAAAAAATAACACACTGCATACTAAAAGCCACTGAATTATAGACTTTAAAAATGAATTTTATGGTATATGAACTATATCTCAATAATACTGTTATTAAAAAATAACATATACTGAAAAAAAACCAATTTATTATTCGCATGAACTCCACATAGAGAAGCATTTTCCAATTATAACAGTGGCTGAAGAGTCACAAGGAGGATTTTTTTCTTTTTTTTTGGTGCCATGCCTCAGGGCTTGCAGGATCTTATTTCCCCGACCAGGGATTGAACCTGAGCCTTCAGCAGTGAAAGTGCCGAGTCCTAACCACTGGGCCGCCAGGGAAGTCCCAGGATTTTTTTTTTATTGGTTTCATATATGTAAATTGAAAACCCCTTTATGTCCAAAAAAATCAATAAGAAAACTGAAGGACGAATATGTGATTGAGGAAAGTTTGCACTGTGAGTAGGCAAATGTAAAGTTTAAATGTTTAATATGAAAAGGACTTACAGAAAGAGAAAAATACCGTATGCTAACACATATATATGGAATCTAAAAAAAAAAAAAAAGATTCTGAAGAACGTAGGGGCAGGACGGAAATAAAGACGCAGAGGTAGAGAATGGACTTGAGGACACGGGGAGGGGGAAGGGTAAGCTGGGATGAAGTGAGAGAGTGACATGGACATATATACACTACCAAACGTAAAATAGACAGCTAGTGGGAAGCAGCCACATAGCACAGGGAGATCAGCTCGGTGCTTTGTGACCACCTAGAGGGGTGGGATAGGGAGGGTGGGAGGGAGGGAGACGCAAGAGGGAAGATATATGGGGATATATGTATATGTTTAGCTGATTCACTTTGTTATAAAGCAGAAACTAACACACCATTGTAAATCAATTATACTCCAATAAAGATGTTAAAAAAAAGAAACAACTATGTAAGAATCATTTTAAAAAGAAAAAGAAAACTATAAGACATTGATGAAAGAAAGTAAAGATGATACCAACAGTTGGAGAGATATATCATGTTCTTGGATTGGAAGAATCAATACTGTGAAAATGACTATACTACCCAAGGCAATCTACAGATTCAATGCAATCCCTATCAAATCACTAATGGCAGTTTTTACGAAACTAGGACAAAAAAATCTTAAAATTTGTATGGAGACACAAAAGACCCAGAATAGCCAAAGCAGTCTTGAGGGAAAAAAACAGACCTGGAAGAATCAGACTCCCTGACTTCAGACTATACTACAAAGCTACAGTAATCAAGACAATATAGTACTGGCACAAAAACAGAAACATAGATCAATGGAACAAGATAGAAAGCCCAGAGATAAACCCACACACCTATGGTCAACTAATCTATGACAAAGGAGGCAAGGATATACAATGGAGAAAAGACAGTCTCTTCAGTAAGTGGTGCTGGGAAAACTGGACAGCTACATGTAAAAGAATGAAATTGGAACACTCCCTAACACCATACACAAAAATAAACTCAAAATGGATTAGAGGCCTAAATGTAAGACCGGACACTATAAAACTCTTAGAGCAAAACATAGGAAGAACATTCTTTGACATAAATCACAGCAAGATCTTTTTTGACCCACCTCCTAGAGTAATGGAAATAAAAACAAAAATAAACAAATGGGACCTAATGAAACTTCAAAGGTTTTGCACAGCAAAGGAAACGATAAGACGAAAAGACAACCCTCAGAATGGGAGAAACTATTTGCAAATGAAGCAACAGACAAAGGATTAATCTCCAAAATATATAAACAGCTCATGCAGCTCAATATTTAAAAAATAAACAACCCAATGCAAAAATGTGCAGAAGACGTAAATAGACGTTTCTCCAAAGAAGACATACAGATGGCCAAGAAGCACATGAAAAGCTGCTCAACATCACTAATTATTAGAGAAATGCAAATCAAAACTACAGTGAGGTATCACCTCACACCAGTTAGAATGGGCATCATCAGAAAATCTACAAACAACAAATGCTGGAGAGGCTGTGGAGTAAAGGGAGAATGATATGCAAGCTAGGACATTTCATTGGGTAAGGAATTAGGCTGAATGAGAGAAGGATTGTCACTCGTTGGCCATTTATCCAGCCACTCTTTCTTGAGTGCTTGCTTTGTGCCAGACACCATGCTAGGCACTGGATACAGAGGTTAATTAACCACAGCCTCTTCCCTCCAGGAGCACATAGTCAAATAGAGGAATTGAGCTTTTCAAAGTGCATCCTACCAACATCTGAAAAACCTGAATTCACTTTGGTTGTGTAATACCCACAGTGATTGTAGCAGTAATGGTGGCAGCAACAAGAACAATTATTATTTGAGCCTTTTACTACATGGCATCCCTATAAGCATGTAATACTTAGCCAGTGTTGTAGACACATTTCAAATAAGAACACTAATTAAAAGACATATGATGTTGTTTAAATGAAACTAAATCATTTAGTGGTGGCATTAATATTGGGGATTTTAAATTCAAGTCCAGCTCTGAATCTTTGTTAAATTAAGAGTGTGGAGAACCTCAGTGATCTACTTTTGAAATATTTCAACAGGAATAGCAATTCTTGTGTGCTTTTTCCTATGTATAAGGCCTATTTTAAGCATTTTACAAATCTCATTTATAGGTATGAACTGTTATTACCCCTATTTACCAATGAGAAAACTGAGGTGCATATAGGTTAAGATTTTTGCCCAAGATCACATAGTTGGTGAGCGGTGGAGGTGGGGTTATAACTTCCCAGTCTATTAGCCTAAACACTAAGCTATTCTGCCTTTCAAAGTACTAACCCCAAAGTGCTATTGTGAGCACAAAATGAACAAAGCATGTAACACTTAGCATGGTGTCTGTCACACAGTCAACACACAACATATATTAACTAGTATTTTGTCATCACTACCCTCGCATATACCTCAGAGCCATTTCTGTCCTGGAGAAATGTGTCCCCTTGTCATCTTGGTCAATGAACAACGTCATCAACCACCTCTTCTCCAGTCACTATAATCAGAACTTTATATATAACATTCTAATCCTTAAAGCAATCATTTATTTAAAAATTCGGTGTTATTAGCACTTTATACATAAACAGACTAGAAAAAAATAGACTAGAGCTCAGAGATGTTAAATGCCAAATTCACAGAATTTGTAAGTGGTAGATCTCAGCATTATATTTACTTTTATTTGGCTCCAGAGCTATATGTTGGGCCATTAGATCATGCTTATTATTCCACAGGAAGAAAATAAAGTGATGACCGAGTGAATGATTTGGGTAATGAGACAGAAGTGTCTGCCGTTTGTGAGGTCTGGGCATTGATGAAGTAGTCTCCCATCCTATCAGTATCAGCAGCATGAAGTTGTTGCCAGGGACTTGAGGTGCATTTAAACTTCCCTTGAGAGTATGTCCACACTTTCTTGCTCCTGCAGTGGCAGGCATTGTACCTGACTTCCCCCATGTGGCTCTAGAGGAAAGATCTCAGGGACCCCACAATCTCTAAATCTCACCTCGACTCCCTAGTCCTGACTTCCAGCCCCATGCACTGATTTGTCCTTCAGCACCATGGCCAGATCCCTGAAATCTGACAGAAGGCTGGAGTCACAAAGTCCAGGGTCAGAGAAGTCCTTTCTTGCCAGGTGAGTGTGTGGGTAGGGAAACTAGACTTCATTCTACATCTTGTTTCCCCCTGACCAATTTTTATCTTTCTTGATCAATAACCTGTCTCTCACTCTGGATCCATCCTGTTTAACATCATCCTTTCTCCTTTAGGTCCTCACAGCCATTCCCCTCTCTTTCCTCACCCTAACAATCTCTCTCACCAGCCCTCCTTTCTGTTCCTACTCTGATGTTCCATTTTTCACACCTGACCAGTTATTTTTCATTTACACCATATCATGACCCCCCATTCTGCTCTCCTTCTTCCCTTTCCCTTTTTTTTTTTTTTTTTTTTTGCAGTACGCGGGCCTCTCACTGTTGTGGCCTCTCCCGTTGCAGAGCACAGGCTCCGGGCGCGCAGGCTCAGAGGCCATGGCTCACAGGCCCAGCCTCTCCACGGCATGTGGGATCTTCCCGGACTGGGGCACGAACCCGTGTCCCCTGCATTGGCAGGCGGACTCTCAACCACTGGGCCACCAGGGAAGCCCCCCTTCTTCCCTTTCTACATTCCCACCTTTCTCCTAGTCATCATTCACATGCCTTCCTCCTTTCTCCCCCAAATCTTTATTTCTGCTCATTATCTCTGCCCCAGTCATTAAGTTTTCCATCTTCAATTATGCTCCTCTTCTCATTTCAAAAGTTCTTCCTCTTATTTCCTTATTTTCTTTCCATTCATCCATTCACTCTGTACTCTCTTTCCATCCTACATTTCCATTCTCTCATTCCCACCACTTTGCATTCTTTCTTTGTTATCCCTTCCCATTTATTCTTTTCTCCACTGTGTCTTCATTTCTATGTCTCTGCTCAGCGTTCCATTCAATCATCTCTTCATGGAAACCACACAATTATTTTTAGAAATATGGAATGTCCAGAATGAAAGTTTAGAAGAAACTACCATTTGAGAGTAAATTCTGCTTTCCAGTAATTATTTTCTGAATTTTTGTCACATACATGCAGCTTATAATCAACATACACACATATGCACACACACACACACACACACACACACACATACACATACACACAGGCACACAGACAGTTATATCACATTCACTTCATTCAGAATGCCAGCTGTTCTCTAAGTAAAACAGAGGGCAGTTTTGGTATCAACTAGAAGAGTTTTTATGTGTTACACCCTGCTGTGATTTTGTTATCACCTGGAAATCTCTTCATGACCTCAGCCCATCCTTGACCTCACCTAAGGCTGAGATGGGGCCTGCTCCAAATAAGTTCCACCAGCCCCTTTGCTTATATTTGTTGCATCACTTATCATGCTGCTTTTCATCCAATGTTGATCTTCCTTTCTTTCCATACTGTGGTTTCTTCATGGCAGAGTCTTTGTGTAGTGTGTCTTAATGTCCCATTATAGAAAAGAAATATTTGTAGAACAGATAAATCAATCAATAAGTGGACAATAAATAATCTACTGGATCATGTGATTACCTTCTGCCCTTGATCTAGCCAAAATTATTTCCTGGGAACCATAGGCAGATTCAGGTATTCAGATAAATTTTTTAAAACCTAACCCTTCTCTTCTCTCTCCTCTCATATATTTCCAGAGGCACAGATTACAGTTGCCCATCACTATTCAAAGTAACAGTTGTGCTTTGTGAGAAAAGTAGTCTTTGCAGTTGCTTTTATAAATTATCAAAAATCTCCATTGTGACTGATTTGTAGTAATTAGATCTACATTTTCTTCCCTGCTCCATACTCCACCGCCTTTCCTGCTTTTCTGTTGATGGTCCTTGTGTCTCTTTTTCTCTTCCAATCCTCATTATTCTTTCTGGGTCCTTCGTCTATATTATTAACCCTCCCTATATACTCTGCTTCACTATGTACTTCATTTTTTACCAGAACTATAGCATGGATCCTTCAGCCCTTTATTGTAGCAGTCAGCAAGGTTTGGAGATACGGATTTATGAATAATCAGTATTAAGTTGGTCAGTGAGGCTTTAGAACTAAATAGGTTTTTCATGTTTGCTCTTGGGGACCTTGCATGGTGAAGGAGAAGGGAGAAGAAGAGAAAAACTGTAGATAGAAAAGAGCTAACCACTGAGAGAAGGAAGAAGAAATTCATAATTTTGCAGCATTAAGGAGATTAGAAAAAAACCAAATGTCAAGAATGTGGGGGATAGTGGTTAATAATGCCGTCATTAGAGAAGGAAAATTAAGAAGGGTTGAGAGAAAGTCATAATGATGGCCAAGTCTCTGTGTTAGAATTCTAGCTCTGCCATTGACTAGCTGTGCAGTATTAAAGCAAGTTTCTTAATTTCTCTGTGCCTCAGTTTCCTCATCTGTAAAATGAGAATAAAATAGTATTTAATAAAATACAGGTTTAATAAAATCACACATGCAGAGTGCTTTGTACTGTGTTTGGCCTATAGCAAGGGCTCCAAAAATGTTACTTATTACTACTACTATTGTTAAAACTACCAACATTGTTACATACCACTGCAAATGGTGAAGACTGTTCGTTGGTAACCTTGGAAGCAAAACTTTGAATTGATTATTTTATAAGTAAACTATATTTAATTATACTAAGTGTATGAAGTGGAGCAAATAGTTGATAGAGTATAAGATATGAATTATATTTTTTAAAACACTAATTGGCATTTTATTGTATTCTTCTAACAACTCTGCAAAAGTAGTTTCTAAGTCTATTCTGTGGTGGGGGAATCTGAGGCTCAGACAAGTCAAGACACTTGCCCATGTAAAAGAGTAACTTGGAGCACAGAAATATAAACTTATGTCCATACTCTGTGGAGCAGACATAAGTAGACAGCCCAAAGACGCATCACAGAGAATGGATAAATACATTGTGGCGTATCCACACAAAAGGCTATTATATAGCAATGAAAAATAAATGAACAACAGCTATCACCAATAGTATCAGTGCATCTAAGTAATATAATATTGAGGCATAAAATCAGGTCACCACAAATTACTTAAAATTTGTTATCCTTTTATAAATTTCGTGTCATCTTCAACTTAATATTCTTCTTGGAATACCAATAGCAGATACATATCAAATATTAATATATATTAACAAAGGAAAGAGAATGACTACCCCGAGATTCAGAAGGTTGGTTACCTTAGGCAAGGAGTGACGGGGAGAGGTGATGGAGAATGTTCATAGAAGTAGGTATGAATTATAATCAAAGTTCTAGTTTCTGTGTTGAACAGTAAGTTAATGATTGTTTATAATCATATTCAAAGCCAAAGGAGCAAGCAAGAAGGTGATGCTCAGACCAACGAAGAAAACGTAGCATAAACCAAGGATTTTGATTAATCCAGTCCCGGGCTCCTGAGGCTGGAGGAACACAGGCAATTATGGATCCTCCACCTTTGTCTTTTACAGTCTTGCTGAAGATTTCTCCCTCCTATTCCAGAGTCCTGTCTAAAATATTTTTCTGGCTCTAGATCTCTAGAATCAGCCCCCAAAGAAAGAGCTTCCATCAGAAACTCACTATAGAACTTACTAGAGTGAGAGAGAAATAGGAACAGTAATTAGAAACATGGGATATACCTGAGATTAGGGAAAAACAATTTAGGGAAACTTCTTGGTTCATTGGTTTCTTGTAGGTCTGACAGTTATAGTGCACATGTATTGTGACATCTTTCTTTTTTCCATAAGGTTTTGGAAAATTGTTTTGAAGCTAAATCTCTGGTTCTTCCCATTCTAAGGTAAATGTGACCTAATTTTGGATTCTCCATGATATAATGCCTTGAACGTCCTGATGCTGATTGAATTAACTATTTGAGCTAGAAAGGTGTGCTTAGCCTTATGAAAGAATAAAGAAAATATAAGAAAATGCTCTTATATTTCAGTAGTTACCCTTGCCTTTACTGTTTATGTTTTTTTTTTTTTTTTTAAATGTCTGCGATGTTCTGTGTGCTATGTTTTGAGCTAATTATCATAATAGCTCTCATTTATTCAGAGCGTACTATGTCCCTGGGCTGGGCTGAGTACTTTATGGGAATAATACACAAATTAATCTTCAGAGCAATCTTATGAAATAGGTACCATTATCATCCCCATATTATGGATGAGAAATTGAAGGCAGGGTGCCTAAATGAGTTCCTTGTTGTCAGTGGAGAACCAGGATTAGAACCCAGAGCTATAGACTGCAGAGCATTTATTTATTTTTTATTTTATTATTTTATTATTTTTTTTTGCGGTACGCGGGCCTCTCACTGCTGTGGCCTCTCCCATTGCAGAGCACAGGCTCCGGACGCGCAGGCTCAGCGGCCATGGCTCACGGGCCCAGCCGCTCCGCGGCACGTGGGATCTTCCCGGACCGGGGCACGAACTCGTGTCCCCTGCAACGGCAGGTGGACTCTCAACCACTGCGCCACCAGGGAAGCCCTGTTTATGTTTTTAATAGGAAATTTTCATAATGTAGATATAGAGACCAAGACAATGAAACACATATATGTAATAGTCAACTTTAACAAAACTTAACATTTGCCCTTTTTGTTTCAATGCTTATTTTGGAAAAATAAACTGCTACTCATACAATTAAAATCCAAACTACTTCTCTAGCCTATTCTTTATCCTTCCTCCTTCCCCAAAGAAGGTACCCACTGTCCTAAATAAAGTAGTCCTAATATATATTATATCTGCTTTACAAAAATCATACAGTATATTCATGTCTTAAAATTTCATCTGTCGTACTTTTCTAACATCCTGAACCGGCAGTTTTCAGTTAACATGATGTCTTGAAGACTTAAGCTTATTGATGCATGGGGTTCTGCTTTCAACTACTTTGTAATATGAGTATATCACAAGTTAAAATATCTGTATATAGTTATGGTACAATATTTAAGTGAATAATACATCCTCATTCGCCAAGAATGCCATCTCAATTCTAAAAATTGTCAGTTTGCTTTGGGGCTGTCACTTTCTGTATTCCACAGGTCCATTTAGCCACATGTTAGGCCACAAAGTGAGTCTCAGAAAGCTTCAGAGAACTGATCTCATAGAGGTGTAATTATCTGGCCACAATGTTATTACCTTAGAAATCAATAATGAAAAAATAGTTTAAGAAACAAGTTTGGAAACTAAAATGCAACTAAAAACATTATTTAAGGCCTTAATGAACATTTGAGGAGGGTCCAGGTGCAGTTCTCGCCAGTGCATGGAGAACAGTTTGAGAAGGCTGTATTTCCAGAATTTGTTGGAATAAGATGCATGGGTTTTTCCTTGGGCTAACTGGATCCAAGGAGGATGCATGAGCTGTGTCATCTTGAAAGGCACTCCACCCAAGAAGTCTTCTTGTTAGGGTGAGGCAATCTTAGAAGACGAAGTCTAGAGGGGTACAGTCAGATGCCTGTCCTGAAGGAGGGATCTAAGTGACCAGCCAGTGTTTGAATTAGTCTTGTCTGGGAATCCGGGAAGAATGCGGCAATCATCACCTGTGGGCTCATGTGATGCTCCGAGGGAAAGATGCTGTATCTGCAATCTGTACCAATGGTACCACTCAATGAGACCTTACCTTTCCTTTCCTTTTTTCTTTGACACTGCAGTAGCCAGAGACAACTTGGAGGTAGGATGGATAAGATGCTGCAGTAATGAAGTCAGCCACATCCCTCCTTCCTTAATACAGGTTTATAAATAAGAGTATTCGTCTTGGGAAAGGAAGAAAAGTTTAAATTACTTGAGATGTAAAGTTTTGATATTCAATTGAATTGGGGTTTTTAGGACTTAATACAGATTTTTCAAAGCAGTGACATGAAAAAAGTTGCTTCCTGCTTTGCTTCCACAAGTTTCAGTTTCTTCCAAAATCACTGTTTTGGCAGGAGATTTTTCTCCTTAAATCTTCACTACCTTTTGAGGTAGATACTATTTTATTACTATTTGACAGATGAGAAAACATAACTTGTCTAATATCACATAGCTAATAAGTGGCAGAAATGGAGTTACATTCCATGTAAGTCTGACCCCAAAAGCTTTGCTATTAACTTAAAGGCCTATTGCCCTTTAATAGAAAATCTGTTTCATTTATTTAACAAATAGTATCTACTCGCTAATTGCCAGGCTCTATGCTAGGTATAAAGAAGCCAATGATTAGTATATGTATATATGTGTATATACGTACATACGTGTGTATGGATATATACATCTGTGTGTGTATACACATAAACATACATATTCAAGTGTCCTAACAGTCTACTTTGGGAGACAGGTAAAAACAGCAGTTACAAAGTGAATTGAAGAGTGAAAAGTTGTCTAGTGATAAACTGTGCAGGGATTCAATGAAAACTTGAAACGGAAATGAAACTTGACTGAGCCCTCAAGATGAGTAGCCTTTCACCAGTTAGCTTGTGGGGTTGAATTTGGGCCCTGAGGTGATGAGATGACATTCCATGGAAGAGAGAATTGCCTATGTCAAAACGTTTTTATTTTTGGGTAGTTTAAAGGGCTATAAAATTTGGGTTCAGTATTTTCTCTCAGCACTTAGAAGATATTTTCTTCTTTTCTAGAGTTTTTGTTGCTGAGAAATCTTCTGTCAGAGAGCCTAATTATCTTTCCTTTGTTCGTAATCTTTCCTTTCTCTCTGGTTGATTTTTTTTTTTTTTTTTTACGGTACGCGGGCCTCTCACCGCTGCGGCCTCTCCCGCTGCGGAGCACAGGCTCCTGACGCGCAGGCTCAGCGGCCATGGCTCACAGGCCCAGCCGCTCCGCGGCACGTGGGATCCTCCCGGATCGGGGCACGAACCCGCGTCCCTTGCATCGGCAGGCGGACCCTCAACCACTGCACCACCAGGGAAGCCCTGAGTGGTGACTTTTGATTCCCTTAATATCCTTCTGATTTCAATGAAATTTCTGTGATGAACTGGCTTTTTGAAAGTCACTGCAATGATTTAGAAAAAGAGAGAAGCAGAGAGACAGAGACAGTGACAAGATGAGACTCTTATAAAACTGAAACTTCCACCAAACGAGGAATATGTCTGGTCCAACAGTTATGCGGGGATCATGCCTCTTCCTTCTTCCATATCTTTGACAGCAGAATGTTCCGGGCTCTGTAGTGAATAAAAGCCCAAGGCTTAGCCCTGCTTAGCCAAGTGACCTAGTAGCTCAGCACACAACTGCCCCGATGATCAGTCCAGTGTGCACGGGGCTGAGTTGCCTCTGGGTCTCTACCCTGGTCATCTGGTATGTGTGCCTCACAGGCACTGGCTCCTCTTGTCCCCTCGCTTAGCTTCAATTCCCCTTAGGGATTCCCCGATTGTCACCATTCAGATCTGTCTGCTTCCCAGGGAAAGATTTATTGTATGTACTTAGAACTATTCTCGGTAGCTTTTGAGGAGAGAGTTAAAACTCATATGTGAACATTGAAGGCAGATATAACT
Source organism: Orcinus orca (assembly GCF_937001465.1). NCBI lineage: Eukaryota > Metazoa > Chordata > Mammalia > Artiodactyla > Delphinidae > Orcinus > Orcinus orca. The sequence goes on along the minus strand of NC_064564.1, from coordinate 108,516,705 downwards.
AGGAGCTTCCAGAACCAGACAGAGACATATTGGGCTGCTCTGGGAAGTAAAGTGTCATCCTGTGCTCCAGACAAGGACTTTATTCCGTTACTTTTGTTTCATCCTTTATTCTCTATTATTCACTCCGTGATTTTAGACTTTATTTTATATATTAATATTTTATCATTTACTATTCTCCTACATTATTTCTGGAGGTGTTACTCAGTAGGTCTTATGTGAGGCCGGTGAATCTGTATTTTAATAAGCACCCCCTAGAGAAAACCTACCTGGTCTTTATGTGAGAAGCTGCATGATTGAAAATTTCTGATCACTCCTTATGTCCCATTGTTTGTATTTCTTGGATTCATGCCTATAGTAATACTATATGAGCTGTATAAAGCTACCTGTATACAGACACTCACTGATTGCAGCATTGTTTGTAATAGTAAAAAATTAGAAAAATTAGAAACAATCTAAATGTCCATCAATAGGGAATTAGATAAATAATGGTGCAATTTTTCCATAGAAAGAAATAACATGTAATAGTTACAAATAATGAGGTATATCTCTATATCTCTATCACTGACCTGAAAAGCCATTATGAATAAAGGGCAAAATGTTTAGGAGTAAGCCTGTTAAGGTAAACATATATATATATATATGAATGTGTATATAGACAAGTATATATGTTTGTGAATCTGGTGAGATTACATACCCAGAAAGAAAACCTCCCATTTAAAATAGTTAATTCTAGGAAAGAACTGGAGAAGAAGGAAATAATGTGTGCTTTTCAGTTTGTGCATATTTGTAATATCTGAATTTTTAAAAAGGGGACATACATTTTTGTATTATTAAAACACTAATCACTAAGAAAAGTGTAATAAAATCTATTGCTCTGGTGTTCATCAAAACTCACCATCACTGAGTTTTGTTTAAACGGCAATAATATCATGCCATGATAAGAAAGAGGTGATATAAAGGAGGTCAGATCAGCAAAGGGACCCTCCATTGAACTTCCTCATTCTCGTTTTGGAGAGAAACTAGATAAAGAGGAAACACTTCCTGCGTGAAGCAATCTCACCTCTACATAACGTAGAGTTGTCCTTTATCACTATCAACACTTTGGCTTGTTAGCCCACTTTATGGGTGGAGAAACGGTGTCCCCAGAGAGGTTAAGTAACTTGGCCTTGACCACTTCCCTGGTGAAGACAGGACCCCGTACCTAGAAAGTGGGCCAGAGACCATGTTCTCAGCCTCTGCAAAAGGCAAGGCATAACCTCGCTTCAGTGAGAGGCCAAGATGCCTGGGTTCCAGTCTTGGCTCAAACAATAAAAATGCCATGATAATAAGGTCCTTCCACCCACCAGGCCTCAATTTCCCCCTCCTTTAAGATGAGGGAATTCGACTACATGATCTCTAAGGGTTTCTTCAGCTCAGAGCCCCTCTGTGTCTGTTTTAAAGTTGAAGCAATGAGAAATCAAAAAGCGCCTTCCAGGAGAGAAGGCTCGTGCTCTTCCTGCGTGGACTCTGCCCCACCCACACGTGGTGAATGACATGGGATGCTGCTCTTAAGACAGCGCCTTGATGTCCACTGCAATTCTTCCTTACATCTGTTCAAAATCATCCAGGCATTCTTCCCTTTTTCAAATATTTATCAGGGGACTTTTCTGTTCCAGGCATCGTGCCAGGTTGGGTGGTGTAGGAAAGATCCAGACGCAGTCCACATCCTTGCACAGCTCAAGTGGGGAAGACAGCCTTGCAAGTACTGAGATTCAGTTCTGTGTTATGTGTGCCAAAGGGGTGCCTGATCCGGAACTGGTGGAGAAAGGACAGGCCAGGCTTCTGAAAGGATGGCGTGTCTATTCTGAGTGACCGCCAACCACCAGAGCTAACAAACAGGGGGAATGAGCATTTCAAACAGATGAAACAGCAAGTCCCCAAGGCAAGAAGAAGGAAAAAATGCTGGCATGAAAGAGAACAGGGAGGGAAGCAGGAGATGAGATGCACAGCCCAGCAGGAGCCAAGCCATAGGATGCTCAGTAAGCTTAGGAAGGAGTTGCCCTTTAGTTTGTGGGTAATGGGGAGGCTTATGCAGCAGAAAGTGACTGTTAATGGGTTGAACTGTGTCCCCCCAAAAAAAGATATATTGGAGCCCTTGTCCCCAGGCCTCAGAATGTGACCTTATTCGGAGATAGGGTCTTTACAGAGGTAATCAAGTTAAAATGAGGTCGTCAGGGTGGGTCCTAATCCAACATGACTGGCATCCTCATTAAAAGGGGAAATTTGGACACAAACACATGTGCAAAATGGAAGAGGATGGGAAGGGACACAGGGAAAAGACCACCATCTACAAGCCAAGTAGAGAGGCATGGAGCAGACCCTTCCCTCACAGCCCTCAGAAGGAACTAACCCTGCCGACACTTTGATTGCTGACTTCTAGCCTCCAGAACCGGGAGAAAATAAACTTCCATTGTTTATGCCACTCAAGGCGTGGTACTTTGTTACAGTAACCCCAGCAAACTAATATAGCGACTTATCTAAATTTGCATTTTAGAATAATTGATCTGCTTACAGTGTTGAGAAGAAATTGAAAAGGGACAAGAATGGCTGCAAGGAGGCTATCTTGGAGGCAGGAGATGATAAAGGTCTCTGTCTGGGCAGTGATGGCAGAGGCCCAGAGACGCTGACAGGCAGCATCCCCAGGATGTGATCATAGGTTGCGTGTGGGAAACGAGAGAAAATGAGGAATCAAGGGCAGTGTCTGGTCCAGGTTTGTAGCTCAGGTAAACACGTGGCCAGAGCCAAGTCTAGTCAACCACCCCATCAAGAATCACAGGCACAAGTTCTACACAGACAGGCAACTTGGGGATACATATCATTGTCACCTCTATCATCTTAACACCCAATTCTGACTTTTATCTTGAGGTACCCCCAGCCTCATCAATGCCAGGAATGACTTCATTTCCTCCACAAACATTTCTTTTTTTTTTTGGCTGCGTTGGGTCTTCGTTGCTGCACGCGCGCTTTCTCTAGCTGCGGCGAGCGGGGGCTACTCTTTATCGTGGTGCGCGGGCTTCTCACTGTGGTGGCTTCTCTTGTTGCCGAGCACGGCCTCTAGGCGCGCGGGCCTCAGTAGGTGTGGCACGTGGGCTCAGTAGTTGTGACTCGAGAGCTCTAGAGCTCAGGCTCAGTAGCTGTGGCGCACGGTCTTAGTTGCTCCGCGGCATGTGGGATCTTCCCGGACCAGGGCTCGAACCCGTGTTCCCTGTAGGGGCAGGCGGATTCTTAACCACTGCGCCACCACAGAAGTCCCCACAAACATTTCTTGACCACTCACGATGTGCCAGACACCGCACTAAGCTCTGGGGATAGAATGGTGAGGGAAAGGAAACAGCTTCCTGTGTATTAGGTCAAGAAGAAGGCAAACATCAATCACGTTAATAGATGAATAATTACAGACTGTGATAAGTGCCACAGAGGGAGGGAAAGGAATGCCATGGGAGCATAAAACAGGGTGTATTGGCTGAGCTGCTATCCAAAGGAAGATAGAGAGGAAAAGCGTGCTGGGCAAGGACCATAAAAGGCCAATGTAGGAAGGATCTTAACACATTTGAGGAATAGGAGGAAGCCCTTGGGGAAAAGAGGCGTGAGATGAGGCTGGAGGGGAATAGGAACGCAATACATATTAAATGAAGGGAGGCTTTGTGCTGGATTGAGTAGCCTCTCCCCCAAATTTATATTCACCCAAAACTTCAGAACATGACCTAATTTGACAGTAGGGTCTTTGTAATCGAGTTAAGATGAGGTTATACTGGAGTCAGGCACCCAAAGGCTGGTACCTTTCTAAAAAGAGAGAAATTTGGACACAGACACAGAGAGGAGAAGGCTGTGTGAAGACACGGAGGAAAGATGGCCCTATGGAGACAAAGACAGAGACTGACGTGATGCATCTTCAAGCCAAGGAGCACCAGGGATTGCCCGCAGCCACCAGAAGCGAGGCAAGAGATCTGGAGCAAAAGCTCCCTCAGAGTCTCCAGAAGGAACCAACCCTGCCAACCACTCGATTTTGAATTTCTAGCCTCCAGAACTGTGAGAAAATGCATTTTCATTGTTTTAAGCCACCGGTTTGTGGTACTTTGTTACATCAGCCCTAGGAGACAAACACAGACTTTAACCTAAAAAGTTAGGTGATCAAATTTTTATTGTTAAAAGATCATTGTGGCTGCAGGGCAGAGAATGATGGTGGAGGGGACTGCGTCAAGAGGAGACATAGGAACCATGTATATCATTTTGATGACACGGCAATAATCTAGGTGGGAAATGATGGCTTTCAACAGCGTGCTGGCGGGGGAGAGGAAAAGAATTTCAGGGTTCAAGAGATATTTAGGAGGAAAACCCATGGAGATCCTTGAAGACACAAAGCCCACATGATGGGTACTATATAGAATGGAAAATCTATATAAAATGGGAAAATCATTGATTCCAGCAACACCTACCCACCATGCTTCTAGCTTTAGCCGCCTGTTTTCATAGCCAAAGTCCTTTCCCTTCTCTGCATTGAGTCTAGCTCCGCCTCTCCCTCCCCTGCTGCTAGTTTCTTCTTTATCAAACATTTCCCAGTCATCCTGCTGACGTATTGTGTTTGTGGTTTCCAAACGGGTTTCACACCCATGTTCCTTGCTTTTCTCTTGCGAGCAGGTTTTATTTTGTCTTACGGACGTGGAAAGTGAAACTCAGAGCTGTGAAGGGATTTTGCCAAAGACACATTGTGAACAGTTAGTGGAGCCAAGATTTGAACCCACATCTTCTGTCTCTATATCCTGAATATTTCCCTCTGCCCTGCCACAGATACACAGCTCCACAGATACACATCTTCCAGTCCACGCAAGGCTTGAGAGAGGTCCTATGTCTAGCACTTATGGTAAGAGACTACATGTAACATTGATTTTGCAAGCCTGTCATCACTGGAATAAAGATGTTACGGTGGAAAATTCCACAGTGAAAAACAACACCCCTGCACATTTCTTTCTGGCATAAACTTTTGAAGCTTTACGAAAGCATTTTGTGTTTCAAACCATCCTGATTGGGATCCAGGCTCTGGCCCTTCTGGGCTGCGTGATCTTGACGAAAGCACTTAACACATCTAACTTCAATTTCCTTTTTTTTTTTTAAACTGGGAATACTGTTTTATTAAGTTAGTTAGTGAAGGCCTATCCAATAACAGCATTTAATCAAATTATAAACAAAAGAAAGCTAACGTTGCAATAGTCATTTCACTCAAGATATTATATATGGCAACATAATAGGAGTAAAGAATAATTTCACAAAAAGGTAAAAGGAGCAATCTAAAAATAAGATACAACCATAAACTATCAGCAGAGATCCTGTTATGGAAGTTGCATGATTAAGAATGTGAAATCCCTGGGCTTCCCTGGTGGCGCAATGGTTGAGAGTCCGCCTGCCGATGCAGGGGACGCAGGTTCGTGCCCCGGTCCGGGAGGATCCCACATGCCGCGGAGCGGCTGGGCCCGTGAGCCATGGCCGCTGAGCCTGCACGTCCGGAGCCTGTGCTCCGCAACGGGAGAGGCCGCAACAGTGAGAGGCCCGCGTACCGCAAAAAAAATTTTAAAAAAAAGGTAAAAGACTAAATGCCATCACTCTAAGATGGGAACAAGGGAAGGATGCCATCATTTGCCAACTCTACTAAATATTGTACTAGAAGTTCTAGTAAATATTGTACTAGAACTTCTAGTTCTAGTAAACTTCTAGAACTAGAAGTTCTAGAAGTAAAAGGCAAATATATTGAAAAGGAAGAAGTAAAATTGTTTCTCTGTGAGGATAACACTATTAGCTACATGGAAAGGCCTAAGGAATCTGCAAAAATATCTCCTAAAACCAATATGTGAATTTAGCAAGATTATAGGATCCAAAAATCAATTGTATTGCTATATACTAGGAAAAAAAAATCAAGCCATACCTTTTCATTCTCTTAATGGTGTCGTTTGACAGACAGAAATTCTGAATTTTAGTGCAGTCCAATTCATCAATCCTTATTTTGTGGTTAATGTTTTTTTAAATCTTTATTTATTTTTTATACAGCAGGTTCTTATTACTTATCTATTTTATACATATTAGTGTATACATGTCAATCCCAATCTCCCAATTCATCCCACCACCATCACCCCCACTGCCCGGCTTTACCCCTTTGGTGTCCATACGTCTGTTCTCTACATCTGTGTCTCTATTTCTGCCATGCAAACCAGTTCATCTGTACCATTTTTCTAGATTCCCCATATATGCGTTAACATACAATATTTGTTTTTCTCTTTCTGACTTACTTCACTCTGTATGACAGTCTCTAGGTCCATCCACGTCTCTACAAATGACCCAATTTCATTCCTTTATATGGCTGAGTAATATTCCATTGTATATGTGTATTGTGGTTAATGTTTTTGATATTATATTTAAGATAGCTTTTCTAATTCAAAGCTGTATTGATTTACCTGTCCTGGTTAGATCTACAATCTACCTGGGTTTATTGTTTGTATGTGGTGTAAGGTAGGGGAAAAGTTTCATTTTTTCCATATGAATATACAATTGTATGTTTGCCCCAGTATCACTTATAAAAAATACTGTCTTCTTACCACTACTCTGTAGTATCACCTTTATCATGAATAAAACATATATGCATAGGAAGAAAATCCAAGCCAAATTAAAAAACAATTCTATTTACTAGAACATCCAAAAGCTTTAAATACTTCTGAATGAATTTAACAAAATCATGCAAGACCTGCACACTGAAAACTACAAAACAGTGTGAGAGAAATTAAAGAAGATCAAAATAAATGAAGAACTCCAGCAAGATCCTGAATTGCAAGGCTCAACATTAAGATGTCAGTTCTTCCCAACTTGATCTGTAGATTCAACACCGTCCCTGTCAAAAGCCTAGCAGGTGTTTTTATAGACGTGGACAAGGTGATTCTAAGATTCGGATGGAAATGGAAAGGACCTAGAAAAAGCAAAAAATAATCTTAAAAAGAAAAACAAAGTTGGAGAACTTGCACTAAACAATTTCAAGACTTACTAAAAACTACAAGCCAGTGTGGTCTTGTCATAAGGTTAAATAAATCAGTGAAACATAGCAGAGTCCAGAAATAGACCCACACACATGCAGTGGCTTAACTAGTGCAATTCAGTAGGGGAAAGAATAGTTTATTCAACAAATGTTGCTGGAGCAACCATATGTCTAAATGCAAAAAATAAACCTTGACCCTCACATGATACACAAAAATTAGTTAAAATGGAATTTCGACAAAATCTATAAGGCTTCTAGAAAAAAAATTGGAGAATATCTTTGTGACTTTGCAGTAAGCAAAATTTCTTGGCTAGGAAAAAAATAAACACTAACCATAAGGGGAAAAAATGGTAAGTTGGATTTTATCCAAATGTTTTAAAATATGTGCTTCAAAATTATATTAAGAAAATGAAAAGGCAAACCACAGATGAGGGGAAAATATTTGCAACACCTATAGCTTGTCATTAGAAGACAAACAACCTAATAAAAAGTGGGTAAAAGATTTGGCCAGACGCATCGTAAAAGAAGATATGCAAATGACCAACCATCCTCAACATCATTAGTCATCAGGAAAATGAAAATTAAAACCACAGTTTTAATTAATACCCACCAGGAGATTGGCTAGAATTTATTTTATTTATTTATTCATTTTTACTTTTGGCTGCACTGGATGTTCATTGTTGCGCACGGGTGTTCTCTAGTTGTGGTGAGTAGGAGCTACTCTTCGTTGAGGTTTGCAGGCTTCTCATTGCGGTGGCTTCTCTTATGGTGCAGCACAGGCTCTAGAGTGCACGGGCTTCATCAGCTGTGGCTAGTGGGCTCAGTAGTCGTGGCACATGGGCTTAATTGCTCCGTGGCATGTGGGATCTTCTCGAACCCGTGTCCCCTGCACTGGCAGGTGGATTCCTAACAACTGCGCCACCCGTGAAGTCCCCAGAATGGCTGGAATTAAGATGACTTAAAATAACCAAGTGTTGCCAGAAATGTACAGCCACGAGAGCTCTCATACTTTGCTGATGGGAGTGCAACAAAGTACAACCACTTTGGAAAACTATTTAGCCATTTCTTATAAAGGTGAACATGTATTTATCATATGATTCAGAAATTCTATTCCAAATATTTATCTAAAAGGAATGAAGCCATATATCCACAAATGACTTGTATCAAATGTTCATAATAGTTGTGTTCATAATAGCCCAAACTAAAAACAATCTGAATGTTCATCAACAAATAAAAGGATAAACAAACTGCTGTGTATTTACATAGTGGAATGCTACCCAGGATTTTAAAAGAACAAGCTACTGATAAACACAACAACATGGGGAATCTTATAAGACATTACACTGAGCAAAGAAAACAAGAAACAAAAGAGTACATATAATATGATGCCATTCATATGAAGTTCAGAAAAATGGGCAAAGGACATGAATAGCCATTTTTCCAAAGAAGGCATACCGATGGCCAACAGGCATATGAAAAGATCGCTCAACCTCACTAATCAGCAGGGAAGTGCAAATCAAAACCACAAAGAGATATCACCTCATGCCTGTCAGAATGCCTACGATCAAAAAGACAAGAAACAAGTATCATCAAGGATGTGGAGAAAAGGGACCCCTCTGCCTGGCTGAATGATAAGGATGGTCAGATTCAGACCAGTGGGAAGAATGTTACCCGACGATGTCGATGCAGGATTATCCAGAGAGGCCCACAAACCAGGGTAGTCAGTAACCCGTGGGCACAGTGCCTGACTTGAAGGGCTTATGGAATTTTAGTTGCGACTTAGAAAAAATAATGTATGGTCCAAAATGCTAAAATAAAATGGTAAAATTGAAATTATAAATGCTTAAATGTCTATAAAATGTAATATGTTAACCAGTCAATTAAAACCCATATATGCAAACTATACTTATGTAAATTATATTAGATGTGGTATATGAATGCATTTTAATATGTTTCGTAGGATATAGGTATGAGTATCCAAAAAGTATCTGCCTGGGCTTCCCTGGTGGCGCAGTGGTTGAGAATCTGCCTGCCAATGCAGGGGACACGGGTTCGAGCCCTGGTCTGGGAAGATCCCACACGCCGCGGAGCAACTGCGCCCGTGAGCCACAGCTACTGAGCCTGCGCGTCTGGAGCTTGTGTTCCGCAACACGAGAGGCCGCGACAATGAGAGGCCCACGCACCGCGATGAAGAGTGGCCCCCGCTCGCTGCAACTAGAGGAAGCCCCCACACAGAAATGAAGACCCAATACAGCCTAAATAAATAAATAAATAAATTTATTTAAAAAGAACCAAAAAAACCCAAAAAGTATCTGCCTTAACAGCACAGAGGCCAGGAAAATGTTGATTACATGTCAATTATAACTTTTTTGTTAAATCTAATAAAGACCCCCATTCTTTCTGTGCACAAGGAGATTGCAATTTCTTCTTCCATTTCCGGAACCACAGGAGAAGTCAATCTACGTTGTCCTGGGAACCAGGAGCCCAAGCTCTTGAAGAGAGATTCCTAAGTGACCAACAGACAAGAACTAGGGCTCAGGCACTTGTTAGAGCCTTTCCCTTCATGGAACCCCTCAGCCTGGGGCACATTTGGAGTCCCTCCATTTCTTCTTCTTCTGCTGCCTTGTGCGCTGTCCCAAGATTTGCAAAGGCAGCCAATAACGTCTTGGGTCACATTATCTGGGATCTTGCCACCGAGCTGCTTCCCTTAAGCAAGCAACCCAGATCCTGGAAAATTCCTAAAGCATAAGTCATTTATTTGAACATGTGCTTACTGCATTTTTTGTGACCGCTGACCTTCAGAATGCAAAGAATATGGGTTTAGGCGTCACTCAAACCTATGCCACGTTCGTCAGAGGAAAGGCCTCAGACCTTGGTCATCAGTTAGCAGGGGTTGGACACAGCACTTGGCTGTGGGTTCTGGTCCTGGTTCTGCCATTCACAGGCTTTATGACCTCACAGAAATCTCTTCTTTCTGAGCCTCCATCATTTCATCTGGAAACGCAAGGAAGAACCCCAATTTCACAGAGCTGCTTTCATGATAATTAATAAGATATTGTGTATGATGGGATTAGCACAATGCCAGGCATGTAGTGAGTGCACAAAACACTGTCAAACAGGGAGCAGATTTGCAAGGCAGAAATAGAGACACGGATGTAGAGAACAAACGTACGGACACCAAGGAGGGAAAGCGGAGGGGGTGGGGGTGGGATGAATTGGGAGATTGGGATTGACATGTATACACTAATATGTATGAAATAGATAACTAATAAAAACCTGCTGTATTTAAAAAAACAAAACAAAACAGGAAGCTGATTAACATTTGTCAGGGCGGGGTGGGGCAGAAGAGTAGGGAATGGAGAGTGACTACTTAATGGGTACAGGGTTTCTTTTGGAAAGATGAAAATGTTCTGGAGGTAAATATTGCACAACATTGTGAACGTGCTAAATGCCACTCAGTAGTACAATTTGAAACGGTTAAAGTGGTCAGCTCAATGTTTAAAAAAAAAAAACCACTGCCCGACACCCCCCCCGCCCCCCCCTCCCACCGACACCCTTCTCCACCTCATAGAGTGAGAGGGGAGGAAGTAGAAACCAGGATCTGTCCTGAGTCCCTCCTACAGAGGCAAGAACTGAGCACCAAGACAAGAGCAGGCACTTGGGTATCCCTGTAGTGGGGGGAGGGAGGAGGGAGGGGTTGGAGCTTCAGCCAATGTGGCCAGAGGTGGGGAGGAGGGAAGTCAGCAGCAGATGGGAGATACGTGGGCACAGCTTTTCAGTCTTCAGGGAACCAGTTTTCAGTGAATATTATCATGGTGTGCAGAGGGCAAGTTACAGATCAGAAAGGAGATAGCAATCCTGGGAAATGTGAGTCAGGGGGAGAAGAAAGAAAACGTCACTCATCTAAAGAGGAAATGAATGACCAAGAGGCAGCCCGATAGGGTGCACAGGTCTCCATCCAAGGCTTATTAACAGAATCATCTGGAAGTATATTACCATCACCAACGCCCACCACATCACAGCACCCTCCATCCTCCCCACCTTCCCTGCTGGGATCCTGGTTATGGAGGTCTTGAGCCTTGGGGCATGTGATGGAAATTGACCACACATTGGAATTTCACTGTTGCCTCCCATGACTTTCTAGCTGTACCACTCTGGACAAGTAACCTGATTTTTCTGCATCTTAGTTTCCTTGTTTATGAAACAGGAAAATCTACGCATAGGCTGTTGGTAAGAGTTCATGAAATAGGTAAAGTACATGCCACAGAGTCGGCTCTTAATAAATACTTATTTATTCCCTTTCCCCTTCTCTAATGGTGCAAGTCACACTCATGAATCCATTCTCTCTTTCCATCAGGCCATAAAGCAAAAGAAGGAACAGCAGGGGATTTTAAATAGAGAACAGGAACCATTTCCTGTAATATATGTGTTTAAAAAATGACATTTTTTAAAGAGAGCCCTTGTGTAAGGGTTAAAATCAGCCCTAGAGGCAGCTTTATTCACAGTAGTCAAAAAAAAAAGAAGAAAAAAGAAAAGAAACAACCCAAATGTCCACGGACAATTGACTACATAAGTCAAGTGGGGTACACATTAAATATTTACACAGCAATAAAGAATATAAAACAGCTGATACACACAGCAACATGGATGTCAGCAGACATGGTGAACAAAAAAGCCAGACACAAAAAAGTACATTCTGTATCATAGCAGTATTCTGTATACTGTGTGCCATATCTCTGCTCTTCTGTACTTCCATAATTTCACTTGTTAAGTTCTTTGCTTGCAGTTATATTGAGATGCTGCCAGGTCAACAGTTGTGCCATTGTGATGTTCTTTGCAGAGTTCTAGGGCTAGGGCCCTCAGGGGCAAAACAGAACTAAAAACTCAGATCCACCGAGGTGGACTGTCCCTGCTTCCCAGCCCTTTTGAACACGCTTCCCGTGCGTGTATGGAGAATATCCCACACATTATGGGTCCCTCCTCCCCAAGGTACAAGCCAGAAAGCTTACTTACCCACCCTCTCTTGGAGCTGGAGTGCAGGCGTGTGAGCTAGGCTCTATGCATCAGACATGGAATAAAAGTGACTTCAGGACTTCCCTGGTGGCGCAGTGGTTCAGAGTCCACCTGCCAATGCAGGGGACACGGGTTCAAGCCCTGGTCCGGGAAGATCCCACATGCCGCGGAGCAACTAAGCCCGTGTACCACAACTACTGAGCCTGCACTCTAGAGCCTGCGAGCCACAACTACTGAAGCCCGCATGCCACAACTACTGAAGTCCGCGCGCCTAGAGCCCGTGCTCTGCAACAAGAGAAGCCACAGCAATGAGCAGCCTGAGCACCACAGAGAAGAGTAGCCTCTGTTTGCCGCAACTAGAGAAAGCCTACATGCAGCAATGAAGACCCAATGCAGCCAAAAATAAATTTAAAAAAAAAAGTGACTTCAATTTCTAAGTAGAGAAAACTGGGCAAGCAGGCACTATGCAGAATGAATCCATTTTCTGGCAAGCGTGGCTGTAGAAGCTGCCGGCTTTCAGGGGCAGCAGTGATGGGGTTTTTTTAGCCGAGGTGCAATCTGAGACGCCTGTGTCTGATGGCTGCAGCAGAGACACCTCACTGGAGCAATAGCTGCTGTTCCTGGGCGTGAAGCCTCTGAGCCTGATTCTCTGGTCCAGCCAGTGTTTCCATGAGCTACACAATGTCCTTTAATAAATTCCTTCTTGCTGAAATGGGCTAGAGGAACCTATTCTGTTTCTCTGGAGAACCCTGACTGATACAGTGGGTGATCCACTCAGGGCTCTTAGCACAATAGGACATGTGTTTATGTACGCACATATGTATATGGGGGAGATAGATATAGATAAAGATATAAATAGTCTTAGTTTTAGGTGTTCGCTCCCACGATTGTCAGGGCTGGAGAGTGTGAAATTAATGGGGCTGGCCGGCAGGCTGGAAACTCAGGTAGGCGTTGATACTGTAGTCTTGAAGCAGAATTTAGGAGTTTGGGATTAGCTGATACACACTACTATATATAAAACAGATAAACAACTAGGGCCGACTGTATAGCACAGGGAGCTATATTCAATATCTTGTAATAACCTATAATGGAAAAGAATCTGAAAAAGAATATATATAGGTATGTATATATATAACTGAATCACTTTGCTGTACACCTGAAACTAACATAACATTGCAAGTCAACTATACTACTATTTTTAAGATTAAAAAAAAAATTTCTTCTTCTCTCGGAAACCTCAGTCTTTGTTCTTAAGGCCTTTCAACTGATTAGATGAGGCACAGCCACATTATCAAGGGTTATCTCCTTTTCTAAAAGTCAGCTGACTGCAGTGTTAACCATGTTTGCAAAATACCTTCACAGCCACACCCAGATTAGTGTTTGATTAAATAACTGTAGCCCAGCCAAGCTGACCCAGAAAATGAACCATCACACCCACCAAATTCCAGAAATGAGCATTAAGATGCTTCACTCTGAAGAAGCCTTCATGGCACATTTGACATAGTTTCTATGTACGAAAGTTTCACACACAGTTGTCCATACAAAACAAAGTCCACCTAATCTAGGAACCTGCATTCAAGAGGAGACTATCTCTAGAATCTATCCCATCCCCCCATCCCCACAGCCCTTCACCTGGCACCCAGCTGCTATCCTCTCTCACCTGGACCACAGCCACAGCCTCATCACTGTTCTGCCACCCTCCAGATCTTCCTGCTCTACTCTGTCATCCACCCTACCCGAGGGTACTCTTTCTAAATCTCTAAACTGATTGTGTCTCTGCTGATTCAAATTCCTTCCAGAGCCATCCTACTGCGTCTGTCACCCCAGGTCAGCTGCTGTTAAGGTTTGGTGGCAAGCAGCAGACCCCCAAATCTGACCAATTTAAGTGACAGGGGAATTCATGGAGCATCCCTCCAGGATGGAAGTAAGAGTTAAAGTCTTGATTAAGAAGGTCAGGAATCCAGGTTTCCCTGGTGATCTTGGAAGCTAGAGCTAATGGACAGTGTTTTCAGAGCCCAGCTGTGGGGATAAATCAGAGTCAGTCATCTCAATCTCCATGCAACTCTACTCGGGGAGCAGTGTATAAGAAGAGGGTGTTTAACCATATTAACAAATTGAAGGAGAAAAACCATATGATCATCTCAATAGATGCAGAGAAAGCTTTTGACAAAATTCAACATCCATTTATGATAAAAACCCTCCAGAAAGTAGGCATAGAGGTAACTTTCCTCAACATAATAAAGGCCATATATGACAAACCCACAGCCAACAACGTCCTCAACGGTGAAAAACTGAAACCATTTCCACTAAGATCAGGAACAAGACAAGGTTGCCCACTCTCACCACTACTACTCAACATAGTTTTGGAAGTTTTAGCCACAGCAATCAGAGAAGAAAAAGAAATAAAAGGAATCCAAATCAGAAAAGAAGAAGTAAAACTGTCACTGTTCGCAGATGACATGATACCATACATAGAGAATCCTAAAGATGCCACCAGAAAACTACTAGAGCTAATCAATGAATGTGGTAAAGTAGCAGGATGCAAAATTAATGCACAGAAATCTCTGGCATTCCTATACACTAACGATGAAAAATCTGAAAGTGAAATTAAGAAAACACTCCCATTTACCATTGCAACAAAAAGAATAAAATACCTAGGAATAAACCTACCTAGGGAGACAAAAGACCTGTATGCAGAAAACTATAAGACACTGATGGAAGAAATTAAAGATCATACCAACAGATGGAGAGATATACCATTGGATTGGAAGAATCAACATTGTTAAAGTGACTCTACTACCCAAAGCAATCTACAGATTCAATGCAATCCCTATCAAACTACCACTGGCATTTTTCACAGAATTAGAACAAAAAATTTCACAATTTGTATAGAAAGGCAGAAGACCCCGAATAGCCAAAGCAGTCTTGAGAAAGAAAAACGGAGCTGGAGGAATCAGACTCCCTGACTTCTGACTATACTACAAAGCTATAGTAATCAAGACAGTATGGTACTGGCACAAAAACAGAAAGATAGATCAATGGAACAGGATAGAAAGCCCAGAGATAAACCCATGCACATATGGTCACCTTATCTTTGATAAAGGAGGCAAGAATATACAATGGAGAAAAGACTGCCTCTTCAATAAGTCGTTCGGGGAAAACTGGACAGCTACATGTAAAAGAATGAAATTAGAACACTCCCTAACACCATACACAAAAATAAACTCAAAATGGATTAAAGACCTAAATGTAAGGTCAGACACTATAAAACTCCTAGAGGAAAACATAGGCAGAACACTCTATGACATAAATCACAGCAAGATCCTTTTTGACCCACCTCCTAGAGAAATGGAAATAAAAACAAAAATAAACAAATGGGACCTAATGAAACTTAAAAGCTTTTGCACAGCAAAGGAAACGATAAACAAGACGAAAAGACAACCCTCAGAATGGGAGAAAATATTAGCAAGTGAAGCAATTGACAAAGGGTTAATCTCCAAAATTTGCAAGCAGCTCATGCAGCTCAATATCAAGAAAACAAACAACCCAATCCAAAAATGGGCAGAAGACCTAAACAGACATTTCTCCAAAGAACATATACAGATTGCCAACACACACATGAAAAGCTGCTCAACATCACTAATTATTAGAGAAATGCAAATCAAAACTACAGTGAGGTATCACCTCACACCAGTTAGAATGGGCATCATCAGAAAATCTACAAACAACAAATGCTGGAGAGGGTGTGGAGTAAAGGGAACCCTCTTGCACTGTTGGTGGGAATGTAAATTGATACAGCCACTATGGAGAACAGTATGGAGGTTTCTTAGAAAACCAAAAATAGAATTAGCATAACATCCAGCAATCCCACTACTGGGCATATACCCAGAGAAAACCATAATTCAAAACGAGTCATGTACCACAATGTTCATTGCAGCTCTGTTTACAATAGCTAGGACATGGAAGCAACCTAAGTGTCCATCAACAGATGAATGGATAAAGAAGATGTGGCATATATATACAATGGAATATTACTCAGCCATAAAAAGAAACCTAGAGTCTGTCATACAGAGTGAAGTAAGTCAGAAAGAGAAAAACAAATACTGTATGCTAACACATATATATGGAATCTAAAAAAAAAAAAGTGGTCATGAAGAACCTAGGGGCAAGACGAGAATAAAGATGCAGACCACTAGAGAATGGACTTGAGGACACGGGGAGGGGGAAGGGTAAGCTGGGACAAAGTGAGAGAGTGGCATGGACATATATACGCTACCAAACATAAAACAGATAGGTAGTGGGAAGCATTCGCATAGTACAGGGATCAGCTCGGTGCTTGGTGACCACCTAGAGGGGTGGGATAGGGAGGGTCGGAGGGAGGGAGATGCAAGAGGGAAGAGATATGGGGATATATGTATATGTATAACTGATTCACTTTGTTAGACAGCAGAAACTAACACACCATTATAAAGCAATTATACTCCAATAAAGTTGTCCAAAAAAAAAAAAAAAAAAGAAGAGGGTGTTTAATTGGCCAGGATTGATTCACAGGCCCACCTTTTGGCCAGGAAAGGGCCGCTGATGGGACCACTAAGACTAAAATTAACAAGAGAGGGAAGGATTCTCAGCAAAGTCGGCATATTAGCAGAAGAGAGGAAATAGAGACTGGTCCAGCAAGGACAAGACACAGCCACGCCATACCCACTTCTGTCACTGGAAGGATCCCTCCACATCAGCACAGTTAGGGGAGCAAGAAGGGATTGCATTCTCTGAATTCAACAGGGCCAGGAAGGAATGATGGAAGTAGTCCCCAGCCAACTAAGGAGAAACAAGGGCTTTCTGGACCATAAGACAGTAGACACAGCCAGGGACCCTCAGCCTGGACCCCAAGTTCCCCCGCTGTTTCTGTGCCATGGTTCTTCACAAGGAACTCTAAGCCTAGAGTCACTTAAGGAACTCTTTATGGGAGCATAAAGAACCTTTCCCAATCTCTTACCTTATCCCTCTGTCCTCTCCTCTCTCGTAGCTGGCTATTGGGATCTGTGTGGCTGAGCAAAGTGTTTCAGGGCTCTGCAGTCAAGCAGGGGAGGACAGAGCAGCATGAATTAGAAGGGAGATCACACTTACCTGAGTTTCTCTCCTTTCATTGTTTTCTTCTTTATTGTCTGCTCTACCCCTACTGGAATGTGAGCTCCATGTGAGCAGAAGCCCATCTGTCTTTTTTGAGTTTGAACTCCATTGAAGATTTTTTTTTTATTGAGGTATAGTTGATTTACAATATTCGTTTCGGGTGTACAACATACTGATTCATAATTTTATAGATTATACTATATTTGAAGTTATTATAAAATATTGGCTACATTCCCCATGCTGTACAGTGTATGAAATAAACTACAACGATCTGTTGTGCAGCCTTATCGGTCTTGATCGCTCCCTGCTGTAGCCCCAAGCATATGACAGTAACTGGCATGTAGTAGGCAGCTAGGAATATAAATATTTGTGACTGAACAAATAGCCTGCAAGGAAGGCGGAGGCTACAGCCCACCTCCGCCTTTGACCCTGAGCCGGACAAGCAACATTAGGCCTGGAAGTGAGTGAAACCAGGAAGCAAGAGGATGCTGGATGGAGGAAAGAGCACAGCTCTAGATTCAGCCAGACCTGGGTCCTAACCTGGCTCTGGCACGTGTGGAGCACGTCACTTAACCGCCCCGAGTCTCGGTATCCTTGGTTTTGAAACGTGGATTTACCACCTATTTCACACTGTTGGGTTGAAAATAAACGAGAATGAAATGTGTAAAATTGGCACAGAGTAAATGCTCTCCGCCCCAGATGCCCTTCATCTCTGTTGTATGCTCAGTAAGGGAGGAAGTTGTTTTAATCAGATGGTGGGAACTGAACACTACATTTCCTGGGGCTGGGGAGTTGTGCATTTTAGGAGAGCAGCCTGGAAAAAGCAATTCCTAACCCACAGGATCGGCGGTGGGGAGGGGGGAATGAAACATCAGCGGTGAAAGATCTAGACCATGACAGGCCCAGGGATCCCAGTGGAAAGTCTCCTGCTGCAAACCTCCAGCACATCTAGCCTGTGGCTAGGAGAAAGGTCACTTCCGTGTTACCTCTGCTTCTGGGGATGGTATCAAAAGCATAGCAGGCAATTTGGAAAAAGAACTTTATTAACTTCATGAAAAACAGCTGCCGTGAGTCAAGATCTGGACAAAGACAGAGCTCTGGTGGCTTCCAGTCAATGGCCTGGAAAAAGCCACCTGTTCTCTCTATAGCCTCAGACCAGGGTCTCAGTTGGGGTCCCAGGCAGAACACCCCACCTCCTTGCCTCCTCTGTGCAGGCACAGATTCAGGCAATGCATTCTCATTAGACATTAGATTCCCCTGCTCTGTGGATGTCTCACTGAACAGGAAAATGAATCATCAATGCTCCAGACATTCAGGACAGGACAGATCTATAGCACACCAGCTACTGTTCTGGATCAGCAACCAGGAACACCACATTCTGAATAACCAATCAGAAAGTCAACACTCCGGAGGACCACCCAGAATTCTAGAATGCAAAATAAGAACCCCTTAACTTTCTAGATGATTCCATCAGGAGTCCCATGTTTTAGAATGCCTGTATTCTGGATCAGCCAGAAATCTGACATTCTAGGTGATCAACCGGGAAACCAGTGTTCTGGCATTCCGAAGGAGAACCACTCCTCACTTTCTAGATGGCTCACCAGGAATTCAGCATTCTAGATGGACAAACAAGACCACAGTGTTCCAGATCGTGGTGAGAGACCCAGAGTTCTAAACGTCCACCCTGATGCTCTCAACACCAAATCAGAAACCCAACATTGAAGATTATCAACCCTGGCCTCAGCATTCTGGAATGATGAGCAGTAAGCTCTACCCTCCAGAATGCTGCCGCCCTGGCCCCTCAGAGCTCTGTGGATGGCCGCCCCACTCCAGGCCCGTCCTCCTGGCGGGGGTCCGGCACGTGGAAGGAGACGTAGGGACAAGTCTTGGTGTTGAGGCAAACCAGCTTCCTCAGCGTGGCCGTCTTGACAAGGTTGAAACCCATCTCACCGCCAAATGTGCTCGATTTCCAGTACTCTGGAGAACAGATAGGATTCCCTAAGAGGCCCTTAAGGGAAAAAGGAGCCCCAATTTCTATCATACTCTCCCCAAAGATGGAGTTTGGAGAGCACTTCTCAAGCAGCAGCCCTGGGTAGAACTCCAAGGCATCGATGTCCCCATACAGCTCCTCCAAGTCAGCGGCCATCTCCTTCTCTCCTACAAGGGGGAGAAGCCAAAGTCAGAATCATGATGCCACCCATTACGGTTCATCTGGGCAGGGAATCTTCTAGGCCCACCTTTTTCTGGGGAGGAGAATGGACTTCAGAAGAGCACCTTGAGCAGATGAGCACATGCCCTAAGATCTGGCCCGGCTGAGCGACCCTGCTCCAGGGCTGCATCTAGGGAAGGAATTTGCTACTGCAGATGGAGTCAAGGGCCTGGATCTGCCACCACACAGCGTGTGACCTCGGGCAACTCACCCCACTTCTCTGTGCCCTAATTACCTGATCATTACACCAGGCAGAAGCTACCTATCTTGTTTCCTTCACAGGCAGGTTTCAAGGGGCCTTATCCTGGTCCAAGACCCTGCGCTCTACTGGAGCTCAGAGATGCAATGTCATTTGTCCAAGATCACAGAGAGACTTAGCGACAATGTTCTTCCTGTCTCTCTGGACTGTCATGGGAGACAGACATGGAGTGTCCCTACCTGTCTCCTCAAGTCCACCCTCCACAGGGTACCAGTACACAGTCAGGTGTCATGTCACACCCTGGTCAAAACCTTTCAGTGGCACCCCCATTGTCTGGGACAGGGGTCCCCAAACTTGGCTGCCCAACAACTGGGGATCTTGAACAACAAATATATATATATATATGACATATAGACATATATGTTACATATATTTATTATATATATATTATACAATTTGTGTTTTTTATATATATATATATACACTTACATATACATACACATACATATATGTATGGAGATATATATATATATACATACATATATATATATATATACATACATACAGATTCTTGGGTACCACCTAGGTCTACTGAATCAGAATCTCTGGAAGAGCCATCTCAGATTTGGTATTTTTAATTAGTTTTCTAAGTGATTCTCAGGTAGCTGCCCATAAATGGGACTTAGGAATGACTAGACAGAATAAAACCCAAAGTCTTAGCGTAGAATCCAAGATTCCACACAATCTGAGCCAGCCCCCTATCACTAACCTCCACCCAGCCACACCTAGGACTGTTCTGAATAGGCTCCCTTTTTTTCTTCTTTTTTTTTAGGCTCATTCTTTTTAACCCCTGTGCCTTTGTACTTTCTGTTCCTCCCTCTATCCTTCACCTGGAAAATCCCTTTTTTTTTCTTTTTTGGCTGTGCCATGTCTGTGCCTCCTGCAGTGGAAGTGCAGAGTCTTAACCACTGGACCGCCAGGGAAGTCACGGAAAATCCCTTTTTATCCTTCAAACCCAGCTGAGAAGCCACCTTCCCTCCCCAAGCAGAGTCATCTGCCATCCCTCGCCACCCCTGGCACCGTGCTCCCACACCCCTCAAATCCCACCGTCACAGTGCTGGCCATACGGATCACCCCGTTCTGTTTCCTCAATGTCTCCTTCACTTCAGCTCTAGCCCCTCGAGGGCAGCAGCCGTGGCCGGGAAACAGCTGCTCACCTGTGAGCTCCTGGAAAGAGGTGTAGGGCTTCATGCCAAACCTCTTGCGGTACTCATTGAAGGGCTGCAGCCGCAACTCTCTCGATTCCTTGATGACTTCCACAGCCACGTATAGGACATGGTGGTCTGTGTTCCTACCCCCGCCGATCTGCCAAGAGATAAACGCAGCTGTGGTCTGAGAGCCAGGCCACATTGTCCTGGAGAAGAAATTCAGGTCAGGAGTCCTTTCTGAGCAGAAAGGATGGCTCAGCCTAGCGGCCACCAGGCTGGCAACCCGGCCCTAGGTCTGCACTGCCGTGCTTTCTCAGGGACCCCCTCTGAGGCTCAGCTTCCTCATCTTTAGAGTGTGGAGTGGGCCAGGAGGACTTCTCTAGTCGCTCACCAGACACACTGTTCCCCAGCCCTTTGAATTTAGGTGAGAACCCACAACATTCTGTTAAGGAAGGTTCTGGAACTATTAGGTTCAGCAACTAGGACTCTGCAGAGGAGATGGCCAGCACAGCCACAGTCCAGAACTCAAGCAGAGGGGACTGGCATTTCAGATCTGGAAATAAAAGGCAGAAAGATTTCTGAGCTTTCAAGTGATGGAGACAGACGGATGAACAAATGTTAATTTGAGGGGCCAAAACTTTATGGCTTTCCTAGGATATTTTTTAAACTCTACCTGGCAGAACTGACATGTGTCTGTCACTCTCCAAATCAGTTTTTATCATAGAACAAAGACGTTTAATCTTTTAATGGATTCTGCTAAGGAACCTATTTCTATTGCTTTCCATTCTCTATATCACAGAACTGAGATTAAATAAAATTTACTGAGCATCTAGTATTAAAAAGTGAGCCCCAGGGACTTCCCTGGTGGCACAGTGGTTAAGAATCCGCCTGCCAATGCAGGGGACGTGGGTTCGAGCCCTGGTCCGGGAAGATCCCACATGCCGCGGAGCAGCTAAACCCTTGCGCCACAACTACTGAGCCTGCGCTTTAGAGCCCGCAAGCCACAACTGCTGAGCCCACGTGCCACAGCTACTGAAGCCCATGTGCCTAGAGCCCGTGCTGCACAACAAGAGAAGCCACCGCAAAAAGAAGCCTGCGCAGCACAACGAAGAGTAGCCCCCACTCGTCTCAACTAGATAAAGCCCGCGCGCAGCAACAAAGACCCAACACAGCCAAAAGTAAGTAAATAAACAAATTAAAAAAAAAAAGTGAACCGCTAGTAACCGGCCACCACTAGAAAAGAGAAACTGAGCTAGAAGGTAGGAACACAGAGTATCAAGTCACTCCATTCAGACCAGATAAAGCTACACACAGAGACAGGTGATTATATCTGTTTCTCTTTCTTTCTGCCAAGCCTCCTGGGAGAGGAATTGTTGTGAGCTAGCAGGGAGGGAACTAAAATCTTGCTATGAAAAGTGTAATATATAGACACATTTAGTTTAACTAAACTTGTAGTTTTACTTTAAGACCAAGGCGGTGGCGTAATATATCCTGTGAAGGGAGGGAAATAGGGTTCAAAGCCCAAGTAACCTGGTGAGATGAAGGCTCCAGAGGGAATTCCCTGGTAGCCCAGTGGTTAGGACTCTGAGCCTTCACTGCCAAGGGCGCGGGTTCAATCCCTGGTCGGGGAACTAAGATCTCACAAGCCACACAGCACAGCCAAAAAAAAAATAAGGCTCCAGAAAAAAAAAATCGGATTCATAACTGTTAAGGAGCATAGGTCTACTACTGTACAGCACAGGGAACTCTGCTCAATAGTATGTAACAACCTGAATGGGAAAAGCATTTGAAAAAGAATAGATACATGTATATGTATAACTGAATCACTGTGCTGTACCCCTGAAACTATCACAACATTGTCAATCGTCTCTACTCCAATATAAAATAAAAAGTTTAAAAAGATATTCTTAATGCAAAAGAATTGTCAAAAAAAAAAAAAGGAGCATACATCTAAAGAAAGATCTATTGCTCAGGGTGAACTGCTAATGCTAATGCTAAAGAAAGAGTTCTGTTTGGGCAGAACAAGGACAATTGGGTGAGAAAGAGGAAAAGCATAGTTGGGTGAAGTTGTACACCCCGGGGCAAAGCCAGAGGGGGCTGGTGCCAATCTCAGCTGAACCATTTACAAGCTGTGGGGCCATTGTGGATTGACTTGCCTGTATCCGTGTTGGAGTCCTAACCCCCAGCACCTGTGAATGTGACCTTATTTGCAAATACATGTAATCAAGGTCATACTCCACTAGGGTGGCCCCAGATCCAATGACTGGCGTCCTGATAAAGAGGAAAGAGAGACACAGGGAGAGCACCATGCTGGAGTGATGCTTCTGCAAGCCAAGGTACCCCAGGGACTGTCAGCCATCACCAGAGATGAGAGAAAGGGAGGGAACAGATTCTCCCCTGGAGCCTTCAGCAAGAGGACGGCCCTGCCGACACCTTGCTTTTGGACTTCTAGCCTCCAGAACTGTGCAACAATAAATTTCTGATTGGTATTAATACCATCTGGGGGAGTTAACTACAAGGGCTTTCTAGAGAAATGTTTGAGGATCGATCTTTTTCACGGCCTAGATGTTAGTAATGTGTAGTAAACGTTTAATGGGTGCTTGGACGGATCAATGAATAAATGAATAAAAGGTGATACTTCTCAGGTGTAAGGTGGGAATATTTCTTTCCTTTTCTGGATGTTTCTTTGTCTATGGAGGAAACCCCAGTAGCCTAACACTCTTAGCATCTTTTGCCAACCTCTCCCCCTCCCTCCTTATTAGAAGACGAGGAGTAACTTAGTATTATCGGTGAGTTGGAGCACAGTAACTAGGCATGCGTTGTTCAAGCTGTCCTCTCTACCGCTCTTGAATTCAGTTGACACCAGGGAGTATGTTTTCTCTCATACTCCTTGTTCTGGGGGGACGGGAGGATGTTGGGAGAGACCTTCCTTGTTTCCATGCTTCCACATCTTGGTAGCCGAGTTTGTCTGTTTGGGGGTTTATTATTAAAAAGCCTGCTTTAGGTTTTCTAGAATCAGCTTTATCAGTAATAGAGGTGATATTTTGAACTTCCAAAAAAAGAAAAAAGAAAAAGAATAAATGTCTGCTGCTGAAAACCCCCTGGTTTGTGTTCCTTTTGCAGCCCTAGGAAACAAATACAGGGACTGTAGGCAAACGACTTAGGCTAATCCTCTGTTTCTTCATGCGCAACAGTGAGGAAGGTAGAGGCACCAGTCTGATATGCTGTGAGATAAGCCCGTGGTGAAATAACTGAGATGAAGATACAGAGCAGTTGTCACTGGTCACACGGTGACCCCGAGATGGAACCAGGGTGGGGGTTATCAGGGGAGGCCCTGTCTTATCACTTCTCACACGCTCTTTGATATCCTGAGAATCCACACACTTCTGTGACCCTTCTGCCTGGTACCGGGAAACACCAGGGCTTTTCACACACGTCACCAGGGACATTGCTTGAAAATTCTTTGGAAACCATGAAGCCCCGCACACGAGTTATTGTCTCTGTTCATGTCTGTGTCCCCACGAAGAACAGAGGCCGTAAACCAGCCAGCAGCTGCCCGTTGGCGGCAGCATATGCTAAGTGCAGTCAAATTACCAGGGGGAAACCTAAATCCATATGGTGCCACAACTTCATGGTAGGGCTGAGGGGAGCTAGGGAAGGAGATGGTAGCCTCCAAACATGGGGAAGGGAAGATTTCGGAGGAAATTAGTTAGAAATTCCAGAGGGAAAGGCTGTATTATTTTGCTACGGCTGCCATACCAAAGTGCCTAGGTGGCTTAAACAGCAGAAATTTATTTCCTCACAGTTTTGAAGGCTGGAAGTCCAAGATCAAGGTGTGGGCAGGGTTGGTTTCATTCTGAGGCCTCTCTCCCTGGCTTAGAGATGGCCAACTTTCCCCTATGTTTTTCCTCTATGCACATCTGTATCCTAATCTCCTCTTCTTATAAGGACGCCAGTCATAGTAGGGCTCACCCAATGACCCCATTTACCTTAATTAACTCTTTAAAGACCCTAGCTCCAAATACAGTCACATTCTGAGGTTTTGGAGGTTAGGACTTCAACATGGGAATTTGGGGCAGGGGGCAATTCAGCCCATAACAGAGGCCTCTAATGTAATAAAGACCTACTATGTGCAGGCACTTTTGCATATATTGCCATACCCTGAATGTCTTCCTGGTCCTCAAATTGCCATGCCCTCTGACCTCTGGGCCCTTGCCATGCTGTCCCCTCCATCTGGAACACAGAGATCCCGGGCCACGAACGCTACCTCTTGCCCTGGGAGACCCCTATCCATTGTTGGGATCTCTGCTCAAACATCACTTCCTTATCCACAATCCCCAACTCTGGGCCAGAAGCCCCTCTCTGAGTTCCCAGAGCATGGTGGGCTTTCTATATTGTGGTTCTTAACATGCTCTTATAATTCTGAAAACATCAGAAAAGCCCTTGGTACAGTGCCTAACATGTAGTAAGTGCTCAAACGATGTTAGCTGTCACATGACTGTCGTTCCTTTCTAGGGTGTACGCACCAAAAATACAAGGACCCAAGAATCACATTGACCTGGTTCACCTCTGTATCCCCAGCACCTGCAGCAATGCCTGGTATCGTTGAATGAACGAAAGAACGACAGAATGAATGAAGGAATGATCACGACCTCTCAGTAGGGGTGACACTCTCCCCCTTTCACAGAAAACTGGGGTTTGGATCCCAGAGCCCAGCGGCCCTCCCCAGCGCTCCTCTGAGGCTCACCTGGCCCGCGGGCTGGCGAGAGAAGGCGTCCACCAGGGCCTCGACCCCGTAGTCCACCAGCATGGAGGTGTTGAACAGGAACTGCTCATAGCTGTAGTTCTGGGGGCCCACCCGGAAGGAGTCGGGCATGAGCGGGTGCCAGTGGTAGAGGTGATTGAACTCCATGGCAATTCGGTTACGGTACTGGAAGTGGGTGCCTAACAGCAGCTCTGGGTCAAACTTGAGCTGCAGGAAGTAGCCACTCAGCTGCTGCACGTACTCCTCGATCACAATCTTGATGGTCTCCCCTGGGACGAAGGATGGGGAATGGGGTCAACAGAGCACAGGGACTTAGCCACCAGGCTTGGGAAGTGGGCCAGTTCATGCAAAGGGCCTGGTTTGGCCTCCTTATCATTGTAATGGTTGTTTGATTTTATTTGGCCACTTTCACTTTGCCTTTTTGTCACAGGGCGTGAAAGTGGAACTTTCTGTCTCAGGCCGCATTGATGTCCCAAGACAGGAGCCACCTGCTAGTCCCATGTTCCCTGGGGAGGTCACAGGCCGGGCTGAGCAGGACACGCAAAGGAAGTATCTGAGGATGGGTTTTGTGACCCTCTGGTGGCCACCTTCCCACAGCCCATTAAAAGAGGCTGGAGACACCACAAAAGGTGGGCACGTAGAGATGAACTTAGTGAGGGAATCTCAGCGTGCCTAAGATGACGGGGGTGAGGGGAGCTCCCAAGAGACCATTCTAAGAGCTGCAGCAGCAAACAAGGGACACTGGAGACATAAGTGAATCTTGTCCCAAATATAACCCTCTTGTCTTCCTGTGTATCAAATTCCTCTGCCGCCTCAGGAACAAGCTACAGAGCAAAGAGCCAGGGAAGACACGAAAGGAACATCCATAACACAATGAAAACTGGTCAGCGAGATATCAGAAGAAACCGATATTTTGGCCAACTAACCACTAGACAAATTGACTTGTAGCAAATTGACCTGGAGCCACTGGAACTGCAATCAGCAGACCTGGGTTTAAATCTTGGCTTCACCCTTTCTAGCCACCCGAGCTGGGGCTGTGCTACTTACTCTCTCTGAAGCTCACTCTCCTTATCTGTAAAATGTGTACTAGAATCATACCAGTATAACAATAGTCACAGGGTTCCTGAGAGGAGTAGACAATGAATGCCTCTGAACCGCTTGGTACAGGGCCTGGCATAACACGGAGGGTCAATACGTGTAGAAGTGGGAACACTACGTGGAGGTGTGAGGGGAGAATCCCCTGCCCATACGCACACGTCACAAAAGAGTAGATTAAGGCTCACACCCCGTCCCCACTCAGGAAAGCACTCCCCTCAAGATGCGGTGGAAGCAGCCTAAACTCTGGTGGCAGCCAGACCTGGTTCAAGTCTCTCTGCACTGAATGGCCTTGGAGAATTCACTTACCCTCTCTGCCTCTTAATCTTCACAACAAAGGGTAATCCTATCTGGGTCATAAGGCTGTCGGGGAGGGTTGAATGAAGCACTGGAGGTGCAGGGCCCTAGGAGTCCCGCCTCTGGCCACAGCTTCGTCACCAGTCAGTATGCTGGGCAGCCTGCAGACACAGACTTGCCCTCTCTGATCAAAGTCTCTATAATACTGGGACTTCTCCATTGTAAAGCAATTATACTCCAATAAAGATGTTAAGAAAAAAAAAAAATACTGGGACTTCTGAACCAGCCCCTTCTCGTTCTTTAGGCCGTTCCTAACCCCAGTGCATGGCTCTTCCAGGCACCAATGAATCAGGCACTAGAATTGGGAACAGTCACGCCCAGTGATGCTGAGACGGGGGCAGAGGCTCACTGGTGACACAGAGTGAATATGGTCTGGACAGGGGTGTCGGGGGCCAAGCTCCCAGGCCAAAGACCATCTGACATTTTAGGCTGCAGGCTCACCCCTGTAGGGGACACAAAAATAGCTTGTCCCTGAGGCACCCAGAAGCTACCAACCTCCAGGAAGGCAGATGCATGCAGGGCAGGAAACATAAAGATTCCCGAAGCCCAGGCAAGCTGGGGTATTTGCTGAGGATGTCCCTGAGTGCTCCTGGGATGATGGGGAAACTGAGATTTGGGGTGGCTAATCAGATTTGCTGCTAGTCACCCAGCTAATAATCAGCTACCGCAGCCCTCCGTTTTCTGAAGGCCTACTATGTGCTAAGTACTTTCCCGTTCATCATCTCAACAAATCCTTACCGCCATCATTATTCCCAATGTATAGATTTGGAAAGTGAGGCTCACACAGGGGAAGGACCCTGTTCAGAATTCGAATCTCTCTGTCCCCAAACCCTCCACTCCGCTTCTCAGGACAGAGGGCGTGACCTTCCAGGACAAGGCTGGCTTGGAGTCCTCACCGATGAGGATGAGGCGGGCCGTCTGGAAGAGCTGCTCATCGCCCCAGGTGGGGTGCTCAGCCTTCAGCAGGTCACACACTCGGTTGTGCTCACGCAACCAGAGTGTGGCATAGAGCATGAGCCCCGGAAGCAGCCCGAACACCTCCTGGCCCACTGCCATCTGGCTCTGGGGCGGGATGCCCCGGGGGTAGTGCATCAGCACGGGCGCCTCTTCCACCGATGGCGGGTACATCTCTCCGTCCAGCACCTGCAGGATGGGGCCACCTGGTAACCTGGTGAGGGGCCGGGTGCCTGCACCTGCGCAGCTGACAGCCTTCCACTCCTACTGACAGCTGCCCGTAACACGCAGGGTGGCCGCCCGGCCTCCCTGACCAAGGCCTGTGGATTCTACCTCCTAAAGTGAGTCCCTTTCTCTCTCCCCTCTGCCGCCACCCTCTTCCAACCCACCCTCATCTTCCACCCTGACTCCCCTCGTGAGTAGCTCCATCCCCCCAGACAGTCCGTTCTCGGCTCTGCAGCCAGAGCAATCCTTTAAAACACCCAAATCGAGCATCACACCCTGGCTTAAAACCCTTCCAAGTCCTCTCTCGGCTCTTGGCAGAAATCAGAAATCCTTAACGCGACCCTCGCTCATCGGGAATCACTCAGGTGTCCAGCAGCATCTCCCTCATTTTCCTCCCTTGAATTCACTCAAGCTGACTTCCCCTCTCCAGCCTTGATGCCTGATAACCTGGCCTGTCCTGTGCCCTTCTTGGCCTCCCTAACTTCTCATCATCATTCATGCAACTCTCGGTTTATTCGTACTTCCTAAGGAAGCCTTCCCCATCCTCTGCACACTCTCGTGGCTTCTCCCTGGTGGCAGCTATCACAAGTGTAATTAATTATATGGCAGTGTCGTCATTCACTCAATAAATGTCCACCGAGGACCTACCATATACTAGATACTGTTCTTAGCCCAAAAGATTCAGCAATGAACTTTCTGTCTTGGTTTTTGTTTGTTTAGATTTGCATGGTCCAGTATGGTAGCCACTAGCTACGTGCAGCTACTAAGGTCTAGAAACGTGGTCGGTGTGAATGAGGAACTGGATTTTTAATTTTATTTTCTTTAGATTTAAATTTTAAAACAGATACCTCAGCTATTGGGAAGTCGTTATGCTTAGAACAACTCGGGCATGTGAATCTACTTTCTCAACTGTAAATTTTATGAAATCTAAATGCAGATCAGAATCTCCAACGAAAATCTGGCACCCAAATTGAGATGTGCTGTAAGTGTAAGATACAGGTCAGATTTTGAAGATTTAGCACAAACAGTGAGATAGTTTATTGACAATTTTTGTGTTGATTACATGTTGAAATGATAAGATTCTGGATATATTGGGTTAAGTTAAAAATATATTATTAAAATCAATGTTGCCTGTTGCTTTTTACCTTTTTTAATGTGGCCACTAGAAAAATCCAGATAACTTAGATGTGGCTCACAGCAATGAAATAGGGCAAATGATACCTATTTCATGCAGCGGATATGAGAAGTGCATGAGATAATTACCTATGTGGCTCTAGCAACACTGAACAGTGCGAGTTCAGACGAAAAGTCCTCATGGAACTAGCACCCTACTGTTTGTGTCTGTGGTCCCTGAGGAGCTCGAGGGTAGGGCCCATAACTCTCACGGCCACTGCTCCCCTGTGCCAGGCACATCATAGTGCCCAATTAATATTGTAGAATAATTAAATGAATAAATGCAGGCTGGAAATGGTCATCTCCTGTGGAGCCCCAAAACCCACCTCCCAGGAGAACATGAGAGGCTACGTCTGCTCCTTGTCTGCATCTCTTGCCTGGCACCCTTTCCCAGGGTTTGCTGTCTCTCCTCCGACCACACACCTCCAGCTTCTGCAGCCGGCCATCTCAGGACACCCTGGAGGCCCCCACCAACAGCTTCTGCCAGGGAAGACCACGGAAGGTTCTTCCCAACGCCCCATCCCAAGACCCAGTGCTACCTGGTACTTGAGTTTCCCATCCTTAAAGAGCCGCAGGTGATACTGACGTTCCAGATTGTCTCCATAAATGTGGCCAAGGTCGACCTGAAGACAGAGAGAGGGTCCACTCAGACCTCTGGGTCCTGCCCCACCTGTAACAGCCTCCATGTGCCAAGTGCAGCCCAGAGAAGTCCTGAGCCCCTGCCAGGTACTCACCCCATGGCCCAAAGCCTTGGTGAAGCCAGGACCCATCTTGCCAGAAGTTTTGAAGAACTGATGTGTGAAGTGTTGCGCAAAGAAGGCAAACATGAGGTTGCTGCCTTGGGGGTCAGGGATGAACTTCCTCCTAAGCAGGAAGTGACGGCTCAGGAGCTCGGCGTCGGGCAACTGCTTCTTCCCTGGTTGGGGAGGTGGGAAAGAGCAGTAGCTGCTTCCGGTCTGGATCCTCCTGCCTCAGGGCCTTCCAGGCTCGCCAGATCGAACTGGTCCACGCAGGAAGCCCAGAGTGGCCTCCGCAGGACCACCTCCCTCCCACCTGATGGCCCCTTGCACCTTCTCTACCAAAAGACTCTAGAAGCATTTATGGGTGAAATGGCATGATATCTGGAATCTGTTTTTAAAAACTCCATAAAAAGTAAGGTGAGAGGGGATAGATGAAATAACATTGGCAAATTGTGGACAAATCTTGAAACCCAGAGAGGGATACAGAGGACTTCCTTATACTTTTCTCTCAACTTTTGTGTGTGTGTTTGCTACTTTGTACAAGTTAACCCTCCTCCCCCTGAAAAAGAAAGAGAAAACACACAAACAGAAGAGCTTGGACTCCCCAGCCGTGGAGCAAGGTAGCCTGTGTCTGAAATGGGTTACGCCATTTACTAACTGTGTGAACATGGAGAAGTCATCCCATCTTTCTGACCCTATAAGAAATTATAGAAGAATTTCTTCTTCTATAATATAGGGCAAATGATATCTATTTTATGCAGTGGATTTGAGGAGTGCCAATGTAACCGGCAGAAAACTGGTGAGATGGAATCTTTTAAACCAAGGGTCAGCAAACTTTTTCTGTACAAGTCCAGATAGTCAGTATCTTAGGCTCTGCCAACAGGTGGTCTCTGTCGCATCGGCTCAGCTTGGCTGATACGGCAGGAAAGCAGCCACAGGTGATACCTAAGGAATGTGACTGTATTGTCCTTTGTGTACTTGAAACTGAATTGATGGCTCTAAACTGAGTAAACCCTCCTGTCTGAAGACAATCACAGGAGCGGATAAGGAAGAAGGTCCTGGGAAGAAGACCCCTGCCAACGAGACCAAGTGGGGGTCTTGAACAACTAAAGAAAAAATTTGACTTTATGTGTAAACTGCGCCGATGAAGCACATAAGACTGTTTACATTAGTAAAGACCCAAACTCAGAGTTAGCACCCAGTAAAGAGCTCACTATTCTTTCCTTCCTCCATTTCAACTTTAAAGTCACCCCCAGCCCAGCAGGATCCCACCCATCTAGTAGACAAGGTTCAGGCAAAGAGGCACCCTGGAAATATGGAAGCACTAGTCTGACTCTGCCGCTGACCTCAGACAAGACCCCTCCACAACCTCTTCCTGTCCTCATCCCTGGTTCTGGATATGCATATGTCTTGCCTTGGTCCACCCATCTGTGAAATGGGTCAGTAACTGCTCTTCTGCTTGTTTTTTCCCAAACAGAAGAACTAAGCATCTCCTGTGACACAGCCCAGGCCCAGCCCCCTCACCCCATCGCCATTACCTTTGGTCCCCATGGGCGTGGGACAGTCTTGGGGCACAGAGGGCAGAACACGCGTATAGTAGCTCACGTTGGAGAAGGATTCCCAGCTGATGTAGTCATGCGCTGCATTGTAGGTGGGGGGGCTGGGGATGAGGTTGGAACGCGCTACAGAGGGCGAAAATAATAGTGACAAGGGGTTCCTGCCCCCAGTTACACACCCCCTTCCCCGCCTCTTCTTGGGTTGTTCTATTTTTGGTCCCCCCATGCGGCCAAAATTTTACTTCCCCGACCAGGGATTGAACCTGCACCTCAGCAGTGAAAGCACGGAGTTCTACCCACTGGACGGCCAGGGAATTCCTTGGGTTGTTCTTTTTTCATTTGGCACCCTAGAAGCCCCCCGCCCCCAACCCCTGCCCTTATCATATGCCAAGAATTCCAGGAAGTGGCAGGATTTCTTGCTCCCCTAGATTAGGAGGGCCCCGCCCCCACCCACCTATGAGTACCAGACGCATGAGCATGTCCCGGATGTAGGTGGCATTGACAAACTCCCAGAACCAGCGGCCATGCGTCAGCAGGAAGTGGAGGAAAGAGGGGCTGGGCCGCAAAGTAGTCCGGAGCCAGGTCCATAGCTCAGCTGTGAGGGCAGTGGGAGCCGTTCAGTCAGGCCCTCCTGGCAGGACCAGAAGCAGCCAGAGGAAGATGGGAACGGGGGACGAGGGCCAGGATGGAACAGGGTAGAACCTCTGGGGCAGGGGTAAGGATGGAACCTTGGGAGTGATGGCACGTGACAGAACCAGAACCAGACCTGAGGACAGGAGACAGGACCAGGGACTGAGGTCAGTAAGGCCGGAGCTGGGCAGTGAAAACTCACTACAGAGCCCGGAAGCGGGGAGTGGGTTGTGCCAGGAGTGAGGGCTTGGGCTGGAGCCAGGTCAGGGGCAGTGTCAGAGGTCAAAGGAGGCAAGAAAAGAGAACAGGGCCACGGGCGGAGGCGAGGGTAGGAAATGGGGGTCTTGGAGGACGAGCCCAGGGGAGAAGGATTGGGGCTGGAGGCCCAGCTCACGGATGGTGCAGTTGGGGCCGGAATAGCCCGTGCGGGTGCAGTCGCACTGGTAGCGGTCAAAGCCGAAGCGGACACAGATACCCTGGTGCTGGCATGGATAGTAACAACAGGGGTTCACTGTGGGGAGAGACAGAGATCAGAGACCACTCCAGGGCGGCCTCTCGTTGGGACCAGAGGCATGGAGTCCAGTCACAGCTCTCTCCTAACTCACTGGACTCCTGTGTTCCCCAAGGGTCCTCTCTGTCCCCACAGCTATGAACAGAAAGCTCCTGGCCCTTCCGTTTCCAGACCTTGCTCTGGGTTTCCAGTCTTCCCCACATCAGGCCACCAGGGGAAGTCCCCCCCTCCCTCCCTGCTGTCACCAAAGTGGGGCAGGAGAAGAGTCCAGGCCCCAGGTTGTGACATCAAAGGCTAGGAAACAGCTGATAAGACACTGCAGCCACCGGCTTTTCTAGAGCATTCACTTTCTGCCAAGTCAGAGCTCAGCACCAAGGGCAGAGTTTGTGGGGTTCAGTAAAGGGAAAAGGATAGGGGTTCTCAGACCAGCCCCCAACCTCTGGGCATCAGGACCTACCATTCCTTTATTTTTGCAGAAGGGAAGGAAGAGCAGGTATCACAACGTCCAGTTATAGGCAGATGGGGTGGGGTGACTGAGGCCAAATAAGGGGAAACCCAGATGGGTCACCCAGCAAGTGGCACCAGACCAACTGCCCATCCCTTCACTTCCACCCCACCCCCAGACACTCAGCCGTCAGGTCCAAGGAAAGACGTTTCCCAGAACCCAGAAGACAGAGAATGGGTTTGAGGGGAGTCTCAGCTCCCGTCCTGATAGACCCAGCCCCAGCTCACATCAGGGTGGAGTATGGGCTCTAGGATCTTGAGGGAGGTCAGGCACCACGAGAACAGGAGAGATGTGGCCGGAAAACTCTCTCCAGAGGGTGAGTGGAGCTCTAGCATCACCCCCACCAACCCCCTGGAGAACCACCGCCCCTGCAGGAAGTCCCTCCTTGTGTCTAACCCAGATCTCCCCAACCACAGCTTCAATGATTCTCCAACAGCAAGGTCAGAGTCTCCTTGGAGCTCCCTCAGTGCTCGTTCACAGCTCAGTGAGGGACACCGAGGCTTGGGAAGAGGTGGCGACTTGGCCAAGACCAAGAAACAGAGCCAGGCCTCCTGCAGACCCAGGGCGCCTGGCTCCTGGCAGCAGCTCCTTCCCTGGCCTTCCACAGAAACACCAGGTCCCTCCCGCAAACACACTTCCTTAACTGGGCTCAGAGCCAACGTTACAGGGAACTCTGATTCTTTGTGCATCTGATTACAGGAGGTCGAGAGGATAGCAACGGGAGGTGGGAGGCTGAGACGCCGCCGCAGGCTGACCACCTGCCATGGTCACAGGGCAGGACCCTCTGGTTTAGGGCCCCTCACATCGCAGAATCATGCAAATAGTCTTGCTTAGGCCCTGGCAACTCCCCACAGCCCCACAATAGCACCTCTGGGACCCTTGCAGGGTATAAAAAGGGAAGAAGTCTGAACAAAAAGGCCTTATCAGACCAACGCAGGCGGACCGGCAGGTGGGGCCCAGGGCAGGGGCCTGGCAGGGGCCACAGGCCCAGAAACGCCAGGGAGCTCAGGCTCAGCCGTGCAGCGGCTCAGGGACCTGGGATCTCATCGATCCCTCCTGCTCAGGACACTCTGCTGTTCTGCCCAGGAGCTCCCGCGGTGCCACACTGCCCAGCTCCCGACCCTGGCGCACCAGGCCCTCTGTCACAAACGGGTCGCCCTACCACTCAGCGGGCACAGGGGCTGAGGCGCGGCCCTTCTCTGGGCTGTCTCCCCATCCCTCCCCCAGTAGGGATCCCAAAAGGAACTCAGTTTGTTCTGTGGCAGCCCATCCCGCGACCCCAAAGCTGAAAGCTCTGCTCTGCTCCCTCCTTGACCCAGGCTGCGGCTCTGCCCTCGTAAATTCCCTCCAGATCTACCTGACCCTGCCCACTGCGCATGCACCAGAAAGCCGCCCCCTAAGTGTCCACACTCCGCCGCGCTCTCTCGGCCCTGCTCCACGTTCCAGCTCGACCTGCTCTGCTCCACCACAAGCCTCCAAGGAAAAGGGCTTTCCCTGACTTTCTCCTCCCTCACAGAGGCCGTGCACACAGCTGGGGCTCAACCCATGTCCTGGAGAGATCCAGCCACCCAGGGAATCCAGATGCGATGGCCAGAGCTTCAATGTTTGCGGAATTTAAACTGCAGCGAGGAGACCAGCCAGCCCAGGCTTGGCCAGAGGGACTCCCTGATCTCCCCAGCACCCCCGCAGCTGGCTCTGAAGTCTGGCTTGAGGGCTTCAGCAGGCAGTAGAACTGTGTCCCCAGACGCAGAAGTTCCTGCCCGCATCCCTCTCCGTCTCCTGTCAGGAGAGTCTGTGTGCTGGGCGCGGGCAGAGGTCCCTCCCTCCCAGACCTGCTGCCCAACTTTCCCTCCCTCCTCTTCCGCGATCTTTCCATAAACACCGGCGGCCCCAGGGCAGGGAAAGTTCTTCCCAGCAAGGATAGCAGCTGCCGCTGGCGGCCCCATGATGTCAGGATGGGCAGAGAGGAGACTAGGTGCTGCTTCCCGCCCTTCCCCGGGGAGGGGAGCCTAACCACAGCTGGACGGTCACGATGCTTCACAATGGGCCGGGAAGCCAGGGCTCTGGCTGACCCTCCAACCTTGCATATCTACCTCGTTTATCTGCTCAGCACTCCCTGGTGGGTGGGTGAGACTCCCCCTACCCCTGCCACCGCCCCCCCGCCCGCCCCAACCCTGCCACAGATGAGGAGACTCGCCCAGGCCCCACTGCTTCAAAGCTGCAGAGCCAAGATGAACTCCCTTCTCTTCCCTGCCCTTCCTCCTCCTGGAGGTGCCCAGGCCTGGATTTGGGGAAGGGATGCAGAGGGAGAGTCACTTTGTCCCACAGGCTGGGGACGACCCCAGGTGAGATAGGTTTGTCACCTTTCCTTCAAGGTGGACATGAAACCAGGACCCCAGAGGGAGCGCCATCCCCTACCGCGACCAGAGCTCTGGGAACTATTCACAAAGGAAGGCCTTCCTTCAGTCTAACTTAAATCCCACATGCTTTCATGTGCCCAGCGGAGGACACCCTGTATAATAAAACATCAAGAAAGAGAACTAGGGAGATGCAGACACAGAGTCTAAAGTGCCTTGAGTTCCCACACCCAGCACAGGGCGAGGCACCAAGCAGGTGCTG
The DNA here is from genome assembly GCF_937001465.1 of Orcinus orca. Classification (NCBI taxonomy): domain Eukaryota; kingdom Metazoa; phylum Chordata; class Mammalia; order Artiodactyla; family Delphinidae; genus Orcinus; species Orcinus orca. The sequence continues at coordinate 108,480,762 of NC_064564.1, read as the reverse complement.
GGTGAAGCTTTATGGGAGAGTGACTACTCTTTATTGGTTGTGTGTCCTTGGGCAAGTACCCTGTACCCTCTGGGCCTTATTTTTCAGCGTTTTCCAGGAAGGGGAGGGAACAGACAGGCTCTAAGGAAAAACCTCCCTCTCTGCCTCCCCTTCTCTTCTCAACTCTGGGCGAAGCCAATCTATCTCCAAATATCTGGGTTATTTGCATCAGTAGGATTCCCTAGCCCCATCAGCAGAGAACCCTGCAGCTTGCTCTCACTGCATCTTCAAGCCAGCCCAGAGGTGGTGGGGTTGACCAGCAAGCCCACACTGCACACATTCCCACCGATGAGGAACTGTTTAGGACTTCCCGGCTCCAGAACTTTCTGAGGATCTGGCAAGGAAATGTCCCCCAGTCCAGGAGTCAGGGCTCCAGGCACAGTGAGGGAACACCAAGTCGTCAGGACTTGGAAGCACCAGGCAGCAAGAGGGCCCGTTAAAGAAGGAGGCTGGACTGAAATTCCCTAAGAATAATATTTAGAGAAGCTCCAGGAGCTTGGCAGCCAAAGAGAAAAAAAAAAAAAGGGGGCCCTGACCAGCCAGACCTGGGCCCCAGGCCCTACACCCTACCAGGTCAGCGGCCAGCCGCCAGGCACCACCGCAGCGGGCCCCGATGGCTGGAAGAGGAAGTCCTCTCCCAGCCCACAGACTCCTCTGGTGCTGCAGATAGGAGGCTGCAGTCAGCAGGAAGGTTTGGCACAGGCGGGGTTCCTGCCCCACGTTCCAGAGTTAGCTGGCCTCAGGCCCCTCTGCCTGGCATGGAGCTCCGGTTGCCAGGTCATGCCCTATCCCTAGCCAAAGAGAGAGCACTAAGCCCAGTCCAGGAACTGGAGGGGATGAACTTGAGCATTAAGGAAGCCCTGGCACATCCCTGTCCTCCAAGCCGGACTCCACCTTGTCCGTCACAAGAGAGGCAGAAGCAACATTCCCTCCCGCCACCTGCCCCCACGTAAGCTTGCAGCCCTTGTCTCCTGGGGGAATCAGCTTTTGCTGCTGCTCTGGGGACAAAACACAGGCTTTGGCTTTCCAGGGTAGACGCCTCCCCTGAATATCCAGGCATCTTGGACCTCAGTTCACCCAGAGGCGTGGAAACGGGAAGGCAGCTCAAACCTTCTGCCCCAAAACCCAGCTGCTCCTCCGCTCTTTCCCTGACCCTTGCAGCGGCCTCCTTAACGGTTCCCCAGCCTCCAGCCTCACCTCCAAGTCATCCGCCCAATCTCACTCTTCTGTTCCCAGTTACCCTGAGGCCCCAGTCCCTCTCCTCATTCTGCATCTAAAGGCCCGTGTCCACCAGCAGCTGCCTCTGTCCTACTGCTCCCTGTGCGCCCTTCCACTCCCACAGTTCAGACCTTTAGGCTTCAGCTCATGCCCTTGCTTCTGCCAGGAAGACCCCTTCCAGAGTTTCATAGTAAAACCTCACAGGATTTCCACCAACTCACCACCTCCTTCGGGGTCCCGGTCAAACGTCACCACCTCCAAGAAGCCTCCCGAAATTCTTCACATGTAAGGGACGAGCCCCACACACCCCTGTGCTTCCCTCAGTCATGGCCCTGACCCCCTTGGATGACAGTCTGTGGGCATTTCTATCTCCTCCACCAGACTGCGAGCTCCTCCCAGCTCTGTCTCCAGGCTGCAGCCAAAGACTGGCATAAAGCAACCCCCTGGGGATGTTTGTGGAGTGAAGAAAACAATTCTGTTTAAACACAATATAAAGATAAGTAGAAAAGGCTAAAAGCAAAATGGCACAGACCATGGCTCACTAAGTACTGGTGAACAGACACAGGAGGACAGGCAGGGTGAGCCCTGGGTACCCTGGGGGCCTGGATGGGGCTGAATGGGGCTTCAGAGGAAGTGCTGGGCTGATCCAGGGACTAACAAAAGGGGCCACTGGGTCAGCCTAGTCAGCCTCGGCTCTGCTACTGGGGTGTCAGACAAATGGGCTCACCCCTCTGGGCCTCAGAGTTCCCTTCTGTAGAATGGGACTAACATCTCCCTGGCAGGGCTGTTGTGAGCACCAACAACAGAGGTGCCCACAGCCTGGTTTTGTAAACTGTAAAGTGCTGGCCACGTGGGTCTTCCTCCTCTTCTTCCCACAAACTAGACCTTTGCTCGTGCCCAGCATCCTCCATCCTTTCCTTGACTCCCCAAATGCCATCCTCTCAAACCCTCTCCTCCAGGAAACCTGGTCTGATTCCCAGTTCACATAGGTACCCTTTCTCTCTCCTCTGAGCATCACAACAGAAGGATCAGATCCCCTCCCCACCATCCTCTGTTGACCACATTTTGCAGATGGGAAATGGAGACACAGAGCTCACACAGCTATGTGATGAAGGAAGCTCTGTCCAGACCCTGCACAGACACAGACACAGACACACACACACACACACACACACACGCACGCACACACACAAGCAGTAAGCTGGGGGAGGGAGGCCGTCCGAAGGAGGAACTGCAGTCCTTCACCTGGAACCTGGTACATGCATGGTGGAGGGGGAGGAAGGTGTGAATTTTACAGGACCTGACTTTCCCCATCTTCTTTGGGGTGATGAAACCAGGGTCCATTGGCAGGGGGTGAGAAGGGCAGGGAGGACTCTGAGGAAAGACCCTGAAAAATGCCTGGAGTCAGGTAGATCCAGCTTCCAGCCCTGAGCCCACCATGCACTGTGTGAGCTTGAGAGGGTTATAGCCCCCACCTGAGCCTCAGTTAACTCATCCGCCCAGTGGGGACCTCACAGGTGAGGATTTAAACCTCAGGGGAAGCAACCCAGCCCCGTAAGTGTATTTCCACCTCCACTCTCTCCGGAATGGCTGGTGTACCCCGGGTCCTCACCGAGGGAGATCTTCTCCACTGGGGCTGGGAATCCGGAAGGGTACCAGAAAGTTAGAGGCTGGAGAAAGAGAACCCGCCAGCCCGCCTTCCCCTGGAGCCTGCTGCTTCCTCCGAAAGTGGCCCGCAGGGGAAACAGCGGGATTGTTGGGGATGAGCTTGGGCTCAGCTTGAGCTGGGGGCCCAGAACAGGTGAGGGCCTGGAGAGAGGCTGTCCCTTTTCCCAAAGCCGGCCCGAGATCCCAGTCTGCCCTTTCCCCCCCGAAAAGAACCCAGTGGCGTCCTAGCCAAAGCCACACACCCCGGGGGTCTGCAGAGAGCCCCCATCCCACCGACAGACTCAGCCCCCTCCCCACTCCCAGGCACCGCGAGCCGAAAAGGGGAAGCTGGGCCGGCCGGAGGGAAGAGGCGGGTGGGGGCCAGGCCAGGGACGCAGGACTTGGGGCTGCTCGGGGGCAGGAAAGGGGCCGCCTACCCGGCGCGGGTGCCCCGGGGGCCGCTGGCAGGACGGGGGATGGCGGCAGCAGCAGCAGAAGCAGCGGGAACCGAAGCGAGACACTCCGCCCTGCAGAGGGAGAGAGATGAAGGGCTGAGCCTGGCATTCAAGGCTCCACCAGGAGGCAAAGGGGATTCTGGGGCCACCAGGGCCGGACTTACGGCTCATGGTGCAGGGCGGTTGATGGATGCGGGATGCGGACTGCCTGCTCCTTGGGTGCGTCTCTAACTGTGCCCCGGAGCTCTCGCCCGCCTGGCCCGCCCCTCCCCACCCATTCCCTGGCTCCACCTCTCTAGCCAGCTGTCACCTCGGCCTCCGCCCACTTACTTCCTCTGCTCCCGCTCCAGCCAAGATATTTTATTAATTATTCTATGACGGACACTAAGGTGGTTTTTCACCCGAGATCCGTGAGACACCGGAGCCTTTAAAACCCAGTAGCACCAGAAGTGTGTCCATTTGGTTGATAAGAAACTGAGGCCCGGATATGGTGTGCCATGCTGAGGGCCCCCAGGGCTTCAGGGCAGAACGGCTGGTATCTCAGCCTAGAAACGTCCGCTCAGAACCACATAGCCTCCCCCCACCCCCACCGCTACCCCCAAGCGGAAGGAGGATGGAAAAGGAGCAGTCCAGGCGGGCCTGCACACAGTCTCCGGGGTGGGAAACCCACTACCCTCAGATCCAACAGGGAGGATGGGCTTCCGCCAAGGGCTGGGCTCTGCCCTCTAAGGTCCCGCGTCTCTGCCTGAGTCTCTACTGCCAGAATGACGAGCACAGACTCCAAGTCCAGGAGACCTAATTCAAATCCAGCCTCTACAGCTTACTAGCTGTGTCTCCTTGGACCTGGTACTTAACCTCTCTGGTCCTCAGTATTCTCTTCTATAAGGCGTGGATGCTAATAAGACCCATCCCAGAGAACTGTTGTAAGATTCCGTAAGGTAATGCCCACAAACTCCCTGAGGCGGTGCCTAGCATAGAGTAGGTGATCTGTCATCAGGAGGCATTCTTTTCAAAGATCTCCTGACTCAGGTTCCAGGGTGGCCAGGGTGGAAGCTCCAGCTGGACTCACATCTATCTGCCTACTTTCTAGAATCCCAGCACTCAGCTCCTCTTTTTTTGTAGCTGGGGAAACTGATCTTCGAAGGGGGATGCGCCCTGGGTCACACAGGGTCTCCTGGTCCCCACATCCACCGATTTTCTCCCTCAGTTTCCCCCCCACACCCAGCCATCCTGTGGGCCCCAGAGAGTGGAAGGGCAGGCAGGAGGGCTCAGAGGTCCGTATGTGGGCTCCCAGACATTCCTGGGTACAGAATGGGAACCGTGTGAGTTGGGAGAAGTGAGGCCTACTGGGGATCCCCTCCTACGGCCCCACCCTAGCTGTTCACATGCTCCACTGGGACAAAAGCCAGCTGCCCCAAGGAGACAGAGCAAGCCAGGGCAGATGCGGGCGGGAGTGGAGCAAGTGGAGGGCCTGGGGCCCTGGGGTGCTGGGGAAGTCTGACCCACCACCCAGATCCAGAGCCCCCGGTGACTACCCAGGCAGGGCGAGGAGACATAAGGCATGGATATCAGCCAGAGGGATGGGGGCAGGGTGAGATTCGGGGGTCCAGTTACCCAGACTAAAGGGGGATTTCTGGTGATGAAAAAAGAAGAGTTTGGATGAGGCCCCATCTTCACTCCCAGGTCCTCCCTCCCTTCAGACCCTGAGCCCAGGCATTTCCCAGGCCTGTACCTCCTGCTGACTGCTCACTCCCAAGCCACTCTCCTGAACTCAAAGGAACAGCACCTGTGTGGCCCTGGCACTGAGAAAAAGAGCCTGCAAGTCAGAAGGACCAAGTTCAAGTCTCTCCCGCGGTTTGACCTCAGACAAGTGTCTGCACCTCTCTGGACTTCTGCTTTCCCATTTGAACAATGTAAAGATCAAATCAGATGGTTTCTGAGAACAGGCATGGAGGGATTGAGCCCTCACTGTGGCCAGGCTCTGTGACCAGTGCTGGAGATCTCGCAAAGGATGCAGTGAAGGAGAGGCCAGAGGCAAGATGGTAGACAGGGTGCCTGTGCAGCCCCCCAGGGACAGGACCGCACCAAGAGGGGGCATGGGGGAGGGGAAGACAAGAGAAATGGTGGCAAGAGCCTGGTGACCGATTGGCACTAGAGCTTCAGGGAAAAAGAGGTGTTCAGGAGGGCACCTAGGTTCCTGGCTTGATGCTGGCAATAATATGCAGGGAGGGAACGAGGGATGGGGCGCAGGCTGGGGTAGGCGGCATTCGAATTTGGACTCACGGGCTTCCCTCGTGGCGCAGTGGTTGAGAGTCCGCCTGCCGATGCAGGGGACACGGGTTCGTGCCCCGGTTCGGGAAGATCCCACATGCCGCGGAGCGGCTGGGCCCGCGAGCCATGGCCGCTGAGCCTGCGCGTCCGGAGCCTGTGCTCCGCAACAGGAGAGGCCACAACAGTGACAGGCCTGCGTACCGCAAAAAAAAAAAAAAATTTGGACTCACTGTGTTTGGTCTCTCTCAGTGGCAGGGTCTGCATGCAGCTAGATACACAGAGAGGGGTCCAGGCCAGCCCTTGCCCCAGCCCTGGGAAAGGCCATAGCATAGGGTCACTTTCCCTGTCCGTTTACTCCAAAGCCTATAGCTTCCATATCCAGGGAGTTTTCCTAACCCTCAGAATGGTGAACGTCCATTCATTGCTCAAGGCCCGGCTCTGCGTCCCCAGGGAAGCATCCTCTGACACACCTCTTCCTCTTTCTGTCCTCTGAGGAAACTCCTATGTCACCCCTGGTCACAGCGGGCAGCATGCTGGATTGTGTGGTCCCTCGCTCTCCCTTAATTAGGCTGCAAGAATCTTGGTCAGTCACATATCCCCAGGGCAGAGTGCAAGGTCTGGCATGTAGAAGGCACCCAGCAAATGTTGGTTCATTGAATAAAGAAGTGAATGAGTGCCTGTATGAGTGATTGAATTCGTGAAAAAATATAGACCTTCTATGAGTGAGTAAGGGTCCAGGGCCAGCCTCATCAAGGTGACTGCCACCCCCATCCATCTGCTGTGACAACTACAAAAAGTGTCAGTACTCTGCCTCAGTTTCCCTGACCTTCCCAGCTGGGCCCTTGGCCAGCACCCTCAACACCCTCACAGGCCCAGCTCCACCCCAGGCCCTGAGCCCCTCCCAGCTAAGGTGGCCAGGACCCCCTTCCCTACACCCTGCTCCCGCCACCCAATCCCCCTGACATGGGGTGGGGTTTCCCTCTGCACACCCCCCCACCCTGGGCTCCACCCCAATCACATGCTCTCCTGGCAACTCTACCCGGGGAGTTGGATTTTAAAGCTCCTGGAATGCTCTCACCCCTGCTGTGTCCCACCCACTATTTGGAAATCCGGAGATGACTCTTACCTGAATCACTCGGGGGCCCAGCCCCACCCAGCCCCACCTCTGGAGGCAGCTTCACAGCCAGACAGGAAAGCTCTGGAATCAGCCCAACATCTCTTCAAATTCCCCTCCCCATTTCTGACCAGTTTTCAGTGTGACCTTAGGTAGCCAACTGCCCTTCTTGGGTCTCAGTTTCCCCATCTGTAAAATGGAGTTCATAATTCCATTCTCGTAAGAGTTACTGTGAGGACAAAATAAGATTACGTGCATGACTCTGAGCAAGATTATAGGCATGACCAACCTCCAGTAGGAACTCAATGTTAATTCTTTATCTGCTCTCCCTAACATTCCCTATCTGAGCAGGAGGGTTTCATGCAAAGTTCACGTCCTCTTCTTTACCTCCTCAGTGCCAGGCTGAGGTTGGGCATTGGTGGTAATAATAATGATGGTTAATATTTCGAGTACCTACTGCGGGCCAGGCAGCGTGCTGTGTATTTCACATGCACTATCACATGTAATTTTCTCAACAGCCCTACACAGTATTATCACCTCCATTTTACAGAGAAAGAAAGTGAGGCCCAGAGAGCTGACATGACTTATCCAAGGTTGCACAACTAGTAAGGGATAGGTTTCAAGGCCCAGTCCCTTTATTCTGAAATACCAGGTACCACATAACCTAAGCCCCAGCAGAGCTAGCCAGTGTTTGGAGTTAGTTAAGAAGAAATGGGACTTCCCTGGTGGCGCGGTGGTTAAGAATCCGCCTGCTAATGCAGGGGACACGGGTTTCAGCCCTGGTCCGGGAAGATCCCACATGCCGCGGAGCAACTAAGCCCGTGCACCACAACTACTGAGCCTGCACTCTAGAGCCCGCGAGCCACAACTACCGAGCCCGCACGCCTAGAGCCGGTGTTCAGCCACAAGAGAAGCCACTGCAGTGAGAAGCCTGCGCACCCCAACGAAGAGTAGCCCCCACTCGCCGCAACTAGAGAAAGCCCGTGCGCAGCAATGAAGACCCAATGCAGCCAAAATAAATAATTTTTTTTTTAAAAAAGGAGGAAACAGAAATGCACTGTTGGGGGTGGCGGTGTGGGGCGTTGGATGGGACAGAGATGGGGGAGGCTAGGGGGTCCAATTTAAGCAGCATAATTCAGCTGAGAAGCTAAGCACCTAGAATCACAAAATGTTTTCACATCTCACATTGAAATCCTCACAACAGCTCCAAAAGGAAAGTATTAAGCATTATCCCCATTACGCAAAAGAGGAAACTGAGACACAAAGATTTCCCTAGACTGTGCGGTGAAGAGCACATGCTAAGGGGTTTTGGTGCAACGTCTCCTTTATAACTTATAACAGCTCCATGAGATAGATTCTCTTCTTGTCTCCGTTTTTGTAAACAGGAAAACTGACCGCTAAAGGCCACGGGCTAGCAGATGGCAGAGCTGGAATCAGAGCTCTGGTCTGTTTGATGTCAAGTCTACAGCGTAACTCCCTGCTGCACTCCATCCCTGGCTCTCTTGGATCCCAAGCCATCTGAGTAATCTTTGAGGATCAGACATCAGCTCCTGGGATCTGGGGGCCCAGACGCCTGTGACTGAAGAGCTGGAGGAGCTGGGGAAGAACCACTGTCTTGTGAAGGGACGATAAATGCTCCGGGGGTTGCTGGGGCGAGAAAATATCAGTCCCTGTGTCCCCCTCCTCCTCCACCACAGTTGAAGGGGAGCTGTTTCCATGGTCCTCCTTTGGTAGTGGCATACTCTCCTAACTCTGCTGAGAACCATCAATAGCTCCCACGGTCCCCAGCCCTTAGCCTGGCCTTCAAGTCTCCTCTTTCCCTGAGCAGCAGGACGTCATAGAAAGAGCCCTGGAATGGAGGCCCCGAAGGTGTGGTCCTTGGGCAAGTCACTCTTCTCCCTCCTGGACCTCAGTTTCCCAACTTACTAAATAAGCCTGTTGAATTAGGGGTGCTGAAGGAGGGGAACAGGGGTCTCGGAGTCAGGAGGCACTGGATTTGGAGCCCAGCTTCCATATTCAATATTGCGGCCAGTCATAGTCATCTCTGAGGTTCAGTTTCCTCATCTGGAAATGAGGACCATAATAATATCTATTCCCTGGGACCATTGTGAAGATAAAACCACTCAACTCAATCTCTGGCACTCGGGAGATACTTGGTAAATGATGCTTACTGGTGGAATTAGTAGTAGTAGTAGTATTAAATAATTAATATTAATTAATAATTAATTTGATTCAGTCAGTGTGGTCCTAGATGTGAAAAAAACTTGTTCTGGACACCAAAAAGAAGTTAAGAGAGAATGGCTGCAGGCAGGTGCTAGCTTAGCGTACTAGGAATGCATTTGCCTACCCATAGCAAAGTCCCAAATATGGCAGCTTAAACAAAAAAAAAAAAAAAGGAAGAGGATTCTTGTTCTGGAACGACAGGCCAGAGGTAAACCGCCCAGGCCCTTTGGCTGCTGGAGAATGCCGTCAGGAGGCCAGGCTCTTTCCATCTTTCTGTTCACTCTCAGAATGCGTTGTGTCCGCCAGCCTGTGTTCCAGGCAGGAAAGGATAGAAAGGGCAGAGGCAGCCCCAGCTGAGTTCCAACCGCATCTCTTTCACCAGAACTGTGTCATGTGACCTCGCCTGCCCGCAAAGGAGATTGGGAAATTGAGTTTTGGAGATTAAGCAGGGAGGGATAGGGAGTTGGGAATGGAGATGGGGCCAGCTGTGTCTGCCAGACTCAGAAGAGTCTCTTTCTGGTGTGGGCTGTGGTTTCTGATGTGTGGCTTCTCCAGAGAACCCAAGAACAGGTATGTGCTGCTGACTCCAGAGGTGAGCAGGCCTTGCTTGGCCCAGAAGAGGGTCTGAGAATTGCAGAACCACAGCAGGTCAGAGACAGGCACTCCCTGAGACAAGGTCCAACCCAGCACCACTCAGTGTCAGACTCGGAGGGTCAGAGCAAGGCAGGGGCTTGCCCAAACCGGCCAGGCTCTTTCCTCTGTGTCCTATGGCCTCTCGTGACCAACCTTGGAACAAGTCACCCATGAAACAGTGGTGCCCCAACGCAAGGACATCTCATCCTCTGAAGCTCTGCACCCAATGAACTGAAAACGCAGGGGGCAAGAATTCCCACTTCCAACCAACTCTTCAGTTCTCAGGCAAGAGCCTTAGAAGTCCATTTTCTGGAGCCTTTCGGATAGAACTGGACTGACTCATCACTCACGTGGAATGTGTGCTCCTGCTTTAGCACCTCAGGAATAACTTACCATCATTCAGCCATACACAGCTTAGAAAAACATTTTCACTTACATCATCTTCTCTTTTGATCCACACAGAAACCTTCTGACGTAGGTGTTTTAGCCCCTGAATAAGCCAGGGTTGTCTCTATGACAACCTGACAACAAAATCAATTCCAACTGCTTTTGGCAAAAGAAGGAGAAGAGTTGGCTCCCAAGCTGAAAAACTGGGGACAGGTATGGCTGCATCCAGGTGTCAGGCTCCCCGCCTCTCTGTCTCGGTCTGTCTCTGTCTGTGTGACTCTCTGTCTCTCTCTCTTTGATCTTTTTTTCCCTTCTTATTGGCTTCACTCTCAGGCAGGTGCTCCCCAAGCACTTGGGCAGCTCCAAACTTACACGGTCCTAACACTCTGATCCCATAGGAAAAGAGGATCTCTTTCCTGGACACTTCTGATTGCTTCGGCTTAGCTCACGTGCCCATCCCTGAACCAAAGGCTGTGAGCAGGAGGACGGAATATCCTGATTCTAACTGGCCAGTCCTAGACCATGCGCCCACATGAACTGAGAATGAGAGAGGGATGTTCCCCCAACAGCAAACTGGATACAAAAGAAGAGGGAAGGGATGCAGGCCAGGCAGAGGCAACTGACGTCCACCAGCATTCCGCTTCCCCATGTGACAAACGAGGAAGCCAAGGCTCAGAGAGGTAAATGACTTTTGCCTGAAACCTCAGGGCTGGTAGGAAGGGAGGCTCTCTTGCCTTTGGCCGTGAGCCTGGATGGAGAGAAGAGGGAAGGGCTATGGGGGTGAGAGGTCCCCTGCCTTTCCGGAGCCTGGCAGGCTTCAGAGCCGCCCGGAGAGGGAGGGAGAAGGGTTTGGAGGGATGCTGGAATCCAAAGCTGCTTCTCCCCCTACTTCCTGGTGTTTGCTTGAGCAGGAAAGGATGTTCATGTTTGTTGAACAACCAAGGCTTGCCAGATACCTCTGGGCACTTCGCAGACCACGTTTTTCAGAGTTGAGGCTCGCAGAGGTGAAGCGACTTGTCCAAGTCACAAAGTCTTGGAATGTCAGGGCTGGGACTCAGTCCAGGTCTGGAATGACTCCAAAGCCAGTACTGCTTTCTTGAGTGTTTCTCAACAGGGCACTATTGACATTTTGTGTAAGATTTCCCCACACAGGGCAGGAAGTTTAGCCGGCTAATGGTAAGCTCAGTCACGGCATCAACCAAAAATTGCTCCATGCATTTCTAACCTCCTGCGCTCCCTCTAGGAGGCTACATCTGCCTCTGGATGAGAACCAGAACACCACGCTGACCGAGCCTGGCGCTCTTCTGTGGACTCAGGGCCTGACACAGAGAAAGCACTTAATAAGTGTTTGATGAATGAACAAATGAAACATTCTGGAGTCAAAGAGGACTAGGTACGAATCCCAGCTCTACCACTTACTAGCTGTATGGTGTCGAGCAAGTCACTTAACCCTTCTGTGCCTCAGTTTCCACATCTGTAAGATGGGGAGAACACCAGCACCATCTTCAGAGGGTTGTTATAAGGATTCAACAAGTTAATTCTTATAAAATGCTTAGGACATTGCCCGAGGCTTAATGAGCTCTATATCACTGTTTCTTAAATAAATGAGCTAATAAATGAATGACTATCTCTTATACACACACACACCCAATCAGGAGTATACAGTCTGCAAATACTTTCATATTTGTTACCTCATTTGACTGTCTCCCTTACTCTATAAAGGAAGGTTATGCACATTTTACAGATGCGGAAACTCACTTAAGAGGTGAGGCCGCTTGGCTAGGGTCTTCCAGTTGTCCAGCTATGGCTCCAGAATTTCACACTCTGGCTTCTCTGCATTTTCCACCCCCTGCAAATACACACCTTTAAGCCATGAGTGAACGCGTGAAGGCTCTCAGAGGGCCTGGACAGGCGGGGGCCGACCTGCCCCCGCAGCTGTGAAGAACCACTTTCTCGTCTATCCAACCTGGGGCTCTCTCATGGGGCTGCCCATGCTCTGTGTGTGTGGGGGGGTGTGTGTGTGTGACTCACCAAGGGGTTGGGGAGCGAGGAGGCCCAGCCATGCAGCCAGGACTGCAGGATCACAAGAAAGAATTGGGTGGTGAGTGAGGACTGGCCAACTGCCTGCCCACAGCCTCCCACTCTCTGAGGAGAGGAACACTGGCTCTGAGGACACCCCAGAAGCCCCAAATCTAAACCCTCAGGACAGGAACTGGGTGTCTCCCAGGGTATCTAGCACCCAGCACACAGGAGTGACCTCACTGCTCTGTGATTCCTTTCAAATTCACTCCATCCATCCTACAGACTCTCATGAGATGGCATCTTGGCCAACCTCCAGATGGGCTGCTGGAGACTTCTGCTCTCAAGGAGGTCTCAGATAATGGGGTGAGCCTCAGAGGAACAGAAGACAGAGAATGGGGTACTGCTGGGGATACACACACACACTTGGGCACATACATATATGCAATGAGATTCCGTTCTTTCCATGCCAAGATTCAAGTCACAACTTTAGTGAACCTCCATAGCGGTGGAAGCGTAGAGCGGTAGAAAGCTGGAGAAACACTGGGATGGACCACATCTCAGTTACTTCCCTTCACCAGGCCTCTCCTTGTTGGTCTCTCACTTCACCTTTCTTCCCTGGCAGCAAAACTTACATTATGCTGGATCTGGAATCCTCCTTACTCCTGTCCACTTGGAACCTTTAACTTTCTTATCCAGACCAACCCAACCTAATTCAGCTTGACCCACCTCAACTCTCCTAAATTCAACTCAACACAGCTCAACTTATTTCCACCCAATCCACCCAAATCCAACCCAACCCAATTCAACCAAACTCCGCTCCACTCCACTCAGCCCAAACCAACCCATCTCAACACAACCCAACTCGGTTTAACTCTACTAAATTCAATTCAAGGAACATCAGCTCAGCTCAGGTCCACTCAGCCAAACCCAAATCCAGCTCTATTCAATCCAACCAAACTAAATTTTATTCAACCCAACCCACCCCAGCGTGACATAACACAACTCTACTCCACCCAAACCAAACTCAACACACTCAACCCAACTCAACACAACTCAACTCAACTTCCCTACCCAGCTCGATTCTTCTCCTTTTGCATCTCCTCATTCTGTCCGACACTAAATACTTGCTTCCCAATCCTCCCCCATTGGCAGATTCCCTATCCTTCCCTAAATAGTGAGACACTGAATTAATACCTGATCTAAAAGAAGATGGGAAAAGTTTCCTTTGGACTATCTACCTCCTTGCTTTTCTCCCTGTGCTAACCACATCCCCCTACAGATAATAACCTTCATTTCTGACTCCCCACCACTTACCCCTCCCCTTTCATGAAACCCCGAGGCCATGAATCCTCAGAGACCTCAAGCCTGTGTGGGCTCTCAGCCCTGCACACCCTGCCCCCAGGGAGGTGAGGACATTTAGATTGGGCAGCAGGGAGGGTCCCGGCCCCAGAAGAAATTTGATGGGCAGAAGAGGGACCACCAGACCTGGGCACCTTGCAGGCAAAAGTAGGATCTGGCTTGACCCCCAGGGAGCAGAGGCTCTGTCACTGGCTTTCTGCCCCATCCACCGAGCTCTCTTTCCACTCCTTTATGGCCCTGCCTTCCTTTTCCTGCCTTATCGCTCAGTCTTCGTCTCTGTATCTCTGTCTCTCTCTGTCATTATCTCTCTGTGTGGGTGGCCCTGTCTCATCATCTCTATCTTGGACGCTGTCTTCCTCTTTTACCATCTTGTGTTGCTAGCCTTCCTCTTGCTGACTCTCCTGTCTCTGTTTGTATTTCTGGTACAAGCTGCTTCATGTACTAAGCTGTAGCTGGGGAGTTGTTTCTCCCTCCATCCCCTCTGCCTCTTCCCGAACCATAGTCACCCCAGGCTGCCTGGGAACCACTCAGGCTGCTGAGTCGGGCCTGAAGCTTCCCATGCATGAGGTAAAACTTCTTTCCTCAGAAGGAAAGAAATCAGAACCACACACCCTAGAGTTAGAAGGGAATTTAGGCCAATCGTCCCATTTTATGGATGGGGAAACTGAGCCCCGGAGGCTGCAGGGGGCTTGCTCAAGATCATTCAGAGTTAGCAGAGTGAGAGTGAGGCCCTCCTGAGCTGGAGACCCCAGACTCTGAACCTAGAGGAGGAAGGTGGGGGACCAGACTGGCTGGGAGGTGGGTGGGAGGACAGTACCACCTACCCCAGAAGCCATCTCCAAGACCAAGAGAATTACGTGCCTTCCCACAGCATCTCAGAGCAGTGTCTCCCTGTCTGTCAGTCTGTCTGTCTCTCTCTTAGTAAAGTGTATTCCCTGGGGGGGTAGGGAGGGCTAGAAAGGAGACAAGAGGCAACCGGGTTGCCCCTCTAGTGAGGGTCATTCACCACTGACCCCGACCTTTCCCACCTCTTGAGGTCGGGACCCAACATGGCACAAAAGCACAATTCTGAGAGCACAACGGGGAAGGCTTCATGGGCCCAGGGGAGAGGAGGAAGCCAGGCTTTGGCCTCCTGCAAGACAGCCACAGCCTGTGAGGGTCAGGGCTGGGGTTTTAGCCCGACTGAATCCAGAATCCAGCCATTAGGCCCTTGGCCACAGGCTCCCAGCCCAGCCAGGCACAGCCCCCCAAGACCGTCCTGGTCTCCGTCAGGGTGAGCCTACAGGCCCAGCGCCAGGACTGCATTCCTCTCTGGCCGCGCCCCCCATCAGCCTCCTGGTCAGTCCAGGCTCCAGCAGGAAGCAAGCGAGGCCCAGCCAGGCAGACGGCCCTGCTCCAGCCCAGAAGCGAGGCCCCAGTTCTCTCCTCCTCAGCCATGGCTGGCTGTACCTCTAACTGCTCTGAGATGCTCCCTTAGCAGCTCAGAGTTCCTGGGCAGGCACTGGCCAGTCTTCCTCAGAATTCTAGGTTGTCTGAAAATAGAAAGGAGAAGAGAAGTCTGTGGTCTGTGTGGGCAGAGAGAAGCTGAGAAGGGGAGGCGTGGGGGAGGAATGAGTTTCTAGGCACATGGACAGACACCACCAGGACTGGCTCTGACCTGACCTCTGGTACCCTCCACCCTCCTCCCTGAAGCCTCCACTTCCTGCCTCTCTGTAGAAAGGGCCCAACCCTCCACTGAACAGATCAGGAGACTGCGGCCCAGAGGGGGAAGCAGTTTGCCCGAAGACACATGGCAGAGAAGCAGCCAGAACCCGGGGCTCCTGGTCCTTAGACCCAGCTCCTTCCCCAGCAGGCTCTCGGGGTGGAGTTCGTTATGGGCTCCTAGCTCACCCCATCCGCACAAGAGGCCAAATTCAGGCAGGTCAGTCCCCACGTGAATTGCCCCAACCCCAGGAGTGCCCTGGTGCTCAGAACCCCGAGCTCGGGCACCTCCTGAACTTGCGTTGGTGTCAGAAGTGAGGCAGTTTGTGTGCAGACTATGACCTCTGACCTTGTAGTTGGCCCCAACTTACTGCAGCTTCATTCACTGACTCCTCACGATAACCCTCTGAGGTAGGGACCATCACCATCAAGGCTGTTTTACAGATTGGGAAACTGAATTAAGTCACCTGACAAAGGTTGCACCATTGGAAAATGAGAGGCAGGTGAGATTTGAGAGCAGGCAGCCAGGCCCAACTGGGAGAGCCAGAGGGGCATCAGAGGGGGGCTGACAGGAGACAGTTCCCTGAGAGGGTTCCCCGGTAAAGAGGCTGAACTTTGTCCTGGGGTCAACGGGGAACCATTGCTGGCTTTAAGCAGGGAGCGACGTGTGTAGCTGTGGGTTTTGGCAGGGTCCCTCTGGACGCAGCGTGGAGAGTGGATGCAGACAGGTCCGAGTGAGAGAAGAAAACATACGTGAGGCCACTGCAACAGACCAGGTGAGGAAGATGGTGGCTGGACCTGAGCCGTGGGCCTGGGAATGGAGAGCAATGGACATGTTCCGGATCTACCTAGAAGGTAGACTTGACAGGATTTGGGGACAGACTGAATTTAGGGCATAATAGAGCAGGGAGAGCTGAGGGTAACTCCCAGGCTTCTGGATTAGACAATTAGGGTGCTAAGTCCCCGAGACAGGGGAGAACAGAGGAAGAACAGATCTGGGGTGGGCCATACCACTACTAATGGTCCTAGAGTCCTGAAGGGGTTGATGACCCAGAACAGGGCCGTCCCTTCCTTATAACACAGGGTCCCTTGTCTGGACCAGGACTGCGGCTAGCTCCAGAGCCAAAGGGACACCCGCCCCTACCCCAGAGTTGCCACCAGGTGGTAGCAGAGGCCGCCTTTTTCCGGGAAGGCTGTGTAGCAGAGGAAAAAGGGAACTTCTCTGCTGGGGATGCAGACCCACTGGCAAGACCTGGCAAAATGGGCCAGGGGCCTCATCCAGGGGGTTCTGAACCCAAGTTCCTGCAGGTACAGCCTCAAGAGAGCCCTGATCTAGGAGGCAGGAATCCTGGGTTCTAATATTGCCTGTGACCCACACCTGCCCCTCTCTAAGGCTCAGGTTTCTTGCCTGTAAAGAGTGCAAGCCCTTCAAGGGATCCAGAAGCTGGCAGAGGGACTTCTAACTCCTCCTCTGGCTTCTAACCCTAATAGCTATGGCTTCCAAACATATCTGTAGAGGCAACATCTTCTCTTTACAAACAAAATCCTAAGCGTTCCTCATCCACCCCATGTACAAAACAGAGAACAGATTTATACAGACCTACTCTAGTTGGAGTAGAGGTTGGGGACCCTCCCAAGCCACACAGAGGATAGTCCAGGCCCCCCAACCTGGCATTCGAGGCCCTTCACTCCCTCTCTCTCCAGTGCCTTCTTTCACTCCCCTCCCCTCCCCCATTCTGTGTGATCCTACTGTGTGGAGGATCAAGGTTAGCTATGTAATTTGCAGGGCCCAGTGCAAAATGAAATAGTGGGCCCTTTGTTCACAAATTTTCTAAAATTTCACAACACTTAGAGTAGAGCATTAAACCAAGCACAGGTCACACATCCACGGAGCCACCTGTGAAGTTTGTACGTGATGCGAGGGGTCTGAAATCCAGCCAGCCTGTGCCCAAATGCGGGGCTCTGTCTGCCAAGAAGACAGTCACCTTTTCCTTCACTCAAGGGCACTTTCTGTCGTCCAGCTGGGGTCCAGCAAGGCTGCATGCGCCCAGAAGGGAGTGTCTTTTCCAAGGTCACATGAAGGTATCGTATTGGTCGGCAGACACCCTGCCCAAATCCTCTAAGGTGTCACGGCCCTGGCACGTGAAATGGGCTCCCAGACTGCTTGTTGAATGAGGGAAGGGGACCAGAAGTTGGACACCAGACACTGGAGAGCAGAGATGAGTACAAATCCTGGCACCCACTGTGGCCCATTCATGTTTGATGAATGGATAAATAAATGACTAAGTGAACGCTGAAGACCGGACAGACATCTAAGTAACAGCATTGTGGAATTATGAAGCTAAAAGAGACTGAGAGATCATTGAATCTGGGGTTTTCAAACTACAGGGTTCTTCAAAGCTGTAGGGAACTGCAAAGTTGGTTGGGGACAACAGGAGGGCACATGACAAAAGCCAGGAACACAGGGATCAGGTCCCCTTCCTGCCTTTCACCTTTTTATGTCTCACATTCTGGGCTCCTATGTAAGCTTTTGTTTGAAGAAGAATCCTGCTGGCTCAGGAAAGGCAAGAGACTTGCCCCATGTCACACAGCAGAGGCTGGGGAGGGGAGAGCAAAGAAGAGGGATCAGAGATGTGAGGTCAGAGGTCAGCTGGGAGCTCCCAGATGGGAGGTAGAGGCAGTCAGTGCAGGCAGGAGAGTGAGCATCAGAAGCTGGAGTTTTGTACCAGAGAAGTGAGATTAAGACACAGACAAACCAGCTCAGAGCAGAGATTCAAGGTCAAGTTCCAAGCTCAGAGGCCAACGGCAGGGGTTCAATTCATTGCTTTTATTTACTGAGCGCCTGCTATGTCCCAGGCAGAGTTCTCGGCCCCAGGATGCCACAGTGAACCAGAGAAAGTCCCTGCCTTCACCGGGCTCACATTCTGGTGGGGGGGAGGCGGGGGAGGAAACAAACATTATTATAAGAAAACATATGACCCCACCAGCTAGAGATAAGTGATATGAAGAAAATTCAACAGAGTGACAGGGGGAGACTTCCAGTAAGTGGGCTAGTTCATATAGGGTGGTCAGGGAGGGCCTCCTTGAGGAGGTGACATTTGAGCTGAGCTCTGAATGAGATGGGGCCTGTCGGTGCCCCTGCTTGGGGTGAGGGGGTGGAGTTGTGGAGTTGCTGGCCTGGAGAGCCTGCAGATCCACACTTGCAAGTTGGGCCGGCTGGGCAGGAAGTCTGGCCCCCTGTAACCGTATCCCCAGGAAGGAGGAAGCCAGGAAGGCGCTTTCAGCAGTCGTATTCATCAAGGCCGGCTGCACTAACCCCCAGGCAGCACCAGAGGCTCCTCGGGGCCTCTATCCACCTTCAGCCGCCTGGGGAGGAGGCAGTGAGGGAGGGAGGGCGGCCTAGAGTGGGTCCTGGACTCTCTTCCAGACAATAAATGCTTCCAGGTTCCTGGGGAGCATTCCGTGGGTCACAGCCGCATCTGATCTCAATTACCCCCGGTGTAGGATTCCCGGGCTGGGCGGGGGCAGGGGTGGAGGGAAGGCCGTTTCTTCATAATCAGAATCTCCTGGCCCAGAGGGTGAAGGCACCCCAGGACAGGTTTCCAAAATTTCAGGACTCAGGGAGAGGGTTCTCCTCAGAAAGAGAGGTCTGGCTGTGAGTGAAAGGCCTCTGCATCATAGCCATTTTGCTGTGTGACCCGGTGCAAGTCACTTAACCTCTCTGGGCCCTTGTTGAAATGAAGATTTCACCTTTTCCTTCAAAGAGGCAAGAGGACTATCCAGGCCTGGAGGGTAAAACTCGGTGCTGTGGGCTGCGGTGGGCTGGGCTGGAACGGGGTGGGGTTGCTAATCCCTTACTTTTTCTGCCCTGATTAGATCTTAGCCCCTCCGCAAAAACATCCCCACCCAAGAGTATGGTGCCAGAGTTGTAGGGATTAACATCTCCTAAAACAGACCAGGGACAAGCCCCTCTCCCCCTCCCCCAACCTGCTTGTGCAAGACACTTCACCTCTCTGCGCTGCGGTTTACTTCTGCCCACCTCCAGAGGGGATGGGAGGATCAAATGAGTAGCAAGGGGAGAGCCGCTTTGAAAAGACACACACCAGTAACTCTGTTCATTTCATCAATCTTACAATCAACGACAATCACAAAAACGGCCGTACTGGTAAGCACTAGGAGAAAGACCCTTTATTTGTAAAAAGGCTGCTGGATACTGTCTCTGTAATGATCCTGAGGGAGTCTTTCCCCTCCAGGCCTCAGTTTCCCCATCAGTAACAGAGCCAACCCAAGTTCCATCCTGAAGAGGGTCTTTTCGGGCCTTTGTCATGGGCAGCGCCTTTTGCACAAATGGGTGTTGCTCAAGCTACACTGGTGGGTGTTCTTTAGCAGGTAAAACATTCCCCGTGCAGCCCGGATTTCACCGCGTACCTTTTCTTCTCGAGGGACTGCGGCACGCGGCTAGGTTTTTAGTGGGACAAGCAAACTGGAGGGGTAGCGGGCGGGATGCAGGGAGCGCCTGGGGTGTTCACGGTGGTGGGCTTCCAGGGGCTTGTTTTCATTCACACGGGAGGAAACGCAGGCTCGGGAGGCGGCGGCGAGCCGGGATTCGAACCCGGGGTTGGCGGGCCGCAGGGGTGGGGCGCGTTCCCCGGAGCGGATGCCGGGGTCAGCGGAGCTCGGGGCCGCGCTTCCTCCGGCCGCCCGGACCGCTGGCCGGCCGGCTACTCGGCGGGCGCTGCTTTCTCCTTTTATGTCCGCGCGGGGCCGGGAACTCCCTGCCCAGGGCCGCGGCCCGCGAACAATGCGCCGCTTCCTGCCGCCCGGCCCGCCGCGGCCCCGCGCCCGCTCCCCGCCCCGCGACCGCCGGGAAGTGGGCCGGAGCCCCGCCGGCCGCGCCGGTACGGCGGGTCGCGCCCCGGGATACGGCGGGGGCCGGGGAGGGGCCGTGGGCAGGGGCGGAGGCGGCCCGGCGCTGGCCCAGCGGCAGCTGGTGGGTGTCTGCCCCTTCCAAGCGCGCAGAGCACGAGGCTCCCGTGGGTCCGCAAAGGTACCCGGCCGTGCTGTGCACTCCATCCTGCACAGGCCCCCACGGAGCTGCGCCGCGGGTCTCCAACGCCCGCGGGTCTCCAGCCCGCCTGGCCCTGTGCTAGGCGCCGGAATTCAGCAGTGAGCAAAACCCAGAGAAGCCCTCGGCCTCCTGCAGCTAAGGCTTCAGCGAGGGAAAAAGCAGTGAACATCACACATCACTGAATCACATTGTGTATTTAAAAGTGAGACTTTTTTGGAGAAAATAAAGAAGGGACTGGCATGGGAAATAGGGTCTGTTTTAAATAGGATGGTTATAGATATTTCACCAAGGAGACGACATTTGAGCAAAGATGCACAGAACATGAATCACAAACAAATGTATACCTCTCAAAAGGCTATGCAGTATACGCCCAAGTCTGTGCATTGCACACACACGCACTGTTTACATCGATGAGCCTATATATACCCCATGTGTAAGCACTTCACATACATGTGCACATACAAGATCACATTGTGTCTCTACAGTATACATGTCTACTACATGTGTATCTGTATGTATCACCTCCCTGCACACACAAATGTGCTGTGCTGTGTGCACATGTACACACCTACCACCATGCCTGGCCCCAAATAACCATCATTACACCATTCTACATATATTCTTCAACCCCCAAATAGAGGGTCCGGTGTTCACGTACAGGCTCATATATATCACACACCTCAAGTATGTAATTTTTCTAATTTCATAAGCCACTTGTCAATATCATAAGTCATAACACATTTATTTATGTCGTGTTCATTATGTAAAATATATCACATAAGCATATACCCGAGTACATGTATCATAAACCTTGCGTAAACGGATGCCTATACTATCCCCTGTCACAAACACACCTATACAAGTCTCTCCCACAAGTCTCTCCCACACAAATATATTGTATGCACATTTCCCATATATTGCCTTGTACCTGTTTATACATCCAATACACATGTACCATGTGCAAATAATAGTAATAATATTTACAGGATACTTACTATGTGCCAGATACAGTGCTAGGTGCTTTACTCGGATTATCTTAGGACAACCGTACGAAATAGGTACTATCTGTTTAACCCAGCAGTTAAAAGCTCACACTGCAGTCAGATTGCCTGGGTTTGAATCCTGGCTTCACCATTATTTAACCTCTGAGAGCTTCAGTTTCCCCATCTGTAAAATGGGGGCACTAGTAGTACTTACTTTTAGGGTTATTGTGAAACGTCAGTAAGAGAATAATGCATGAAAATAACAGTACCGTACCAGGCACATAGTAAGTGCTCAGTGAAAGTCTGCTGTGTTTATTGTTATTATCCATTTTACAGATGAGAAAAGTCAGGCTCAGAGAGGTTCAGCGAATTGACTGAGATCACACAACCTGTAAGTGGAGGAGGCAGGCCTGGAGCACAGGTCTGTGTGGCCACACAGTTCAAGTTCAGGCCCTCAAAGCATTCCACCACTCCTGCCCCCGTATCACACAATGGGGACAAGTAACACACACAGCAGGCACACACACCATTCAGACTCCATCTGCTCCTACTTTTAACACATGCATCACACATCGCCCATGTACCTATCACACAGATGTGAATTCATTCAGCATTTATATAATCAACACCTATCCACCCAGCCAGGCACCCAGCTAGGTGCTAAGCGTCCAGCAATCAGCAAGGCAAATTTGATCCCTGCTCTTGTGGCACTTATACAACTGTGAACGCACACCACATATAACCTGTGTAGCCACAGCCCTGCTATGTGCACATGTCCACACGGGTACCCTGTACATACAGCCCACGTTCCTGAGTCACCCACACACCTCGGTGCTGGATCAGCTGCACGTAATCCACACAGACACAGGCATCATTTACACAGAACCAGGATATCCACACTACCTGTTCCCTAGCCACTTCCTGCGCATGTGTCATTCACACATGGCCAGTGTACACACCCTCCTTAACCTGTGTCCAGGTATTACACACACCCAGCACGTGTCACTCATGTACCTGTTCCTCTTTCTGCCCCGCACAGGCAGCTTGGGAGACCCAGGCCAGCCTAAGGTCTCTAAGTGGGTCTGGAGGGGTGGAGGCCAGAGATACAGGGCCTGGACCCCCATCGCAGAGGAGAAAAGGTGGCCCCTGGCTTCACGGCTGGTGGCCAGGAAATTATAGTCGACACCAAACCAAAGCGGCCCCTTCTCGGGCCAGGTAATCAGGCCTTTCCCGGATTCGGCCTGACAGCTTAAATGTTCTAATTCCGCTGCCAGGGGCCCAGCTCCCCACTCCGTCCACGGCTCGGGCCTCGGCCCTCCACCATAATTGGACCCATGTTTTCATTACCCTGAGATTAGACAGGTCCCCTCCGGGGCCTGGGGGGATGCCTGCAGCTGCACGGGAACCATCCCCTGCACGAACGCATTTACCTGATTATGGAGTTTATTTTACAGCAATTGTCCAGAGCGCTGGAGGCCCCTTCCCCCCGCCCCCTGCTCCCTGGGCTCCAGAGGCCTCTACCAACCCCGGACAAGTGGTTTCTGCCTAATGTACTGAAGCCGCCTCCCCGCCAGCCCTTCGATCCTGGGGGCCCTGCTGGCCCCCAGCATGGATTGGGTCCCTTTTAAAAAAATCATTTAAGAAACCTGGATGGGTGGGGGAGGGGAAGAACATTCCAAGAATCTTCTCCTGGGGTACGTATGGGGGTGGGATCCTCCCTCCAGAGCTGTGTCTCATTCATTCATTCAGCAAGCACGTATTCAGTCCCCGAGTTAGTGGCAACGCCATTGATGGGTGAGGAGGTTCATTCATTCACACAAACTGGATGCCAGAGAAGAATGTACACAGGGCCACTGCTTTCCCAGAGATCACAGCCAGCGGAGGAGACCGGCAGTTCTCCTGTCATGTGACTTCTGCTTAGGTGAGGCTGCAAGACTTATAGGATGAAACAATTAAGAAAGGGTGTTCGGAAGGGGGGCGTTTCAGGCAGAAGGTACAGCAAGTGCAACAGCCTGCAGAGAGGGAGAGCCCGGTGTGTACGAGGAACTGTAAAAAGCTGATGAAGCTACAGTTTAGGGTATGCGGGGTCTGCCCTGAGGCTGGAGTTAGGGCTCCAGTCACAGAGGGCCTCCCTCGAAATTGCTTGCCCTTTACCCTGAGGACATGGGAGCCATGGGAGGGTTTGGAGCAGGGGAGGGACCCACTGTACAGCATGTGTGAGCGCTCATGTGTGCCAGGCGTGGTTCTGAACACCTTGTGTGTAGTAACTGATCTTATCCACACGTCAGCCCCGTGACGCAAATACTCCAGGCCCACAATCCCTTCTCCACAAGGTTGACATCCTACAACCTTCAGTGATCAAAAGATTTTACATAGGTTTGGTGACCTGAACTAAGGAGAAACTATTTTGGTCTTCATTTCACTACCTGGTATGAATATTCACACATTTTGTTGAAAAAAAAATGTGAATAAATTTCATTATAAGAAATGCCCCAGACCCCATGGGGAGGTTGTACGGTATATGGGGTGTGTTCTGTAATAGACTTTACAATCAGAAAAGCTTTGAAACCCTCCAACTTCACAGGTTTTAGATAAGGGCTTCTGGGCTTCTGGTATAATCTTTATTTTACAGATGAGGAAACTACAGAACTAGGTTAGAGCACCTAGCAAGAAAGAGGCAGGCAGTCTGGCTTCAGAGTTTGACCACAGCAGCACACACCCTGTCTTTTGGCTTTTGATGCTCTGAATTGGGGGTCTGGGGCTGCTCTAGGGGTTGGGGGCCCTGGGGAGGGGGTCAGGAGCTGACATGGCTCAGCACTTCCTCTAAACCTGGCCCTGTGCTAGCTATGCCCGTGTCTATGACCTGCAGCTGCACCCAGCTTGCGGGCACAGTTAGTCCCATTTCACAGGTGGAGAAAGTAAGGATCAGAAAGGGGAGGCAGCTCGGCCAAGGCCCTGCAACAAGAGGGTAGCAGAGCCGGGAATGGGGCTCGGGTCTGGAGTAGTCAGAAACCTGCCCTTCCCACTCTCTTGGGACTAGCAAGAGGAGGCCCCAGCCGGGCCAGGGGGGACCAAGGACACGGACTCCAGTAGAAAGCAGATCCGGGTCAAGAGCCCCCCGCTGTCCGGGAGCAGAGCCCCTGTGCTCTAGTGTCACCCCTGTGTCAGCACGCCCACACCCCCAGCAGGGCCGCCTCAGCCTCACTTCTGGCCCATGACTCTTGCCTCCGTGCTCAGCTCCCTCCAGGAAGTCTTCCCTGATTCACTGGCACCAAGCATCTGTTTTCTGGATATCTGGGCCCTCCGATTATGCCTTCTTTACTCTCCTTCACTAACCAAACGTGTTTTTAAGCCTTTTTATTCACCTGGCCTCACCAGGCGAGAGATTGTGGGGGGCAGTCCTTCCTTTGGAAGGGGCCTAGGGACCAGCTGCGGAGGCAGACTAAGCCACATTTCAAATCCTGGCGGGGACTTGATACAGCCACTATGGAGAACAGTATGGAGGTTCCTTAAAAAACTAAAAATAGAACTACCATACGACCCAGCAATCCCACTACGGGGCATATATCCTGAGAAAACCATAATTCAAAAAGAGTCATGTACCACAATGTTCATTGCAGCTCTATTTACAATAGCCAGGACATGGAAGCAACCTAAGTGTCCATCATCGGATGAATGGATAAAGAAGACGTGGCATATATATACAATGGAATATTACTCAGCCATAAAAAGAAACAAAATTGAGTTATTTGTAGCGAGGTGGATGGACCTAGAGACTGTCATACAGAGTGAAGTAAGTCAGAAAGAGAAAAACAAATATCGTATATTAACGCATATATGTGGAAACTTAAAATGGTACAGATGAACCGGTTTGCAGGGCAGAAACTGGGTGGGACACAGAAGTAGAGAAAAAACGTATGGACACCAAGGGGGAAAAGCGGCGGCGGGGGCGGGGGTGATGAATTGGGAGGTTGCGATTGACATGTATATACTGATGTGTATAAAATGGATGACTAATAAGAAAATAAATAAATAAACATTAAAAAAAAAAAAGAAAGTTAGGCCTTCAACATATGAATTTTCAGGGCACCCAGTTCAGTTCATAGCAAGGAGTATTGAAAAAAAAAAATCCTGGCAGGGACAATTATTAGCTGTGTGACCCAGGAAAGTCACTTCTCCAGGTCTCAATTTCCTCATCTGTAAAGTGGGAATAATAATGGCATCTCCTTCACAGGGGTGTTGTGAAGATTAAATGAGCTAATGCTTGTAAATGCTTCAGCGCAGGGCCTCTACTCCTGACGGCTGCTGCTACAGTTACTCTTAGCTACCTGGTACATCACTGACTCTCAGCAAGTTCCTTATCCTCTGACCACTCCCATCCCTGCTACCTGACACTTCCCTGTGGGATTTTGGACTTTGCATCCGTACTGAGCACTCATGGCTCCCTGGTCCCTCTCCAAGACCTCTTACCTCCATGCCCTTGCCTGTGCCATTCCTGACACCTGGCATTCCCTCCACACACCCCACTTATACAGGTCTCAGTTCTACTATTCATTTGTTATTTACACATTCGTTTTTCCACAACAAATGCTTAACACTTGTCTACTTTGTGCCCAGCTCTGGACCAGGTACTTTCACATAAATTATCAGTCCTCATGACAGCCTTGCAAGGGAAGGAGTGTTATCTGCATTTTACGGAGGAAGATACTGGACTCAGAGAGGTTAAGTCGCTTGCCTGAGACAACCCATCTGGCAAGCGGCAGAGCTGGGATTTGGCACCGACCTGCCAGCCTCTGGAGCCCAGCCTTTTACTCTCTGCCCTGCATGTACCGAGGCACAGAGTCAGAAAGCAGGTCCATCAGAGGAAAGCGCTCCTCTGTGCCTGGGTGAGACAGAGGTGAGCAGGAAAAGGTAGCGAGGTGGGTGCACACCGGATTTCCACTGGGTTGGTGGACCAGGTGCATTCTGCCAGGAGGACCTGGAGGGAAGATGGGTAGTCATGGAGCTTCCACCAGAGATGGCAGCTGAAGGCTGGGGGCCTGGATGGGACGACCCCCACCTGACTGCGGAATCAATGGGAGCCCTCTTCAACACTGCCACGCCCACCTCCCAGCCCCCTCTCCCAGGCTGGCGTGAGAATAGCTCTGTGATGAAAGAGAGATGGCTGCTTTCCTGCTGTCCTTGCCTGGGAGAGAAAATGAATGGCCCAGTGCTGGCCACTGCAGGAAGGCCCCAAAGAGTTCAGAAACCAACCCCCTCCCCCAGGCTCCTCCTTCCAGGGACCACAGATCTAAGGGGGACAGCCCAGGGGGTCTCAGATCTTCCAACCCCAGACAGAGGCCAGCTCTGGTCACACAGCAGCTGAGAGCAAGGAGCAGATGTGGCCTGGCGAAGGGACCCGGCAGTCAGATGTAGAGAGATGGGAAGAGGGATGGGGGCAGAGAGAGAAAGGGGAGGAAGGGACATAGAGACAGGCTCAAGGATGAAGACAGAGAGAGACAGGGAAAAAAATGCACACAGAGATGCAAACAGAAAGAAGAGCCTGGGGAGACTGAAAAGCAGCAGACGGCGGACACACAGGCAGTGAGGGGTGGATCCATTCAGCTGGGGAAGAAGGGCCCTTCGTGACTGTACACAGAAGGACAGAATGGCAAGGGAACAGTCCTCAGGGGCAGCCAGGGGGAGCCGGGAAGCAGCCTCAGACCGTGTCAGGAGGCTCTAGCTTCATGCTGTGTGGCTCTTTGCCTGACCTTCCCCTCTCTGGACCTCAGTGGACCCACCAGCAACATGGGAGCACTACAGGGCTCCCCTGCTTCTGTTCAGACTCCTGGATCTCTCTAACCCCACTCTGGAGAGCGGAGGGCAGTGATAGGCAAGGGCCTGAGCCTGGGGCTGTGGTAGCACAGATGTGTCCCATCCATGCCCACGGGTGTGGCTCTGGCTCTATCTACTTCAAGGTTCCATCATGTCCATGATGAAGACTGAAGCTTGGGTCACATCCCTGATGGGATGGGAACCCGACCACTTGTGTATCCACATGCCTCTCTCTGGGTCCCTGATCCTACGCTGTCTGTGCCATGTCTGTGTACATGGGAGCTTTGAATAAAGAACCTACCTGAAGGAAGTGAGGTTTGAGATGCACAGACCCCTGTCCTGGCCGACCCTCAGGCCCGAGCATCCTTTTCCCTTCCTGGTTCTCCCCTACTCCCAGCCCGCTCCCTGAGAGGTGCACAGCTGTTGGCCCTGGGTCCCCTGACCACACACAGAGCTTAATCCCCACGTTACCCTCCAGCCTCATGCCTGGTGTTGAGTCCAGGCCTGGACTATGAACCCTGACAGCCACCAGGAGCATCTGGAGGACAGACCTGGTAGGAGGCTGGAGGCTACCTCCTGGGAGGAGACGCTGCAGGAGTTGAGAAGCCCAGCCCTAGAAAAGGTGACTCAGCAGAGCACAGTCCGCACTGTAGACCTCAGGGGGTGTCACGGATCAGAGGGAGGAGGGAGCAGAGGTGGGCTGTGGGCCCAGGGTACGGGGTCAGGTTCACCTGGTCAGCAAGGAGCTGAGAAAGCTGGACCAGGCTCGCTGCAGGCAGGGAGCTCCTCAGCCCCAGGGGAGAGCAAGCACAGGCTGCCAGACGCGTCCACAGGATTCCATCACCAGACAAGGGAGACTGGGAGCCTGCCCAGGCCCAATTCTGAGACTATCCTGCCCCTTCACCCAAAAGAGAAGGAGAGAAATCATGGAAGTGAGGCAAGGGCAGCTGCCCCAGGCTCCCAAGTTTCCTGTGTGCCTTTTTTAGACTTTTGCTGATCGCCCGCAGGGCAATAGCTCAAGCCCTCCAGGAGAAATGATGATGATGATGATGATACGACTACTCCTACTCCTACTACTACTACTACCAGCAAAAGCAGCAGCCTTCGTCGGGTCAGAGCTAACATTCAGCTGGAATGCACCGTTAAGGTCCTGCCAGTTGTAAAAATATTGAAACATGTCCTCACCAGTTGTCAAGTAGACACCGCCCCAAGCATCCTGAGGGCACGCCTCCCCGCCCAGACGCCGGGCCTGAAACTCCACATTCCATTCTTTGCCCGGCTCTGAGCATCCCCGTGCCTCAGTTTACCTGCAGGAACATCATCCGAAGGGGGTGCCCCGCCTTGGCCGCGGCGGCATCCCCTCCCCCCAGGCCCCTTTCCCGAACCTGAGCCATCCCGGCTCCCTCCCGGGCTGGTGTGAGTGCCCGCCTCCTGCAGGCCCCTCTCCACGGCTGCAAACCCAGCTCATTTGCATGTGGATCGTGCCTGCCACCATGGGTGCTGGGGTCAATTGAAACTCGAGAAAAGAGAAGAAATTTATGCAAAACTGTTGATTGCATTTGTATGTAATGAAATCATCCAATATTCATCTGACTATAGAATCTAATCTGAGAAGAGAACTGAAGGACATGAGTGTCACTGCAAAACCGTAATGAGCCACTGTAGTGATTAAAAAAGCTCTTGAGCCTTCTGAAAATCCAGGCAGAAATAGCGTCTAATCAACTCTGAATATAGGAGGCGAGATTGGGCTGCCGCGTTGCGCACGGCCCGCCGCGGGGCTGGCGTGCGCGGTAAACCCAGGCGGCCGCGGTCTGTGGGTGTCAATCGCCCGGCCACAATCAGCCGAGTCCTTGGTGCACAAAGCAATCGCCACCTCTCGCCACGCAGAAGGAGCCCAATCATGGCTGTTGTGAAGAGCAGCTCTGGGCTTCCACACCCGCCTCAAAACCTTGGCCAAAGTCCTCTTCTGGGTTCCTTTTGCTTCTGCCCTTGGGAGGCAGGGAGGGTTTGGGGATCTGGGACTGTCATGCCTGGACACACCTAGGGCCCAGCCTGCCCAAGGGAGGCAGAGGCTCTGTGTTTCTCAGGAGCCCTGGCTCATCACTGAAATGTCACCTCCTCCATGCAGCATTCCCTGACTACCCCATCGAAACTGGCAACCTCCCACCAAACCTACACGCTGAGTGCTTTTCCCTTACCCCTGCTTTATTCCCCTTCATAGCACTTATGCCTGGCCTTGTGTTACTTCTTTATCTCTCTAATGTCTGCCTCTTCCAAGTAGACTGTAAGCTCCATGAGGGCAGGGACTTTGTGGTGGTTTATTCACCACTGTGGGGTGTGGAGAACCATGCTTGACACGTAGTAGATGCTCAATAAATATTTGTTGAATGAATAAATCAGTTTCAACAAAGAGCCAAACCTACTTTTTCAATCATTCATCAAATACTTATTGAGGACACAGCATGTGCCAGGCTTTGTTCTGGCACTAAGCCCATGCAGGTGAATAAGACAGACCCTGCCCACTTGGAGCTCACAGTCTGGGCAGAATACAGGCATTGAAGATGTTATATATAATCAAATGGGATGGTGCAGTGCTGGGGACAGACGACTGGCTGTGGGGAACCGCCAACGGAGGGTATGAATCCCATCTGGGGAGGTCAGGGAAGGCTGTCTGGAAGCGGTGACATTAGGTTGAGAGCTAAAGGATGTATAGGAGTGAGCCAGGTGGGGCAGGGTCTGGAGTGCCCCAGGCAGGGGGAATGGCGTGTCCCTGAAGCGACAGGCACGTGTGGGCACCTGAGAGAAGTCACAGCCAGAGCCAGCTGGAGCCAGAGGAAGGGAGAGCCTGCTGTGAGGTGGGATTGGAAAGACGGTCCAAGTCAAACCTTGCAGTTAAGACCTGGGGGTGAGAATCTGGGGCTTTTGTCTGGAGGGTATAGGGAGCTGTGAAGGGGAGCAGCACGATTTGCATTTTGAACAGTTCACCATATGGACAACAGGTCGGAGGGGCCTCCACCGTAATGAAGGAACGAAGGAGGTGATTCAGTTATCCAGGCGATGGGGAGCTATCCAGCTCTTGAGCAGGGCATGGCAAAGGCTGGTTTAAGATGATTAATCTGACAGAGGAAGGAAAACCAGGTGGGAGGCAGAAATCAGCCTGGCAGCCGTTCATTCATTCATTCATTCAGCATTTAACAGATATCTCGGTGTGGACGATGCTCTCCTCCACATTCTAGTTTATACTTTCCAATCTGCTCCGGGTTTGGCTACCAAGGTGCCGATTATTAAAATGGGCTTTAAAGTTGGGGTCAATATGTTCGAGAACCCAAGGGACTCCGTGGGTCAGGAGGCTGGTTTCTTTGGCCTGGACTTCCTGACATCAAAGAGGCCCTGTGGTCACTTGCCTTCCTTCGGCCTTAAATTCCTTATCACGACAAAGAGGGAATCAAACAAGATGATCTCCAAGGTCCCTCCCTCCTCCCCAAACCCTACAGTTTTATGTCCCATGAAGGCATAATGACACTGCCAAGCCCAGTGGATTAAAAATCCTGCCATAGGGCTTCCCTGGTGGCGCAGTGATTGAGAATCTGCCTGCCAATGCAGGGGACATGGGTTCGAGCCCTGGTCTGGGAAGATCCCACGTGCCGCGGAGCAACTAGGCCTGTGAGCCACAACTACTGAGCCTGCGCATCTGGAGCCTGTGCTCTGCAACAAGAGAGGCCACGACAGTGAGAGGCCCGCGCACCGCGATGAAGAGTGGCCCCTGCTCGCTGCAACTAGAGAAAGACCTCGCACAGAAACGAAGACCCAACACATCCAAAAATCAATCAATCAATAAGTAAATTAAAAAGAAATCCTGCTATATGGTAGACTCCACTGGGCAGCCTGGGGCAGGTGGGCAGGTAAGCGGTCGGGAAATCTGGGATCAAGTCCCAGCTCTGGCACTCACTTATGCTGTTAATGCATGAGTTCTTCCCTCTCTGGGCCTCAGTATCCCCTTTTGTACAATGAGGGAGCTGCCTAGAAGTAAGGAGCCCCGCCACCCAGACCTGAGACTGGAGTCCCAGCTCTAACCCTTACTGCCATCCTGTGACCTTGAGCAAGTCAGCCTTTCTAAGGTCTCTCCTGTAAAACAGGGGTTACTGTGAGAATTAAATTAGATAATGTAGCTCGGAATAGAGGAATCGCTCAGTAAACGGCGCTGCTGTGATGGATGGGCCCATGTCTGCCCGGGTGGGTGGGCCAGGACTGGGCCTTCCTGCCACCTCCACAATGGCTCCATTTTACCAGCAACTGGGATTCACTGGGTCGAATTCGGGGGCTTAGTGGGTAGATTTGGGTAGAAGGAGCCAAATGCCTTTATGTCCCACTGGGGATGCAGGGGGGACTCTGCTGGGACTCTAGCTTGAGGCTCTGTTAGCAATGGTGCCACAGTCAGCTGACCAGGGTGGGAAGATTTTCTGGTCACAGTAAACGAGACCTCCTCCTTCCTCCGGGAACATTTTTGAATGGCAGCTGCTCTCCTCCCTAGATCCCCACTCTGGAAGCCATGTTTTGACTTTCAGGACCCCCCCCCCCCCACCAACACCAATTGTGTGTTGGGTCTAAGATGTGAGCAGAGCTTGGTGGGCTGCCTCCTATAGCGGTGGGAGGGAGAATGAGGTTCAGTCTCACAGGCATCCCTGGGCACTACCTCTGCGCCAGCCTTGTGCTGACGGGAGCCCGGTGCAGAAGACAGTCCATGGGAAACACAGTCACAAAGGGAAACACAAGAGGGAAAGTGCTGTGAGCCTTGAGAGTTTGGCACCGGGGCAAAGGGAGACCACATCTGATTGGGAGGTGAGTTCCTGGAAGGCTTCCTGTAGGAGGTGTCTGTAGGATGGCCAGGATGTCTCTGTCTCTATCAAAAAAATTTTTTTTAAGTATAGGAAAAAAAAAAAGACAGAAAAGAAGGTAACAACCACTTCTATTTTCACAACTCCAAGTTACCACACTGTCAAGTTCTCAGCTATATTTATATATGTGAGATGACATTAGGTATCCTTTAAGTCATCCCCCCACCGCCCAGTAGCAATCTACCATTATGAATTTGGAAAGTATACCTTCACAACCCTCCCTTTAAAAAGACAATTTTATAATGCAAAATAAAGACAGGCATAGTTTAAAAAAGAACTGCTTTGTGTTCCAGTCATTCTAATTTACATAAGTGGTGTCACACTTTTTATATGACTCCGTTTGCTTTTTCCGCTGCCCCTTAGAATATGTTTCGGGAGCCCTGTTCTTATTGAAACATACGGCCCTGACTCATCATTGCATTGGGTGGATGCACCGCATTTACTTATCCCTGGAATGGGTAGGGTTTCCACGGATGCAGATAATCAAGGGATAACACTCGAGATAGACGGAGCAACAGCAGCAAAAGCATGGGATAGGGAGGCTGGGGCCCATCTGGGGGCTGGCAGGGGTCCAGGGTGTGGGAGCACAGGGCCCTTGAGGGGGGAGCTGGGGGAGGTCCCATGCCTCAGGCCAGGAATCTGCAGTTGGCATGCTGGACATCTGGGATTGTGGGGACAGGCCCCCCCTTAGAACCACCCGCACGGCCTTCACAATAATTCCACTTATCCACTCTCCAAGTCCTCCCTGGGGAGGCCTCTGTTACTCTTTCCATTAGTTGTCTCATTAATGACCCACTGAAGTCAAGTACCCATTGTTCTCCCGGGCCTGGGGCAGCCTCCCTGGCTTTCTCCCCCGGGGATTCATAAACGTCTTTCCTTCCCCTGCTTTCTTTTGGCAGGCGCCCTTATCTGGTCCCTGCAGCCCTGGCCCGGCTGGTGCTGCCTCTTCCTCCACCCACACCCTGCGCTGCAAACCCGGGAGCCCCGCACGGCAAAGCCACCCGCCTGGCTCACTCTCTCCCGCTCTCTGTCTCTGCCTGCCTTGCTTAGCCCGTGTCTAGGTGTGTGTCTCTTTCCATTTTTCTTTTCTTTCTTTCCTTTTTATTTTTTTAAACCATCTCTCTGTGTTTCTCTCCCTGGCTTTCTGTCACCTTCTCTCTTTGTGTGTACTCCTCTAGCTCCCTCTGTGTGTCTGTCTCTGCTTATCCAGTGTCTCTCTTTAGGAATACTTGTTAATGGTCTCATTGTCACCATCTGTTGCTGTTTCTGTCAGTCTCTACCTGCTGATCCCTGTGCTTGTACACGTGCAGGGGTGCATGCGGGCGTGCGTGTCTTTGTCTCTCTCTGATTCTGCCCCTCTCCCTCCCTCCCTCTAGCCCTGCGTGCATCTCTCTGTCTCTCCCTGTCTGTCTCTGTCTCCCTCTCTCCTCTCTCTGACTCACCTCTCCCTGCTCACCCGTCCTCCCTGGAGGGTCTCTGAACCCTGCTGATTGACTATTGTCCTGTTCCAACCCCTGCCTCACCGCCACTGCTTGCTCACCCACTGGGTCCCTGACACCCACAAAGGCCAAACCGCCTCCCTCCCTCGCTTCTCTCCGAGGTTACAGCTCTGGCTTCCCTGGGATGACAGCCTCGGGGGTGTCAGCTCTAGGAGTAGGCGGGAGGTCCCACAGCTCCCAGATTTTGGGATTCATGCATCGGTACAGTTAAAAAAAAAAAATGGAGGGGACCAACAGAAGGTGACCAACTGTTGAGTTTTCTAAGCGAGGATTTTTTTTTCTTCTTAGTATTACCAACTTCTTACCATTCCATTACAGAAAGAATATTTTAACACCAAAAACAAAAGTAGGAAGAGCAAGATGTAAAAATACAGAATAGGGGCTTCCCTGGTGGTGCAGCGGTTGGGAGTCCGCCTGCCGATGTGTGGGGGACGCGGGTTCGTGCCCCGGTCCGGGAGGATCCCACATGCCACGGAGCGGCTAGGCCCGTGAGCCATGGCCGCTGGGCCTGCGCGTCCGGAGCCTGTGCTCCGCAGCGGAAGAGGCCGCAGCGGAAGAGGCCGCAGCGGTGAGAGGCCCGCATACCACAATAAAATAAAATAAAATAAAGAATACAGAATAGTCCTTTAAGTTAAATAAATTTAACTTTATGGAAACATTTGCTACATTGCCTTTGTCTTACTTATTTTGCCTCAAATGGGTGTAAATGTTGTCAGGGAGCAGCAGCGGTTCTCTGGCTGAGGTGGAAACCACTGATCTTGTCCAAGCCCTTCCTTGCTACCCATAGGGAAGTGGCAGGACCTTTACTGATGGTGGAAAGGGCAAAACTGGGACAGCCCACGAGCTCTCACTGGCCACTTCAGCACCTCACAAGGTCCTTTCTAGCTCCTCTGGTCTCTTACTTAAAATAATGTATGGAGGTGGGCAGACACCAGACTCCCTGTGTTCTAAGTCTTCCTCTGGTCTGTGTGTCTCTGAACAAGTAACTTAACCTCTCTGTGCTTCATGTTTCCTCATTTCTAAAATGAGCAAACTAATAATCTCTAGAGTTGCCTAATACATAGCAAAAGTCCAGGACTTGTTATTCTTAAGAGCAAAGAGGGGGTGATTTCAGCTGATCCCGAGGGCAGCCTGGGATTAGGGAAGGAAACGTCTCCGCCTTTCTTCAGAGATCCCATCTAACATGCTCAGGCATCCCAAGCCCAGGAGCCAACACTCTTGTCACCGAAGCTGACACTCCCAGTAGGAGCACAGGCGAGCCCGCTCAGGTGGCGTTCGTGGCCGCAGGCGCCAGCAAGGGTAGCCTGGGTGGGAGAGGAGTATGGTGGGTGCCGGGGATCCTGGACGCTTGGGAGGAAGCCGTTAGGAGATGCCCAGAAACTCCCGAGGCGAGGCTGGAGGTCTCAGCAAGCAGGTGAGAGTAATTACAGAGAAACTTTGGGTTACTGATACAAACTGACTTCATTTGTATTCAAGGCCTGGCAGGCCCATTACAATCGGACAAACATTTCCTTAACACCTGCTCTGCGCCCAGCACTGTGCTAGTCAGGGGAACGAAGGTTAAAAATCAGGGGGCTTCCTTTCAGGGGACTTACACAAGGCTCACCTAGTGCCAGTGGTGCTCTGCCTCAGAGGCAGGGCCAGACACCCCAGCAAGGCCCACTTGGGATACGTGCCACATCTGTTGCCGGGGTCGCACCACTCAAGGGTGGTTCACACCACTCAAGGGTGCACCCAGAAAGGAAAGCAGAGCACTTTGCAGCCAGAACTGACAGGACCTGGTGACTTACTGGATGAGGGGGTGAGGGAGGGGGAGCACAGGTGGCTCCTGATGTCCCGGCTCGGCACCTGGGTGGAGGTGATGCCATTCCAAGGAAACGCAGGACAGGGAGCAAGCCTGGGGGGCACGTGCAATCCAAGCAGGGCCGGCGGAGTTCGGGTGCATGAGGCCCATCCAAGTGGAGATGCTCAATACGCATACGCAGGTGGCAGGAAGAGGAGGAATAAAGAAATGGATAGGTTGGTGCAAGGAAGGATGCGGGACCAAGGCCTTTAAAGGTTAGAAATTTTGCCTACTGGGTTGCGCAGGGATTTAAAGGAGCACACACCAGGCAAAGAAAAGAGCCCAAGAAAAGACATGGAGGTGAAAGAAAGCAGCACAAAATGTTAGAAAAGCTAATAATTCCATTCAGCGTAGGCACTAGCTGTATTAATAGAGTAGTCGTGGGAGGTGTATCACAGCTAAAGAGAGAGACTGCAGAAGTTACTGAATGCCAGGGAGAAGAGTTTGGACATAATTCAGCAGGCAATGGGGAGCCATGGAAGGTTCTGGGGTAAAAGAGTGACATCATAAAGGCTATGTTTCAGGTTGATCTAACCTAACAGCACAGGATGGATTAAAACAGAGACTAGGGACTTCCCTGGTGGCACAGTGGTTAAAGAATCCGCCTGCCAATGCAGGGGACACCCGCTGGAGCCCTTGTTCGGGAAGATCCCACATGCCGCGGAGCAACTAAGCCCGTGCACCACAACTACTGAGCCTGCGCTCTAGAGCCCGCAAGCCACCAACTACTGTGCCCGCGTGCCACAACTACTGAAGCCCACGCACCTAGAGCCCGTGCTTCACAACAAGAGAGGCCACCGCAATGAGAAGCCTGCACACCGCAACGAAGAGCAGCTCCCATTCGCCACAATTAGAGAAAGACTGCGAGCAGAAACAAAGACCCAACGCAGCCAAAAATAAATTAAAAATAAAACCCAAAAAACAGAGACCAGAAGAAAGGAATATAAGAGACAAGGATCATCACTCATTTATTCATTCAACAAAAAGTAACTTCCTCTCTGCAGAAGCAACCCTTCTCAACCTAATGCTAATATGTATAAAATAGATAACTAATATAGGAACCTGCTGTATATATATTAAAAAAACTAAATTAAATTTAAAAAAAAAGCAAAAACCCCCCACAAAGTCACCTAGTGTTAATATTGCACAGAAAGAAAGAGTAAATGGGTTCTACTAAACATATCAGTATTATCAATAAATATAAACGGGTTGAAGTCACCTATTGAAAGGAGTCTCATACATACAGACAATAGAACATTTTTCAACATTAAAAAGGAAGGATAGGGGCTTCCCTGGTGGCGCAGTGGTTGAGAGTCCGCCTGCCGATGCAGGGGAGACGGGTTCGTGCCCCGGCTTGGGAAGATCCCACATGCCGCGGAGCGGCTGGGCCCGTGAGCCATGGCCGGTGAGCCTGCGCGTCCGGAGCCTGTGCTCCGCAATGGGAGAGGCTGCAACAGTGAGAGGCCTGCGTACCACAAAAAAAAAAAAAAAAAGTAAAAAAAAAAAAGGAAGTATATTCTGACACACGCTACAACATTATGCTAAGTGAAATACGCCAGTCACAACAAGACAAATACTGTGTGATTCCATTTATATGAGGTACTTACAGCAGTTAAATTCATAGAGCCAGAAGGTAGAATGGTGGTTGCCAGGGGCTGGGGGAGGAATGCGAGTTGTTTAATGGGTTCAGAGCTTCAGTTCTACAAGGTGAAAAGAGTTCTGGAAATTGGTTGCACAACAATGTGAATGTACTTAACACTCTTAACTGTATACTTTAAACGGTTAAAACTGGCAAATTTTATGTAATGTGTATTTTACAACAATTAAAAATAAAGATAAAAATAAGAAAGGAGTTTTAGAATGGTTCATAGAACAAAACCCAACTCTACAAAAGAAATACACCTGAAATACTGACTCAAAAAGGCTAAAAAGAAAGGAATGGGAAAGATACACCAAGCAAACTTAAACAAAAGGAGAGCAAGGGCTGTGATCTTGATATATGACAAGACAGAACTCAGACTCCTGGCACTGAATGGGGCGAAGAAGATAAGAGTCAGACTATCTCTGCAGCACCACAACACACCAGCGCTTTCACAGAGCAGAAATTACAGGAAATGTAAGAAGAAATAGAGATGCTCGTTAGCAGAAGGCTAAAACATACCACTTTCAGCCCAAGTCTCATCCGGGGTCAAAAAATCAGTAAAAATACAGAAAATCCGAACAACATAATCTATAAAATACATTTCCTGTAGATGTAACAAAACTTGTACTCCCTCACCAAAATAGAGAATACACCTTTTCATACACATCATGAAAACTGACGATTATTAGAGCAAAAGAAACTGCAAAGCTTCGTCCAATGGTTTCTATGGGATAAAGGATGTAGAAGAACTTTGAAAATGAAAAAGCACCTAGCCAACATTAGTTACTGAGGCTGTCAATACTATTATTGTTGTTATTATCATTATTCACTGCTGGGTGATCTTTCCGCTCTCTCCCTGGTTCTATGACACGTTCTAGAGGAGTCTGTCAAACAGGGGAGGTATAAATATGTAATCTTTACTGGCTCCATAAGAGCTACCATTTCTTCATTGTTTACTATGTGCCAGCCACTGTACTGTTTTACATGCAGTCCTTTAGTAGAAAGAGCTGTCTGTTTTATCAAAGCGAGCTTTCTGCTTCTCTTATATCACCTTCAGGGCCCACAAGTGTGCTGGGTGCGTTCTGAGTAGGCACTCAGTGAAGAGTTACAAACTGAAGCACCCTGATCAAGGAGCCCACTTTGAAGTCAGATCTGAGTCTCAAACTTCACTTTGGCACTTACTACCTGTGTGACTTGGGCAAGTTAAATACCCTTTCTGAACCTCAGTTTTCCAATACGTAAACACAGATAGGAGTAATACCTACACCAACTAGGATTGTTCGGAAGTTTAAATGTAGTAATTGCATGTAAAGTGTTCAGCATGGTACCTGGTCCACAGAGACACTTAATATACATTAGTCTGCGGCTGACTAGAATCTACCAAAGAGATAAAGAGCAGAACTTACCAAAGAGATAAACTTAGACTAGGGGTTCTTTTTTCTCAAAAAAAAAAAATTTTTTTTTTTTTTAAGTAGAAACATCTTCCAGTGCATGTGAAATGATTTTTTTAAATATCATATGAGTGATAGTAAAATAAGTTACAGTACATTCTTATTGTGGAATACCGTAGGAATACTGTATTACAATGAAAAAGGATGAATTTTATCTACTTGTTCACACATGGCTATGAGATGGCCATGATATGCTGGGAAAAAAACCAGCAAGCTTCAAAACAGGAACAGAATAGTTCCCATCCTTGTTTTTTAAAAATTATACATGCATAGAGAAAGGTCTGGAAGCATATACATCTAATTGTTAAAGGGAGTACGATTCAGGACTTGTGATAAGTGTCTCTTTTAACTTCTCACATACCTTTCTTTTGTAATTTTAACACACACACACGTAGAAGAAAGAAGAAAAAAATAAACAGAAAAAAAAAGTTCTCAAATTCTCTTTGGCCTGTATTTTTCGTGGGACTTTGAAAGCCGTTGAACTGAATAGAGGAGGTGGTTAATTCTTCTGGCAAGTGTGAGAATTTCCATACCCAGCTTTTCTTTTTGAAAGAGAGAGACTGAAGGAGGGAGAATGAATTGCTCCAGCATTACTCATTCCTCAGTACATCCAAACAGGTAGTCTCACTCTTGTCCCTGCCACCACTGCAGGCCTGACACACAGAGTAGCAGAGAAACTCTCTGATAAATGTCAACTGAAATAGAGCAATCAGCTGAAAGCCATTTGCTGAGCTGTCTGACTGCCCTGGGCTCCAGGTTTTCCTTTATTCATTTATCATGATATACGGCTTTGGCCAACATACACACAGGAGAGAAATTGTTGACATGTGGAACCCAAGTACAGAAAATCTTTCATTCCCGCCTCCTCCCACACCCCTACCCCCCCTCCCCGGTCTGTTCACCAAATAAGTTTTTGTTTATTTAAAGACTACAGAGGATTTGGCTGTTAAGAACCAAATGCCTTTGGAGTGGAGTTACAACATAATTTATCATTTCCTCTGTTTATTAAAAAATCCTGCATCTTTGAGAAGCACATTTGCAGTGATTGGGGGATTTCGGCCACTCACAAAAGACTGCTGCAAAGCCCCTGCCATGTGGCTTACTCCAAAAAAGGCTCCTTGATTGCTATTTCTATCCCTGTCCCTCCCCCAGCTGACTTCCGATCGTGTGATGGCTGCTCAGGGCTGGTGAATGGGGTTGGACTGAGGACAGGTAAGCGGGGCAGGAGATTATGGTTCGCTTCTTTCATCTCTGACCTAATTCTGACCTTGAATCCCGCTGGCTGTCCTGCAGCTGCTCTGCCAGTACAAGCAGAGGGAGAAGTGCAACCCTATTACCTCTCGCACAGGACAGAATCTGAGAGGAGTCAAACAGCAATGATAACTTGGATGCTGCTTCGAAGGGAGGCAGCCAGGCCCTGCTGCTGCCAGAGTGGGTTCCTTTCTAAAGGCAGACATCTGGCAGAACTGGAATAAACTTCCCACCTTCCACCCGAGACATCATAGACAGCAGCTCAGGCCAGTGACCACGCACCTCTCAAAGACAGGGGTCACATCTCACCCATCTTTGTATTCCCAGCACAGAGCACAGTACCTGGCACAAAGTTGGTGCTCACCGTTTGGGACAGCAGCAGGACGAAGTGGGAGGAGCACAATTGAGATCAGGCCTCAATGTGACTCCCAGGTCTGCCAGTTGCTAGCTGTGTAACCCCAAGCAAAAAATCTTAACCTCTCTGAGCTCTCCCCTCTCTGTAGAATGAGACTGACAATGAATAATGAAACCCTCTAACACTTTGGGCAAGTTATCTAATATTGTCAAGTCTTAGTTTTCCTATTTGTAAAATGGAGATAATACGCATCTTGTGAGTTTACTGTGAAGATTAAAAATATTACCTAGAACTGTATCTAGCTCATGATGGCTATATTATGAATGCATGAATGAACAAAAGAACAAAGGAAAAAAAATGACTGGGGGGAAAACCTAACTTAACCTAGTACCCAAAGATGAGCCACAATAAACCACTTGTCCATCAATAACAGGTAGGCTCTGGGGACAGGGATCTCATTACCAAGTAAATGTTGAGGACAAAGGAAAGAGTAGAAAATGAGAGAATAACCCTGTTAAGACCAGAAAGAAAGGAAAAGAAGGCAGCATTTGTTGAGTAGCTACTATGTGCAATTCATTCACAGTACATTTGAATGCCTACTATGTTCCAGGCACTATGCTAATTTCTAAGGAAACTAAAAATATACAGACTAATTACCAAAAAGAACAATTAAGGTTCAGATAAAAGCAGTGGACAGTGCTAGAAGAGCCAATAACAGGCGTCCTAGGTTGGGGGAAGAAACGAAGACTTCCTCAAGGAAGTGCTGTCCAAGCTGAGAGCCAAGGATGAACAGGACCAGCCATGTGAGGAGTGGGAGAATGGTCCAGGCAGAGAAAAGAGCACGTGTGATGACTCGGAGGCAAAAGCACTGCTCTGGATGCTTACACATAGGTACTCAGAGATCATTAATTCAGACTGAGTCCATCCTTTCCTTTGCGGTTGTTATTCTTTCCAATCAATTTATTTAGATTTTATTGTTTGGTTAGAAAATGGGCCTCTAGCAAAGGTATCCAGGCACAGGTGAAGGCCCACATTGGCCCAAGCAGAGTTCAAAGGTGGGGACAGGGCCTGACTAATTGTTTGAAAAGGAGGCTACCAAGGTGAGGCGCAGGCAGTGCCAAGCCTGCCAATGGTCCTGACAGCTCGGTGATGTCACAGTCAAGGCAAATGGCCCGAAGAAAGGCCCTCTGTCAGCAACAGAGACTCTCTGAGGGCCACCCAGGCCAGGAGGTCCAGAGCAGATGGGGTGGACAGGGGACAGGAGGAAGGGAATCAACAGTGTCCCACTGGAAGGCTGGGCCTTCCAAGGACTGACAAGTGCATGGGGGCAGCCTTCCGTGTGGATGGGGTAGAGAGGTGCCAATTTGCCACCCATGGGACCCACTAGAAACTGGGCTTGGGAGCACTGCTGGCCCCTGGGGGATTTTCATCCAAGGAGTTCTTTGGTTTTCACGGCCAGATGTCTGTCCAGCTCTGCAGCTGTGTCGTCGGCCATTTGGCTGATCTGCAGAAACACAAAATGAGACAACCTGATAACTGGGGCTGAGAAGGGGAGGGGAAGAAATATTCCAGAACTATGAAAGGTTATCTGGGAAATAATAATGGTGACAAAAGCTCACATGAATTGCATCCCAGCCAGGCACTCTACTAGAGAACTTTGTATACGTACTCTTAGTGACTCCTAACGGCAAGAAATAGATACCATGAGATGGTATTATCATTCCCATTTCACAGAGGAGGAAACTGAGGCAGTTAAAATCACTTGTTCAGGATACACAGCTAGAACGCAGCAATGACAGACTTTAATCCCAGGTAGTCTGACTGCACAGCCCCAAATAGTTAACTATTATTACAGAGTACAGAGAAGCCAGTCTTATCTGTCCCTTAATGAACATCTAGAATTTCCTACACCTCAGACACTCTGCTATATAAAGCCTTCATACCAATTAATAAGGAGAATATTAAGATCCCAAGAGACAAGCAGAAAAAAAGTACTGAAAAAAGCTGAAGTACCTCTGGTTAACAAACATGGAAAATTCAATAGACACTGAAGAAGTGCAAATTAAAACAAGACATAATTGAGTTACCATAGTTAACAAAATTTGATGTTGTGGTTTTTAATTATAATATTCAATGCCAGAGCTATGGTGAAATGGATAAACTCACATATCACCGATAGGAATTCAAATTGATGCAAATGTTCTTATTACCATTTTTTAACCCCAAACTCTCTCAACTGGGAAATTACCACATAAATGGAATCCGAGAAAATGTTCTTAAGTTCTATATGCAAAGATATATACCAAAGCTTATAATCATAAATCAGAAAATTTAAAATGACAGCACATGTAATTGAATACATACAGCTGTTAAAAAGGGTTAAGACTGTCTATTTCTCATGGAGAGGGTATAAATATAAATAACATTCCAGTATATAGTTCTGAAATGTCTGTTTTATAACAAGCCTGGATTGCTTTTGTAATCAGAGAAAAAGAAATAATGTTTCAAGATATTATTTATAATATCATGGAAACATGCTCATGTTACCCTTGAATTAAAGAAAAAGCAGAATATGAAATGGGTATATACATAGTAGAAATGATCTCAAATATGTTAAAAATACACGTATTTTTTAAACTAAAAGAAAATGTGTCAAAATGTTAATAGTGATTATCTCTTAGTGATGGGAAGACAGGAAATGTATTATT
Organism: Orcinus orca; assembly: GCF_937001465.1. Classification (NCBI taxonomy): domain Eukaryota; kingdom Metazoa; phylum Chordata; class Mammalia; order Artiodactyla; family Delphinidae; genus Orcinus; species Orcinus orca. Next base: position 108,438,184 of record NC_064564.1, on the reverse strand, counting down.
CATGTCGGTATCTGTCACATTTAGCATAAAACTTAGTACATAGCAAGTGCTCAGGAAATATTTGCTAAATGAATCATTATTTGTTTTCTGTGCTTTTCTATATTCTCCACATTTTCTGCAATAAACATATACTCCCTCAAAGAATGAAAAACAAAACACAGTACAGAATTTAGTGAGTGTTGCAGCCTCCCTCTCATGTCTAAAGGGACCTCAGGCAGGAAGCCTCAGGCAGGAAGCTTTGAAGGGGGCTGCGTGGTGCCCAGGATCTGTGTGCTCAGCCGCACAGCGGCTGTGTGACATCTTTATTTGCAGACCACAGGCCCTGGCCAGGAACTGGGAAATAAATGCACTGGAAAGGATTTGGAGCAATTGGTTGCAGGCAGGGACACAGCCAGGTTCTTGCCATAGCGGCAGCTGCATATTTTGGAGTGGGGAGGACAAGGCTTTCCACTGGGGCTCTTGGGCACTCCGGAACAGGACCAGCTTGAAACAGCCGCTTGGGCCTCCTCACTCAGCCGACACAAACCCTTGGCAGGCTTCTTGTGCCCCCACCCCGAGCAGCCGCCTTGCATGGGGTGTGGCGTGGTGCCCAGCAGCACTTCAGCACCTGCAGGGTGGCAGCCTGGGATGGCCAGGAACGAGGGCTGCAAGCCTCCTCTGGAAAAATGGTGTTTGGGGCCAGAGACTGGGACTGGGGGGAGGAAGAGTACCTACAGGAACAATCTGATAACATGTGTCATGGGTTAAATTCTCAGTGGGGTGACAATGTGCAAGTTCCCACTTTGAGTCTCAGTTTCCTCATCTCTCAAATGGGGATGCTACTCCCTTCCTCAGAAAGTAACTGTGAGGGTTAAACAAAATCATGAATATACAAGTACGTTTAAACTGGTTATTTGCTATGCAAATGTTGCTTGTGTTACTCTGATTTTTACTATCACTTTCTGACTTCTTTTCAAATTAATCAATTGATGAAAATATTTACTAACTCTCTGCCATATTATAGGCACAAAGTGCCCTTGGGACAGTCCACCTGCAAGTTCATCTTTTCCATCTTAAAATAACGATGATTAACAACAACAAGGATACCAACAACAGCATCTATTTACTAGGAGCCCAACACTGGGCTAAAAACTTTACATGCATTATTTCACATAATCCTCAAAATGTATGAAATACTATTATTATCTCCCTTTAATATACTGTGAATATTAATGATTTCACCTGACAGTTGCACAGTAGTTCACACTATGCAGAAATGTTTTGTCCTCTGTTACTTCATTCAAATCCAACAATGTTACATACCTATACTATAAGGCAGGTGGGGCAGGTATTATCCCCATTTTACAGAGGAGTAGACGAAGGCATAAGATGTTAACTAACCTGCCCAAGATCACATAAAAAGTCAGTGGTATGACAGAGCCAAGAACTCACCTACCCCTGATTGCCAGTTTAATGCTGCTACTCCCTTTGCGGAGCCCACAGAACCTGGCCTAGTCCTTCCTCATTCAAGGGAGGCTGTGCTAGACTCATTAAAACAGTTAATCCCGTTCCCATATTCAAAGCCATAAGGTTGAGAGAGAGAGGAGTAGGATGGCAAAGAGGGCAATTACTGAAGACCGGCAACCATACTGGCTACTTTAAAGTGTGTTGCGTCATTTGGTCCTCTTACCAATCCTGTGAGATAGGCATTACTTCTCCCACTTTACAGATGAGGAAACGGGCCCAGAAAGGTGAAGCCGTTTGCTGACCTTAACAGCTGAGAAGTGAAAGAGCTAGAATTCGAATCCAGCCTAGTCTGACTTCAGAGCAAGAGCCCTTTCCATTACAACATGCTGCCTCATAAAGATGATAACGTCATCATCAACATCATCGTCACTGTCATGGTCATGATCATCATCATCATCACGTTGGCTCCTTATATGTTCAGGAAAATGAAAGGCAGAGACAGAAAAGGGAGACGGGTGAGAGCACACAGTACACCCCTGGGGCAGGCCTGGGTAGCAAAGCTCAGAACGCCCACAGTGCCGGTGGGTGCTGCTCCCACCCACTGCCTCACTCAGTCCAGCCTTCCTGCCTGCCTGCCTGCATAGTCTGCTAGGAGCCCTTCAGCCCCACTAGCACCCAGCTTCACTTCAGAGCGGCTCTGTTTCTCAGAAAAAAGCGGCAGGGAAAGGATCTTGGCCAGATTTACTGGTGGTTTCTGCCAAGCGCTTTAATGTTCAGCAGACCCATTTATAGCAAACTAAAGTGAAGGTGAAACAGCAGGCTGACAGATGTCAGAGTCCCAAGTGGGAAGACCCTGGTCCTTCTGAAGCAGAGCTGGCCTGGGCTGGGGGTTGGGAAGGTTGTAGAGGAGAGGTGGGGATCAGACGTGACTGCAGGAATAGGACCTACGACTGAATCCTTTTATTCTTATATACCAAAGATGAAACACTTTTATAATACAGTTTAAAAAAATCTGACTCAAAAGAATTTTGGAAATTAAAAAAAAAAGAAAATTTCACAAAGAATAAAATTACAATTGTTCATAATCCAAATGACCACCATTAACATTTTAAAGTAAATAAGCTGCCAACTTTTTCACATACATGATACTTTTTCATTATAAAAATGGATTATAGTGTAACCTACCTTAAAGAAAATACATTCCAAAAGCATTTACTGCATCTGTAAAGTATAACTGTCTATATATAGAGATTCCAGTGAATGGATGTAAAACAAGCTATTTTCCTACTATGAGAAATTTAGACAGTTTCCAGTTTTCTATTATACATAATACATCAATGGACACTGCTGTAGATAAGATTCTTGATAACTTATTTTATTTATTTTTTATTTTTATTTTTTTGCGGTACGCGGGCCTCTCACTGTTGTGGCCTCTCCCGTTGCGGAGCACAGGGTCCGGACGCGCAGGCTCAGCGGTCATGGCTCACGGGCCCAGCCGCTCCGCAGCATGTGGGATCTTCCCAGACTGGGGCACAAACCCGTGTCCCCTGCATCGGCAGGCAGACTCTCAACCACTGCGCCACCAGGGAAGCCCTTGATAACTTATTTTAAATACATCCCTAAGTCAATGAATCAGAAATTGTATGGGTTTTGGTATACACTACATTATCCTCTAGAAAGGTTTATGGATTTATAGAAAGAATAAATATTTTCTGCGGAGTGTGGAAGTAAAAACAATACTTCTAAGATGAGCAACATTTTAAGTTCACATTAAAAATTCTAGGTTCAGGGGCTTCCCTGGTGGCGCAGTGGTTGAGAGTCCGCCTGCCGATGCAGGGGACGCGGGTTCGTGCCCCGGTCCGCGAAGATCCCACATGCCGTGGAGCGGCTGGGCCCGTGAGCCATGGCCACTTAGCCTGCGCGTCCGGAACCTGTGCTCCGCAATGGGAGAGGCCACAACAGTGAGAGGCCCGCATACCACAAAAAAAAAAAAAAAAAAAAAAAAAAAATTCTAGGTTCAAATGTTAGGGATTAGAAAGGCAAAAAATTTTTAAAATATACATATTCTAAACACCCTGCAAGTGATTTAGACAGCACGTATCAAGAACCTTAAAAATACGCATCCCCTTTATGCCATAATTCCACACACGAGACTCTACCCTAGGGAAGTCATTTCAACAAAGATTTATCTATAAAAATATTCACTGCAACCTTATTTATAACAAAAAATGTTTAAACAAACTAAATGTTCAACAAGAGGGCTTATGAAAGTGAATTATGGTATAACCACAAGAGGGACTATTTTGCAACCATCAGAATGAGGCTGTTTACAAAGACTTCTATTGCTAATAGTCAATGCTCAACAGAAAACAAAAAGCTGGATACAAAACTGTACGCAAACTATAAGTTTTCAATCACGTTAAAAACTATGTAGTTAAAAAAGGGGAAGGGGGAAGGAGAAACATCCCCAAATGTGGGACTATGGGGTGAATTTTTCTCCATTTTTAAGAACAGTCTTCTGAATTCTCTACATTTTCTACAATGAGCCTACACGGCTCAGAAACAAAGTAAACAAATACATTTACAAAAACTTTTTGATAAAGCAACAATCAGCAACAATCAGCCCCTGCCTTGCTTATTTAAAAAAAATAAATAAAAAATAAAAACAAAAAAAATCACACCCGAAACTCCAGATCGGTGCCTTCTGTTGGGGAAAAAGAACAAAATGAAGTGTGCAAAAGGACAATTAATATTTACTTTACTCAAGCTTTTCTGTAAGAAGTTAAACAAAATGATCCCCATTTGAAGGCATTACCAAAAATGTTAACATTGTTTCACATATCCCTTCAGTGTGGGATGAAGAAAACACTTATCTGAATGAAAGAATAAGAATGACCATCATTACAGTGGCTTTACTCAGATATGTGGAGAAAAAAAATCCATAAAGGTTAGGCACAAAACAGAAATAGTATTTCCTCCCTCCCTCCCTCCCTCCTTCCTTCCTTCCTCCCTCCCTTCCTTCCTTCCTCCCTCCCTCCCTCCCTCCCTCCCTGCCTCCCTCCCTCCCTCTTCCCTTCCTTTCTTGGCCACACTACATGGCTTGCAGGATCTTAGTTCCTCGACCAGGGATCGAACCCGGAACCTATAAGTGAAAGTGTCGAGTCCTAACCACGGACCCCCAGGAAGTCCCAACTGAGTATTTTCTCGTGCAAACTTTTAACCATATGACAGTAAATAAAGTTATTAAGAACAATGGTAAGAACTAATAGTTAAGTGATAATATCTTAAATAATAAAGATTATTGCACTGGATATATCATGTAATATATATAGTATGATCCTTTTTCTTGTAATATTACATATGTGTTTACAGAGATAACTTGAAGGCCTGCAAGAAAATGTTAACAAGGGTAATCTCTGGGTGATGAGATTCCAATTACTTTCTTCTTAATTTTTTTTTTTTTTGTGGCCTCTCCCATTGCGGAGAACAGGCTCCGGACGCGCAGGCCCAGTGGCCATGGCTCACGGGCCTAGCTGCTCCGCGGCATGTGGGATCTTCCCGGACCAGGGCACGAACCCGCGTCCCCTGCATCGACAGGCGGACTCTCAACCACTGCGCCCCCAGGGAAGCCCTTAATTTTTTAATATACACTAAACATCTATTAGTTTAGTATAAGAAAAAAACTAATAAAGTTGTTTTCATTTTGGAAAATAATAATAATCAACAGTAATAAGCACGGAATAAAAAATCTAATCTGAAGAGGAAGGTGAAAAGGCAGGTGCTAATGAGTGAAGGCTTTGAGCGAGATCTTTGTCAAGTAGGTTTTATCAAGAGTGCTGGTATAGGGGCTTCCCTAGTGGTGCAGTGGTTAGAAATCCGCCTGCCAATGCAGGGGACACGGGTTTGAGCCCTGGTCCGGGAGGATCCCACAGGCCGCAGAACAACTGAGCCCGTGCACCACAACTACTGCGCCTGCACTCTGGGACCCACAAGCCACAACTACTGAAGCCCGCGTGCCTAGAGCCCGTTCTCCACAACTGGAGAGGCCACCCAATGAGAGGCCTGCACACCGCAATGAACAGGAGCCCCCAATCGCCGCAGGTAAAGAAAAGCCCGCGCGCAGCAGCGAAGACCCAACGCAGCCAAAAATAAAAATAAATAAATTTAAAGAGAAAAAAAAAGAGTGCTGGTGTAAAAAAATAATAAAACTAAAAACCCAAAAAACAAAATCAGTGAACAAATCAAACAAAACAACAACACGCACACAGATAAAGAGAATGGATTTAGTAGTAACCAGAGGGAAGCGGGGTGGGAGGAGGACAAAATGGGTAAAGGGGGTCAACTGTATGGTGATGGGTGGAAACTAAACTTTTGGTGGTGACCACACTGTAGTGTGTACAGAAGTCGAAATATAATGTTGTATACATGAAACATATAGTATTATAAATCAACGTTACCTCGATAATTTTTTTAAAAGTACAAGAAGACAGATTACAAAAAAAAGAAAAAGGAGGTTGCTGGATATCTGATCATTCTTTCTTTTTTCAAGGAGCGTGGGCTCTGGTCCCTGAGGCAGATGCCCAGACTTGCTGAGTGAGGAGTGCCTGACAGGCCCCAGAGGTCCACAGGCTCACCACCAGGAAGCAACACAAAGGCCAAGTGTCAACTGCAGCGACGGAATCCTCTGGGAGACAGACAAGGAGCTGCCCCAGCTAGACTCTTCCAAGGCCTGGGCCATGCTCAGAAAAGGCCGGGCTAGTCTCTGAACCTCTGTGAGCTAATGCAGGCAAAGAGGAGGGAACAAAGAGGTCAGGAAGGGTGCTCCGAGGGGCTGGTGTCACCTACTCTAATGGTGCTTCTAGCATCCCAGGGCAACCCTTCAAGGGAGGAATTACGAATCCCTTTGTACAGAGGAAACAGACTCCAAGGAGTCAAGTAACTTCTCCAAGGTTATAAGACATCAAGTGCGGAACCACCTCTTTCTAACACCGGTGCCATTACAGGGGTATGCTGCAATGCTTCCAGGTCACCACCCTTCCTGTCTGCTTTCGCATATCTGGGAGTTCTTTAAAAATGCACATTCCTAGGCAGAACTACTGAATCAGAAAATGCAGGAGCGGGCCGGGCATCCATCTAAAATTCTCCCCGGGTGACTGCTGGGCCTGGTCGACGACTGGCATTCTAAGTGCGAGTCTACGAGAAGGGACTAGTTAGCCAGTTTACGGCCTTCTCCTGATGAGCCCCTAACGGCTCTCCTAGCCTCCTGCATCTTCCCTTTTTACTCCCCATCCTGCCCACACTCCTGTTCAATCTTCCTAAGATAATGCTTTTATTGTGGACGAGGAGGCTTTGGGAAAGCCCTTTATATTATGCTAAACATTAAAAATTCTATCTCCTCAAGACTGGTAAATTCATCTTCCCATCTTAATTCCACTGGTACCACTCAAGTTCAGGCCACCATCATTTCCTGGTTGGATTTCTGCAACAGCCTCCGGGCCTCCGTTCTTGCCCTTTACCATCCGTTTTCCACCCAGCCACCGCAGTCATCTTTTGAACACAAGTGTGAGGCCCCACTGTCTGAAAAAATAATCGTTCAAGGGAGCTCCTGTTTCAGAATTACCTGGGGAGCATTTTAAAATGCATACCCCTAGGCCCCACCCCAGACTCACTGACTCAGTCTCTGGGAGTGGAGGGGGAGGGGAGGGGAGGATATACATATTTTTATTAGCTCCTCAAGTGACTGGAATGCTGTGATGATAGACTAGATTAGATTATTGTTCAACAAGTATTCATTCCTTCCCCCAGACCTCCATGAACATATATACTTCCCTGCCCCAGTGGTGCTGGGCTTGGCCCGTAAGATCTGCTTGGCCTGTGGGTTGTGACAAGAGCAGGTGCTTAAAATGTACTTGAGGAGCTGGGCTCTTGGCATCTGCCATTGCCATGAAAAGATGCCCTGGGAAGCTTGTTGACTCCAGAAGATTGGAGAGGTGTACAGCAGACTTGAGCCCCATCCAAGATCTGAAGGCAAGTACACTGAGCCCAGCCTAGAACAGCTACATCCCAGCTGACCCACGGAAACAAGAATAAGAAATAATGCTTGATATATAAGTCACTGAGTTTTGAGGTACTTTGCTACATGGCATTCTTGTGGCCACGGATGACTGATAAAGATGCAGAGCCAATGTGCGAACCTCTGGACGTGTTAAAGTTCAGACTCCTCACTCTGGTATACAAGACCTGCTATGAATTGGCCACTGTGTCTTCTCTGTCCATTCCCAGTGTCATCCCGGGTCCAAGCCTCGGTTATCTAACTGAATGGTGTTCTTTTCCAACACCATACCTTTACATATGCTGTTCGACATTTCCCCCTCGCCTCTCACTATTTCACTCCAGTAGCTCCTTTAAGACCTGTTGAAGTGCCACTGCTCAGCACACTAAGAACAGTGCCAAGTCCCCAGTTCTCCACACCCAGACAGCCAAGCATAGACAGGAGACCATCAGAGTACAGCCTCTGAGATCAGTCTGCTGGCTTTGGATCCCACTGCTGCCAGTTACCAGCAGTGTGACCTTGGGCAAGTTATCTACCTTCTGTGGACCTCAGTTTCCTCACCACCCACCTCACAGCTTTGTAGTGATGAGGATAAATGAAGTGCTGTAAAGCATTCAGCTTAGAGCCTGGAACACAGTGGAAGGTCAGCAGCTACCTCTCCTCCTCCTTATTCCCAGGGTCCAGTGAAGGGCCAGGTCCAGAACAGAGACTCAGCCAATACCGATCACATCAGTGAAAGAACTAGGAGTATTCCATTTTCATTCTCCTCACTTCAGGCATGAACACGCGATCTTCTGGGTCAGATACATAAGCACTACATCTGTTGGCAACAGTACCTGTTTCTCTATGAGCCTAATGGTGTCCTCCGAGGCCTTATCCTTCGATTTCTTCAGCTTATTCATTGCGTTGGTACGAACCTTCCGTAAAGAGTCTTTGGCCTTGTTGGTGTTCTGTTTAGCCAGTTTCACCAGCATTTCCCTGTGCTCCCTGGTTACTCTGATAAAAGACAAAAGAACATTCAACAAAATCATCCCACACGTTAACAGCCAGCCAAGAATTCAACATCACTTTGCCCACTAGCTCAGCAGTTTGTAACTTTACTCTCTGCAGGTGGAGGGTCTTTCACGTTCCTGACACACGCCCATGGGGATGCTCAAGGTCAAGGAGAGTTCCTGGTGAGATAGCTGAGAACAGCCAGTAAGAAGAGTGTTGCTTAAACGCATGAGCCAGGGAGTCTAGGCAGGCCTGAAGTCAAATCTTGGCCATGCCCCTTACCAGATGCATAGCTGACTTCCCCTCCTCAGAGTTCCCATCTGTACAATGGGGATAGTCAGTACCTGACTTAAATGGGTGGTGTGAAGATTGATTATGCGATGATGCGTGTATATTGTTTAGCACTGACCTTGGCACATTTTAAGTGCTCAATAAAAGGAAGCAACTATTAGCTATAATCCCACCCCTTTGTCTCCAGCTAAAGAAAGCAGTGCTAATGGATGATGAAGCTACAGAAATAGCACCATCTCTATACCTCTAAATCACCCAAAACAAATAAGCAGCAACCTTCAGAATCTTAACTATTATTATAGCAAATTACTTGTGAATCACCTCAACACTGACCCAGACACAACATGTGAGAACCACTGCACCAGTTAACTTCCTTAAAGTACCCATGAGAGTGTCTGGCACATTAAAAATGCTTAATGTCAGTTATTTTTACTGTTAATATCCTCATCATAATAACAATGAGCACACTGAAGGGCTATTATAAACACCTGCGACAGGCACTTTATAAGTTTTTGTAAGTTGACCCTTACAACAACTGTATGAAGCAGTTATTATTCCTATTTCACATTTAATCATCACAACAAGCCAGCAAAGTAGTCTAGCATGTTCGTCCTGCCTTCATTTCTTGGTCGTGTACGCACTGAGTGCCTACTACCTGTCAGAGTTCTGGTTGCACAGAGTGTGCTACGATGAAGGTGACAGACCTCTGTCCTGTTCTGAGGGAGCTTAGCTAGGGAGAGAGCTAAGTAAACAGAACTTTACAATAGAGCGTGTCTGAGTTTGGGGAGGGGTCAGTTTGGGGAGGGAAGACTTTCCTGAGGAAATAATATCTAAGCATGGTAGTCATTAGGTTTGTTCCCTAATATTCTGGTTTTTATTCCTTCCAGTGGGAATGCACTTCCCCATCCCCTCTGAAGTTTGGTGTGGCTGTGCAACTTGCTCTGGCCAGTGAGATGTGAGCAGAATGGGTGTCGCCTCAGGGCAGAAGGTTTATAAGCCAGCGTGCACTGCACCACATTTGTTTCTGTTGGCCGCAGTGCAAGTTGGGAGGGAGCTTCCATCAGCTTAGGCCCCAGAGAGACTATGATGAACAGTGCCCCATGCATCATGAGCAAGAAATAAATTTCTGTTGTTTTAGCCATGGAGATTTGGGGGTTGCTTGTTACTAGAGCACTGCCCATCCTATCCTGACTAATACACCACAAGGATCTAAAGAATGAGGGCAAAGTTGCCAATACAGGTAGGGATCTCCAGGAGGAAGAAAGAGCATCGTACAAAGGCTTTAAGTTACAACGAGATCATGTTCATGTGGGGAACTGACTGGAGCACAGATAACAGAGAAGGGAGTAACAAGAAAAGAGGCTGGAGAGCTGTATCACAGAGGGTCCTGTAAGATCATGAACTCCATTTCATGGATGAAGAAAATAAGGTCCAAAGAAGTTTGGTTATCTTACACAAAGTCAAACCTAGGCTGGCCTGTCTCAAAAGCCAATGCTCTTAGTATGAAAAAATTCCTCTGCCTCCTGGGTCCTGAATTGCAGATCACTGGCATGTGGTTCTTGATCCTCAAATCTACGTGGTTTCGGTTTAGAAAGGATAATCCCAAGTTCTGGGTATATGTTCCGTGCGAAACAGTGGCAAACAGGTGTTAAAGATTTAGTGGCATTTACCTGGTATTTTTTTCCTGATAGGATGAGAAAAAAAATTAAAGAATTTTGGGAAAGAATAAGCTCTGAGGACAAAGTGGACGACTATGTGATAAATAAATCCTTCTGGATCCAGCTATTTGAATTCTCAGAATTCTCAAATTCTTAAAAACATTCTCAAAATAAAAATAATCCTGATGACTACCATTACGGAGCCCCTCAATGCCAGATGAGTACTTTACCTCGCTGAACCTCACAACTTATCAAACTAGATTCTAAAACCCCCATTTTCCAGTGAGGAAATTGAGGTACACAGATGGGCTTGAGTGACAGAACTGGGATTCAAATCCAGAATTTTGTAGCCTGTATTCTTCCCACTACTCCATGCTGCCTACCCCTTGCAATCTATTTCAAATAAATTACGTGCTGCTGCCGTAACTTCTGCTTCCAGGCACAAAGCTTTTTTCAAAGTCAGTAATATGAATCTTGGGACTGAAAAGGACAAAACCACCATGTCAGGAGTTTAGGGATTTGGATCAGATCTTGTTACTTTTATGGTTTTTAATTCATTGAACAAAAATCATGCTGACATGTTTAGGTCTCTTTTTTGTTCTGCCAAAGCATATGTCAGTATAAGGAAGGAACAGGAAAATTAAAACTTGATCCACTGATTCAAAAAACTTAATCCTGCTGAAATACTAGGAGGGGCAGAAAATAAATGCATCTAAGTCTGTAAGAAACCTTTTAACTTCTCTACAGAGAAGTATTTCAATCTTATATTTCATATGTAACTTGAAATAGGTAGCCTGCTTTTTAGACAATCTTTAATAAAATAAAAAAATTATCTAACCAACTTCTTTTTCACTACATTGTTATATTTAACATGGAGAAAAAAAAATCACACATTCAAAAATACATAAACTGGGACTCAGAAAACCCTTAAGAATAAATGGCTATATAAAGAAAACAAATTCATAATATATGTAATTTGGCCTTAATAAAGTGTATTTTTTATATCTATTAATATAAATGTGACCTTACTACACTATTAACACCAGTTTCCATATATAATAGTATTCAGTTATTGACACTGACAAAAATATTTCAGTTTCAGGATGCAAATACAGAGGTAATATTCTAAGGAAATGGAGAGGGGAGTGCAGTGGCGGGGGGCGGGGGCGGGGGGGGGGAGGAGGGGGAGGGGACACCAGGCACAGGAAGGGCTGAGAAGAAGAGAGGCGTCTCTGCATGGTGGTTCCGGGTGTTGAGCTGAACGTATCCAAATTACAAGATCAGAAGCAGTCAGGATGATGGAAAGGCACTGGTTCTGAAGTCAAGACAGACATTTTATTCCTGTATCTATCACTCAGAAGCTGACTATCCTTGGGCAAGCTAATTAATCTCTCTCAGCCCCAGTTTCTTCATCTCTAAAATGAAGATAATAGAAACACCTTACAGGGTGATTGGGAGATGCACACACAACATTATATAAAGTACCAACAATAAAGATAGCAGCATATAGTAGCCTTGAATAAATCTGATCGTGTTTATGAATGTTTTAATCAAACACACTTAATTACTTCCTCATGAAACAACGAAGGCACATCTGTTTTAGAAAAGAAACATACTATATTATGGAAATATTTTAATTCCTTTCCAAACCAGTGATTAATACATCTGATCGTCTCCATCTCGCATTCACGGGGTTCTGTGAGTACAGGCTAGCTGTATTCCAGGCTCTGGGCTCAGCCGGTTGGTTCTGAGCACCGGCTCTGCACTTGGCATGCATTCACTCATCAAGCACTGGCTGAGGCCCCGGGGTTCCCTGCCAGATCCCGGGCTGGGCTGAGGAGCACCAGAGACGAGGCGGGCCTGGTCCAACTTCTCCAGAGGCTCAGTCCAGCAGGGTAGACAAACTTGTCAACCTCTACTTAGGAAGAGCACGACTGCTGCTAGGACGGATGGACAGGCCTTCTGCAGGAGGAGCATGCAGAGAGTACAGCTCATTCTGTCTCAAGGTTTGGAAAATGCCCCAGAGACGCACAGTAACTCATCAGCTGCAGAAGAAAGGAAAGGGCACTCCAGGCAGAAGCACAGTGGGAGATGTAATGGCAGGAAGGCATGAGCCTGAAAGAGGTGCATCAGGGTCAAATTTGTTCTGTGGACCTGGAGTTTTCAAATTCTTCTTTAGCCACAAAACCCTGGCTTCAAAGAAAAGCAAGGCAGAGGCCCCATTTATAAAATGGATAAAAAGCTCTTTCCGTTAATGAGGGGAAGGGCACTAGGGGAGGGGATGGTACTCCATCCTACCCTGATGCCCCTCCACTTCTGCACCTGCCACTTACTGGCTGAGTGACCTCAAGCAAGTGATTTAAACTCTCTGTGCCTTGGTCCTTTCATCTGGAAATAGAAATTGAAAATAAACAAACAAAAGCCCCAGCATCCACCTTTCAGAGACCTTGTGAGGATTAGGTGAGATGATATATGGAAAGTACACAGTACAAAGCCTGATAGAAACAATCAGAAAATGTAAGCTGCCTTTGCTGCTATTGTTGTTTATGTTTTGGCAACTATGAGGCATCTTCAAATAATGAACAGTTTATTCATGGAAGTTTTTATCAACAGAGAGATGACAGGGCAAACAATCTGTGCTCCAGCAATATGACTTTTTGAGATCTGACTAGTAATTTAGCATCTTGTGTACATTTAAAAATCCAAATGTTCCCAGCATATAGACATGACTTTTTCTCTTTCTGGTATGAATTCATTCGCTTAGTTTGTAGTTTCATTCAGCAGCTATTTACTGGGCACCTACTGCATTCCAGCCACTATGTCAGAGTGAGTTTACAGTCTGGCATGGAAGGCAGTCATAAAACACATGCACAATTAATCAATAAGTTACAGTGGTAGGAAGCATAATAAAGACATGTTGAGCTCTATGAAAATAAGCAGGGGAAAGGAGGCTGAGCAAGCTCTCCTGTGGGACTCCAGAAGAAAGTGTGAATATATTTAAGTTAAGGGATATTCAGGTTAAGATGAAGAAGAGTGGAGAAGCTAGGGAAGATCATTCCCACTAGAAGGAATGGCCCGTGTAAAACAAAGGCCTTTTTCCAGGTAAAGTTCTGGGGGAACTGAAGAAAGGCAGTGTGGCTGGAGCACAGAAAGCAGAGAAAGACTGTGCCCAGTGAGGAGGCCGGCAGGGCTGGCAAGGGCGAGACTAGTAGGCAGGCCCTTCAATGCCGTATTCAGGCTTAGCAGATCCACTGATGGATGAATGGACACATAAATGGGGTAGGTACACACAGTGGACTACGATTCCGCCTAAAAAGGCAGGAAGTTCTGGTGCACGCTACACCATGGATAGACCTTGAAAAGATTATGCTAAGTGAAATCAGCTAGAATCCAAAGGACAAATATTATAGGATTCTGCTTATGTGACGTACCTGGTATAGTCAAATTCATGGAGACGGAAAGTAAAATAGCGATTACCCCGGACCTGGGGGATCGGGGAATGGGAAGTTGTTGTTTAATGGCCACAGAGTTACTGTTTTGCAAGACGAAAAGAGTTCTGGAGATTGGCTGCACAACAATGTGAATGTACTTAATACCACTGAACTGTACATTTAAAAATAACTGAGGGCGCAGTTATTCCCTGGTGGCGCAGTGGTTGAGAGTCCACCTGCCGATGCAGGGGACACGGGTTTGTGCCCCGGTCCGGGAAGATCCCACATGCCGCGGAGCGGCTGGGCCCGAGAGCCATGGCCGCTGAACCTGCGTGTCCGGAGCCTGTGCTCCGCAACGGGAGAGGCCACAGCGGTGAGAGGCCGGTGTACCGAAAAAAAAACAAAAACAAAAACAAAAATAACTGAAATGGTAGATTTTTAATGTATATCTCACCACAATAAAAAGAAAAGAAGGAGAGAAAAAGACTTAGTAGATTGTTTCTAAGAACAACATGGAATATCACAGACGTCTGAGTGAGGCAGAGGAAACGTGATCAGACTTGTATTTTGTGCAGAAACCAATGTACAAACCAGATCTAAGGATATGGCGAAAGTCTGCCCAGAAGCCTCTAGGCCCGCGGATGGGGAGCTCAGGGCCTAGCCTGTAGTGGCTTCTCGGCTGGATGATGAAGACAGTAGTCTTTTCCGCCAGGGTCAGAGAGCCTCCCCGCATAAGGCAGGGGTTTTGGCTGAGCTGGGAGGGTCACACTTTGTTTGTACAAACTCCATCAGGCGAGTCTTCCAGTAACATCCTGGATGGGGGCTTCCTGAAAAATTCCTTGAGCATGTTCCCATGAACAATAAGCCGAGGGGCATGCCCCTCTGGTAACTCACGAAGCAGAGAGTCCCCCCAACTGAAATGATACTTCCTATGGTTTCAACGAGAACGGGACATGTGCAAAGCCATTCATCAGGTGTCCATCAGAGGAAGCTACGCTCAGCGTGGCAACTGCAGTAAAAACCAGTTACTGGGCTGGCCAAAAAGTTTGGTTGGGTTTTCGTTAACATCTTACAGAAAAACCCAAACGAACTTTTTGGCCTGCCCAGTATAATATGTCAGACTTCAAAAGGATCTTTGGTCACTTAAAGGGGACTTAAAAAGGTAGAAAGGACACATGTTAGAGCCAGGAAGACCTAAGCTGGCATTCTGCTCTGCCACTTGTTAGCTTCAGACCCGTGAGCGCGCTGTTCAACTTCTTCTGACTCAGTCTCCTCATGTGTAAAATAGAAGAATATTACCAAGAGGGCGGAAGCAAGGATTCAATGAAATGATGGTGGCAAGGGCTTGGCACATGGCCAGTGTGTATGCACTGCAGCAGCCCAATACGGGGTGGCCGCTTTCCTTACTACAGAATCTCCAAGGCTGGGGGACGACAGGATGCGAGCGTTCGGGGAGAAGGCAGTCAAAAAGGATTCAGTCACTAGGAACTTAGGCTACTGAGTGGCTGGTGGGCAGCGAGGGGCAGAACGGGAAGAGCGAGGGCGGGCATGGGGGCCACGGGAGGCAGGAGGCTGAGGGAGAAGGGTGCCCCACTTCCAGGGAACAAACAGCCTGTGGAAGCGCATCTCTGACAGCTCCACCAAGAGAAAGCCTGCTGCCCGCCTCCGCAATGGGCTGCTGGGAGACTCCCCGCCAACAGTGCATCGGCCTGCAATCAGCAGCAGACACATGCCCTGCTTTATTGTTTGCTGGTGGGCGCTGCCCAATGCCTTGGGGCCGCTGGCCCCGAAGGAAATGTTTTTGTTTGTGTAGCCCAGCCAGACTTCCTATGCTCCTAGGGACACAATTCTCCCTCCCCTCTTTCCTCACCAGCCCCCGATCCCACCCTACCCCACCCCCCCAGCTCACCAGCCTGTCTTACATGTCTCATAAAGACACGAGATGTCCTTCTAGCCCAAAGGAAATCACACACACACTTTGGAAGGACTTCTACCATCAGCAGTACCTTCGGTTTTCTCTGGGGACACAAGTGGGCACCTGCTTTCAAAGGCCTGTCCTGTGACTGAGGCCTGGCTAAACCAGACATGCCATCCTGAAATACAGCCCAGCATGATGGAAAGAGAGACGAGGTTGAGGTCAGGGGTCACAGCTCCACATTCCCAGCTGGGTGACCTTGATGAAGTCACTCACGTTCTCCTTCCCTGTCACCACAGAAGGCTGGAAACTCAAGTCCAGGGATATGTGGAGGTAACTCTTACCTCAGCTCTCGTGTACAGGACAAAGAGCACAGGTTTGGCGGTCAAGGTAGACTTGACTTCCACTCCCAGCTCTGCCACTTAGAGGCTGGGTAACTGTGGACAATTAACTTTTCCTCCCTAGATCACAAAGAAGGGTGTTTACTGAAGTGTTTAGGAGAACAGTCTCTGAAGCTAGACTGCCAGGGTTTGAGGCCCAGATCTATCATTGCTTAGACGTATGGCCCTGGGCAAGTACTTTTGCCTCTATGCCTCAGTGTTCCCATCTGTCAAATGTGTATAACACCACTAAGTTAATGGGATTGTTGTAAGGATTAAAAGAGTTACTAAATGTGCCGGTCATGGTGACCTGCTCAAGAAACACTATCTGTTATTGTTTGCTCACCTGTAAATGGGGGTGGGGGAAGTAATAAAAATGTTACCTTTCTTCTTCCACAGTTAGTGTTAACAGCGAATGACAGATGATAGTTAAAGAATTCTGCATGTGTAGGTACTGACTATTTTAAAAGCTGTCAATCAGATCAGTAATAAAAATAATAGTGAAGTCTCCCACTAGAGAGAGAGAGCAGAGCAGAGTGGCTACAGGCCCAGGCTCTGAGAAAGACGCCTGTCCTTCCCCTTACTAACCGTGTAACACTGGGCACAAAGAACTCCCCTCCCCTGTGACTCAGCGTCTTCATCTGTAAATAGGGGTAATGACATACCTACCTCAAAAGATTGTTATGAATATAGCAGTTAGTATACAAATAGCAGCTGGAGCAGCAGTGGGCACACTGACTGCATTACTGTCCTTACTACGCGCTAGCTCCTGTTTCAGGGTCTAGGGATACAGCAATGAACCAAACTGACGACGCTCCACCTACTCACATTCTTTTTTGTTGTTTCACAAACACACACTGTATTTTATTTTAACAAGAGATAAATAAACTGGCCTAGTCACATTCTAGTGAAGGAGAGAAAGAGTACACGTAAGCCTATAAACCGACACATAAGTGCTATGAAGAAAATAAAGCAAGATAGGGAGAGAAGGAGGAAACATTATGATCGCAGCAAGGACCCACGGATAACTGCCTAGTCCTCTAGCCCCAGTGCCATCTGCTCCCCTTCAATCAGAAGAACAATGACTAACATTTGCAGAGCTGTTCCCACATGCCAAGCTCTGAGATGACGCACACTTTGTGCATTAGCTGAGTGAACCTTCACATCATTCCTATGACATTAGTGGTCTTATTACCTGGTGTTTGCAGATTAGGAAAGGGAGGCTCAGACAGATCAAGTAACCTGCCCAAGGCCACACAAGTTCCTGGTAGACCTGGGATCTGAGCCCAGTGCAGCCTGATTCGTGAATTCCAGGTCTCCCTGCTGGTGCTAGACAAATCTAAGCAGCTAATCTTACTAGCTGCAGTGGCGTGGAGAGCACTGCTCGTTCACTAAGGCCTGCTTAGACACACCGTTCACTGCTACTCCGCCAGCTCCCCTACAAGTCTAAGCACAGCGGGGAGAAAGGAGAAAGCGAGTCCCTACAGGTGGGCAGTAGAACAGTGAGCTGATCTCCAGCGGCCAACTGCCAGGTTCTGTAAGTAGGTGCAGGACACAAAGGGTGACAACAGAAGAGGGGCGGGGGGAGGAGGAGTCTGTCCTTTTGGGCGCAGCTTCTGCACAGGTGTTGATGGCAACTTTCTCCGCAGCCCACGCTCCGCTCTTGCTTCCTGATTGCACTTTCTTGTGTGTTTCAAACAGAACATCTGTGCAGGGAGGGGGCCCCCATTCCACACACTTGGGACCTGAATAGTAGGAAGCTCTCCTAAAAAGCCACAGGCTGGGTGAAGAGAAAGCAGCCATCCTAAAACTGCAGGGAGGCTCGCCAGGCTTGGAAGTCGAGAGAAACAACGTACCGTGCTGGAAGTCCTCCAGCAGAATGAATGAATGAACGGCCCTGGAAAGCAGCGATGGCGAACAGGCAGCGGGCATGAAAAGGGCTGGAAAAGCAGCTACAGTTGCTCAAATGCAGCTGGTGGCTGCCCCAGCCCAAATGAGGTCATTAGGCGGTCTCCTCTGATTTTTTTTTCTTTCACCATCACTAAAGGTTTATATGTATGCGACTTATGGAAGAAAAGGGTACTATCGGTATTTCCTAGAATGTGCACCTTATACACACCATCCCTGGTACGAGATCCACAAAGCAATACAGCAGCTAGACAAAGAGGCCACCGAGCTAGAAGGAGGGAGGCTCCAGGTCAGCAGCCTGTAAAGCAGTGTGATAGTGTGGCAGGAACATGGGCTTTGGAAACAGATTCAATTTGAATAATGACTCCTCTGCTTACTAATCTGTGACTCTGAACAAAGTACTTAACTTTCTGAACCCCAGTTTCCTCATCTGTATTATACCCATCTCAAAACGGTACTTCTCTGCAGGCACAAAAACAATGAGATCGCCATGAAAAGATGTACAGAAGATTCTGTTAAGGCAAAAAAAGCAAGTTGTGGCACTGCAGATACTTAATCCCGTTTATGTAAACTAAATATGTAGGGGTGTGTGTGTGTGTGTGTGTGTGTGTGTGTGTGTGTATGTGGTGTGTATGCATCTTTTCAAATCTGGAAGGATATATATTAAACTTACCAACAGTTACTTCTGGGAAGAATATTTGGGGAACAATAAAATAACTTTTTATTTTTCTGTAGGATTTGAATTTTTGCAATAAATGTGTATTATTTTTATAATTAAAGAGATGAAAATCATATATCTGATAAGAATCTAGTATCCAGAACATATAAAGATCTCCTACACCTCGGCAACAAAAGTACAAACAACCCAATTTAAAAACTGCGTGAAGGACCTGAATAGACATTTTTCTAAAGATGTACAAGTGGCAAAACAAGCACATGAAAAGATACTCAACATCATTAACATTAGGGAAATGCAAGTCAAAACTACAATGAGATACCACTTCATACCCACTAGCATGGTAATAATAATAACAATAACAGTAACAACAATAAGTACTGGCAAGGAGATGGGGAAATTAGAATCCTTAAATATTACTGGTAGGAATGTAAAATGTGTGGTCCCTGTGAAAAAGTTTGGCAGATCCTCAGAAAGTCAGACTTATCACATGACCCAGCAATTCCACTTGTATGTCTATACCCAAGAGAACCGAAAGCATGTTCACAGCAGCATTATACGTAATAGCCAAAAAGTGGAAACAACTCAAATATTCATCAGCTTATGAAAGGATAAAGAAAATGTGGCATATCCACACAACGCAATATTATGTGGCAATAAAACAGAATGAGGTACTGACACAGGCTACAACATGGATGATCCTTGGAAATATTATGCTAAGTGAAAAAAGCCAGTCACAAAAGACCACATACTGTGCGATCCCATTCATACGAAGTGTTAGTAGGGAAATCTACAGAGACAGAAAGCAGACTAGTAGTTGCCTCGGGCAATCCCTAGGAGGGTGACTTGGGGTGGAGTGCTGAGTGACTGCTAGTAGCTTCAGGATGTCTTTGTGGGGTGATGAAAAATGTCCTAAAACTGAACGTGGTGATGGTTGCACAACTCTGAATATACTAAAACCCTTTGTATTATACACTTTAAATGGGTGAATTATATCTCAATAAAGCTACTGAAAGATGCCATATGCCCATCTGGTTCTCGTCATTGAACAGTACTTGTCTCCTAAGTGGAAAGCTTGATGGCAGGCAGCATGTCTCCATCTTCTCACCTGTGGGATGGCAGTGACTGCTTCCCCATAACAGTTAACAATCACCATGCAGAAGAGGTCATGGGAACACTCAGCAACAACAGTTAACTTGATAAGGAAGACTTTAAAAATAACACTATTTCTCATTCAGTGAATTTCTTTCCTTTCTTCACTGGTATCAGACCTGCATCACGGTCTAAAGCCTCTCCTTGTCTACTGCCGCTCCCTCTCCCCTTTATCCTCCACAAGAGTTTCTCCCAATAACTTTTCAGAAAAGCAAATATTGCTACTACCGCATTTTACAGATGAGGAAACCGAGACTCAGAGCGTTGAAGTAACTAGCCTAAGGTCACACAACTCATTTCATTGGTTCTCTTATTCAAGTTGTTCTGACTGTAAGCCTGGCTCCTCCAGGTGTCAATTCCAGCTCTCCCTGGCTGCACAGCAGCTACCCCTCCCTGTTTAAGTCAGCCTGGGGACCCTACACCCTGCCGTACCAGCTGCTCGCCCTAGAAAAACCTGGTCATCATCCATGAGAGACCATACATCAGCCTGTGCTACGAAAATATACCTGTGAAAGAGAATCCAGCCTAGGAGAACCACAACCCAGGGCTTTTAACTGTAATCTGGTGAAACTGCCTAGTCCGACCCCAAGGAGAATTCTCCTCCATGTTGTCACCTTGGAACAAAGTGTGAGGGCAGGAGCCTGGCCTAGGCATAAGGTCTATGATCACTAACAACGCCTGAAGGAAAAGTGGGAGCCAATGATGGCAATTATCCCACAATTGTGAGGCCTTGGGGAGCAGTTCAGTGTCAAGCTGAACTGCTGACACTGGGCTGAGGGTGAGAAGAGCCACGGTCCCTTGGCCTTTCCAGAAATACTACGCAAATCTCACACCACAGGCAGGACTAGTCAGCGGATTTGCTTCTTTGGGATATACCTTCCAGGAGGTCTTGGTCACCACAATTCATATTCAAAGAACAAACCAAGTACTCATTAACAAACAAACTACAGTGTTCCTGAGCAACTTAAATTCCAAGATAATTACAACATAATGACTCAAGTCCTCCCACCCCTAAAAATGGAGGAAAAGACAGGAAAAAAAAATGAACATGGGGCTGGGGGAGGGGGTTAGTGAGGAAAAGAGGGAAAGAGTGTGTTAAGGACTGAAAGAGCAGTCAGCAAACAGAAAGAAAATATCGTTGGTTTTACTCCCAAATAATCAGAAAAAGAATGTTTCCAAGAACTCCTTAACCAGGAGAATTAGATAATAACAAATACTGTAAGAAAAAGGAATTAAAGTTTATGACACACCAGGCCTCACACTAGGAGTATCACATATAATATCCCATTATTCTTCAAAAAAAATCATAGAAATAACGCCCATTTTACAGATAAGGAGGCTGAAGCTTCCAAAAGTTAATGACTTGCCCAAGGTCACTACAGTGAGCACATTCCCCAGGCCACTGTCAGCCAATGGCCACCCGTGGCACAGGGACTCCTTTGACGGGCAATCTTCGCTCAGGAACGCACCATCAGCCCGGCTGACCTTCTCAGAAATGCACTGCAGTGTGAGGTGTCTTCTACCCCATCCTCCTCTTTTCCTTTCTTCACCAGTGGCAGACCTGCACACTGTCTCTTTCACAGGCCTTTCTGCCCATAAATCTCTTGCACATCTAATTCTGTCCTGGCATCTGTTTTCAGAGGACCCAAGCTGATATACCCAGAGAATGAGAGAACAGGGATGTGAACCTAGGTCTGTCTAACCCCAAAGCCTTTGTGCTTTCCTTTATACCCAGAGATTAACTGATAAATAAATCATGTTGCTAAATCCAATGATCAATTCTTAGACCTTCTCCTCCTTGACCCATCAGCGATATCTGGTGTAGCTGATGAGTCCTTCCCCTTTAAAACAATTCCTTTGTTTCCAGGACGCCACACTCTCCTAGTTCTCTGGCCACTTATTCTCAGTCTGTCTTGCTGGTTCCTCCTTATCACCCTAACCCATAAACCTTGATGTGGACTGTCCAAGGCTCAGTTCCCAAACCCTTCTTTTCATTATCGGTATTTACTCTCTAAAATAATCTCATCTAATTTCACGGCTTCTTCTACATGTTCATGCTTCCCAGATTTCTCTCTTGAGCCCACACCTGTCACCAGAACTCTAAACTTACATACCTAGCAGCCTACTTGACCTCTCCACTTGGATGTCTAGTAGAATCTCAGAATAAATATGGACAAAACCTGCTCTTCCCTCACACCCAGCCTGTCCTCCCACATCTGCCCTAGCTCAGTAAATGGCAACGCCATCCTTCCAGTTGCTCAGGCCAAAAAACCTTGAAGTCATCTTTGAGTTCCTTCTTCCTAAATTTACAACCAATCTGTCAGCAAATCCTGGCAGTTTTTCCTTTAAAATGTACCCAGAATCTTGACCACTTCTAACCAACACCATTACCACACTAGTCCAGGCACCATATCTAGATTACTACAATAGCTCCTAACCAGTCCCTGCTTTCACCCTCGCCTTCCTACAGTATAATTCTCAAAATAGCAGGCAGAATGACCCTTTCAAAACCTAAATCAGATCATATCCCTCCCTAGCTCAAAATCCTCCAGTGACTTCACATTTCACTCCAAGTAGAAGCCAAAATCCTTATAAAGGGTCTATTAGGACTATGATGGTTAATTTTATATGTCACAAGTGTGCCCAGATATTTGATAAAACATTATTCTGGGTGTTTCTATGAGGGTGTTTTTGGATGAGTTGAACATTTAAATCAATAGACTGAGTAAAGCAGACTGCCCTCCCTGATATGGGTGGGCCTCGTTCAATCAGTTGAAGGCCTGCATTAAAACAAAAATTATAGGGAATTCCCCTGAATAAGAAGGAATTCCTCCTGCCTGACTGCCTTCAAGCTGGAACAATGGTTTTTCCCTGCCTTCGACTCAAACTGAAACATCGGCACTTCCTGGGTCTCAAGCCTCCTGGCCTTTGGACTGGACCTACACCATCAGTTCTCCTGGTTCTCAGGCACTGCAGGCTCAGATCAGACCCACACCATCAGCTCTCCTGAGTCCCCAGTTTGTCTCCCAAGATGGCAGATCTTGGGACTTGTCAGCCTCCATATTCACATGAGCCAATTCTTTATAATAAATCTCTTCACACACACACACATACATACATACATCTATCTACATATATGTATGTATACACGTGTGTGGGTGTATGGAGATATATATATCCTGTTGGTTCGTTTTCTCTGGAGAACACTGACTAATAGAAAGACTTTACATGGTATTGGCCTCTCCATTTCACTCTGGCCTCATCTCCTATTTCTCTCCCCTCCCTTGTTCTGCTACAGACACACGAGTGCTCTCACTATTCCCTGAACACCCTAGGTGGACTCTCACCTCAGGGCTTCTGCACTTGCTGCTTCCTCTGCCTTAGTGCTGAATACAAGCCTAGTCTGCTCTCTCATGTCCTCAGTTCTCTGCTCAGTTATCACCTTCCCCCGAAGCCTGCCATGAACACACTACTTAAAACTGCACCAACTCACTAGCCCCATCTATGACATCCTTTATTTTTTTCCACTGCCTTATTTTTCTCCACAGAGAGAAAAATATGGCCAGCCGACACACACACTGCCTGTGTGTGCTACTGTCCATTTCCCCAGTAGAAGTTCCACAAAGGCAGAGGCTTTGTCTAGCTTATTCACTGCTGTGTCCTCCATGTCTAGAACTATGCCTGACACATAGTAGGTGCTAATAAATACCTGCTGAATAAATTTACAAATACCCTAGAAGTTTCACATTTCAGCATAAAAACTTTATATTCTCATAAACGCAGTTAGGTGGTCACCTGGGGCCAGAGGACTTGCAAAGGGTCATGGGGAACTTTCAGGACGACCGAACTGGTCTATATCGTGACTGAGATGGTGGTTACAGTCAAGATATATATTTGACCTATATCTGTCAAAATTCATCATCATGTACACTTGAAATGGGTTCATTTTTTGTATGTAAGTTATACCTCAATAAAGTTAAAAAAAAATACTTTATATTCCAGAGTGCTTCTCACACCAGAAAGTGGCCCATAAACTTCCTTCAGGTTATGCATCCTGATTTGAGCTTTGGCCATTTATGCTCCACACGCTTTGGGTTGGTATACAATTAAATTTTAAAATACCAATTACTGCCCCTTATTACAAAAAGAAAAAGTGCTCTCAGAGGTCCACAGACGTTAAGAATAGACTTTGATGTCAAGCAGACCCATATTTAAATCCTGCACAACTCTATCCTTATTAGCTTAATGAACTTGAACAAGTTATTTAACCTCTCTCAGGCTTACTTAGCTCATGTATAAAAAATAGGGAATAACAGAATGACTTAAATAATATAGCATAAGGCCTAGAATATAGTTTGCACTCAGTAAGTAGTCACTTTGCTTAATATTATTATTGCCATGCAGTGAGCCAGGAAGGCCCTTCAAATATCAGTGGGGTTTCCTAAGAGAGTGACGTCAAGTTTGGCTCTGAGGACCACTGGAGGGGTCACTCGGGTGTGTTGCGGATGGTTGTCTGGCCCTGAAGTGTCCATGTCTCCAAGAAGCTCAGTATGCAGCACACTGGTGCAAACAAGCACTGAGACAATCAAGGAACAAAAGCTACACCAAGGCCCCCCACATTCCATTCACTTCTTCCCCAGTTACGGTCCCGCCTCTACCACTTCCCACTCCCAGCAGAAGAACAGGAAGATCCTTAGGAGATCATTATGACACTGTTAGTAAAAGAGAAAAAATTTTAAATGACCAAGATATTCAACAACTGAGAACGATTTAATGTTATACGTAACACGCAAGCACTACGTATCCCTTAAAAAGAGTAAGGAAGAACTCTCCTCAGAGAGAGCAATGACACATTAAGTTAAAAAAAGGAACTGCAAGGACTTCCCTGGTGGCACTGTGGTTAAGAATCTGCCTGCCAATGCAGGGGACACGGGTTTGAGCCCTGGTCCGCGAAGACCCCACATGCCGTGGAGCAACTAAGCCCGTGCGCCACAACTACTGAGCCTGCGCTCTAGAGCCCGCGAGCCACAACTGCTGAGCCCACGTGCCGCAAATACTGAAGCCCAGGCGCTTAGAGCCCATGCTCCGCAACAAGAGAAGCCACTGCAATGAGAAGCCCATGCACCACAACGAAGAGTAACCCCCGTTCACTGTAACTAGAAGAAAGCCTGCGTGCAGCAACGAAGACCCAACACAGCCAAAAATAAATAAATAAATAAGTTTTTAAAAAAAGGAAAGAAAAGCAACTGCATAAGACTGCGTGTAATATAATCCCATACCATTATAAGAAAGATGGAGAAGGAGATTTACACGTCTGAAGTTGCACAGAAAAAAAATCTGGAAAATCACGGTGCTAAAAGTAGTGCCCTATGGAGAACCGGATGGAGGTGCTTGTTTATTTAATCCTACTTAAAGTAAAACCAACGCAGACTGACAAGAAATAATGAAAGAGGAGGACAATCCAGGAAGGATGTAGCTTCGCGGGGGGAATGAGTCAATCTTCAGCACTTTCATTTCTTCGGTGAAATCATGATTCCTTACAGCTTTCTTTAAAGCCAGACATGAACTCAGTGTTCTCAAACCAAAGCACCCTCATTCTACTTCGTGTGGTTTTCTCATCAATATTTGGTAAAACAGTTAAGTAAGGGAGTATTTGTTTGTTTGGGGGCATAATGAAGATGTGAATGGGGTGGGGCCTCTGATCAAAATAAACTGCTCAAGACGTTTCAGGGTCCCTGATTAAGAAGTGGAAGACTGATATACCAGAAAAAGCTGCTATCCGGAGAAAAGAACAGCGAAAAAGGCAGTAAATAAGACCTGAGTTCCGTCGTGCTTCTGCCCCTTGGTAGCCCTATGACAGCGGGCACTGACTCCTGGGAGCTTTAGGTCTTCCGTTAGGCAAGTGGGCACAAGAGCAGTCTCCCAACTTCAGAGCGGTGGTGTGAGAATTCAGGGAGAAACCCTCAAGCATTCAGCACAGTACCTCCAGGCATTACACCTGTAGTGCAGGTGGTTTATAAATAGGACCCAGAACTTGATTACATAAATAAGAAAGAAAAATAGAAGAAACTATTTCAGTGAATCTTGATTAACAGGAATGTTCAAAGAATCCGTCCAGTTGACAGACAGCTCTAAACGGAAGAACACTGGCCAGAGAAGAAAACAAAAGCTATAGACAGTGTCACTGCGGACGAATGTAACCCAGAGCCTGTAAGGTCCAATGTCATTTTACTGAGGACAGCCAGGAGAAAAACTTGCACACAGCCACACACACAGCTGGATTCGCAGAGGCTCTGAAAAGAAGGCTTGGTGATATGCACCACCCAGGCTCCAAGTTTGACCTGTTATGGCTTTAGGATTTATTCTCCGCCTACCTCCCAAAATGATCAGAGGCAGATTATAGGAAGAGTCACGTACTCAGTAGACTCATTTAAATAAGAATATAAGAATCAGAGGAGTGTGATGAGGGTGAGGTACCAGGTGAGATCTGTTGCAACTGAAAATACAACTTAGCTCTGGGCAGCATCCAGAGTGAAGGCAAAAAAGCAAACTTGCAGACTATCCTCAGGCAGAGGAAGAATCACAATCAACCAGGGAAGGTAAATTTTTTTTTTTTTAAGATGTTGGGGGTAGGAGTTTATTAATTAATTTATTTATTTTTGCTGTGTTGGGTCTTCGTTTCTGTGCGAGGGCTTTCTCTAGTTGTGGCAAGTGGGGGCCACTCTTCATCGCGGTGCGCGGGCCTCTCACTATCTCGGCCTCTCTTGTTGCGGAGCACAGGCTCCAGACGCGCAGGCTCAGTAGTTGTGGCTCACGGGCCCAGTTGCTCCGCGGCATGTGGGATCCTCCCAGACCAGGGCTCGAACCCGTGTCCCCTGCATTAGCAGGCAGATTCTCAACCATTGCGCCACCAGGGAAGCCCAGGAAAGGTAAATTTTTATAGAACTAAACTTGAAATTTTAGCATCAGAAACTGATCATGGGAATTTATGCTTCTGATTCCCTCCCACCTCCCAAACTCCCACCATAAGCTTTAGTGTGTTATTTTCCTCCTTGCA
This sequence comes from Orcinus orca, assembly GCF_937001465.1. Classification (NCBI taxonomy): domain Eukaryota; kingdom Metazoa; phylum Chordata; class Mammalia; order Artiodactyla; family Delphinidae; genus Orcinus; species Orcinus orca. Next base: position 108,411,225 of record NC_064564.1, on the reverse strand, counting down.
GCTTTGCCAATTACCAGCTGTGTGACCTGGAGCCAATGCCTCACCTCTTGGAATCTCAGTTTCCCCATCCTTTGAAGGGAGGGATGCGCCTATCTATTTATGAAAAGGAACGAAGGAACATTGGCTAGCATTAACTGGGTGCTTGCTAAACATCAAAAGCTTTGTGCTCATTATCTCACTGAAATCTCCCAATAACTATATAAGGCCAGTCCCATAAATATTTTACAGACGAGCTCTCTGAGATTCAGAGAGGTAGAGACAGTTGCCATTGTCACACAGCTAAAAAGCAGAAGAGTCAGAACTCAGTTTCATGCTTTTGTGATACAAGGCACAAATTTAACCGTTAGACTTTTCCACTTTTCCTGTATATGTCAAGCACCTAACAGTTCCTGGCACGTAGTAGGTACTCAACATATCAGTCCCCGTCCTCACTCCTTCCTTTTCTCCTAAAGTAAAATTATGTATATATGGAAAAATTTATGTCTACTGAAATAATATTAGTATCTTACATTTATATAGTTTCTTTCCTCTAAGGAGATCACGCTACTTAACCTATTTTCTCTGCTAATCTCACCAAAGCTCTAGCTATCATTATGTGTTATTTCATTTATTTTACAAATAAGGAGCTAGAAGGCAGCAAGCTGTTAGGGTGACGTGCCCAGAGTCAGATGGAAGTTACTGCCAAAACCAAATAAAAACCTTGGTCCCCTTTACATCTAAATCAGCCTTTATCCTCTCACATGACACAGCCTCCATAATAAAGAACAGATCATTCATTTTTTATCTGGAAAACTACCAAACGTATAATTCAGTGAGGGGCCTCATGACCTTACCACCTTGTCAAAGGAAAGAAAGTATATAAAAAATGAGGTTTGCAGGAGCAGACGGTTTTGGTCCGTCAACTTTCTCTTGGATTACGCCCATTAACCAACATAAAATAATGCAAAATATAATGTAACAGATCCCCGTGTCTTTGGAAATTCAAGTTAAACGCACTGATCTTTCAAACTTATATACAATGCACAAGGGCAATCATTAACTCGTGTGGGGCTGCAGAGGTGCACATTATATCAACGAGCTCTTTGAAAGAAACATATGATCTACAATGGGCCACTCTAAGAAGAATCCAAGTCAGCAACGAGCATTTAGTGGCATAAATTCACAGCATCACAGCATTCTGGAGCTCCAGAAGGGACCTGGCAGACCACTGAGAACAACCCCTCCATCCTGTGCATCAGGAACCCAAGGCTCAGGGAGGTTAAGTGGCTTTTCCAAGATTTCACAGACAGGAGAGCAAGAAGGAAAAGATAAAGCTGCTGACTACTAGCCATTCCACTTGCAAGTCTTGCTTCTGATGTCCATGAGTACACTTGGCACTTTCCAGAATTACCCATCTATATAGAGAGTGCAGGAGAAAGAGCCTGGACTTGGTAACAGAAAAACTCAGGATTCAAATCCTGACTGCTACTAACTGGCCACGTGATCTTCAGCAAGTCTCTTAACTTCTCTGAATTTCAATATTTTCATCTATAAACTATGGGTAAGAGTAAACTCCGCAAGTAAGCTGCCGGTAATATAAACAAGGGGCCCGGCACAGCCTTGAATTCCACAAAGGCAAACATCAGGTCCACGTACGTCCCCAGCGCCCAGCACAGAGGCTGGAACATTACACATCTGTAGAAAATTTGCCAAGCAAATCAATGAACTAACCAAGCAAACAGGTACTGGACTTGAACTTAGGTTTATTTGCTTCTTAAACACTAGGTTATATTGCTCCCAATTAACATGATTTCAAAGCAGAGTGTTGATTCTGACTTACAGAGTACCGAGTACACAATGGAATAAGGAGGCCATTTTCTGGCCATAAAGCAAGAAACAAGTTCAGTGGGAAAGTTCCTGGACTCTCAGTGTTGGTATTAATTCTTGTTGCTAGCATGGGTACATCATGAGGCGTTAGAATCAACTAAACCTGGGTTTAGGTCTCAGCTTCAGCATAAGCTGTGTGACCTCAGAGATATTACTTTACCTCTCTGAGCCTAAATTTCCACACCTGGGGAAAAACCTACTTCACAGAGATTGCGTGACAAATGAGGCAATCTATATAAAGGAATACAGGATGATGTGTGGCACACAATGACTCAACAAGTGTCACACTCCACTTCTCTTCTAGTTATTTGGAAGCTTCATTCATTCATTTCACTTAGGTCTCTGCTCCAACATCACTTCCTTCCTGAACCTTCCTGCCTACAATAAAACCCCCAACTCTCTCTATCCCCTTAGCCTGCTGATTTTTCTTCATAGTCCTTATCATCACCTGACATTACATTACATATTTATTTGTTTTTCTTTTTACTGTGCCTACTCGACAATAAAGAAAGCCCTGGGAGGATGGGGACTTCTTGTTGTTTGTTTACTGCACTATCTCAACAACTAGGAAAGGGCCTGGCATGTAGTTAGTGCTTAATAAATATTTGTTGAGTGACTGAATGAATGAATTCAACACTTATTTGAGACTTGCTAGATGTGAGGCACTGTGTAGGAACAGGGGTTTGGAAACAACTCAGAAATGAAATTACAGAAGGAGAAACTGATTCTGCCTGCTATGGAATCTGAGAAGATTTATATCTCACCTGGACTACTGCAGTGGCCTCCCGACTGTGCGCCCTGCGTCTGCCCTGTCTCCCTACATTCCACTTGTTAATTGGCAGCCAGAGAGACCTCCGAAAAGTCAACATCAGATCATATCACTCCTCTGCTTAAGTGCTTCCAATGGCTTCCCACTACAATGAGAGCACAGCCCACACCCCTCACCACGGCCTGTAACGCCTGAAGCACCTCCTCTCACCAGCCCATCACCCCCAGCTCCACTCTTTCCCTCCCTCACTGAGTTTCAGACACAAGGGCTTTCTCTTCATCAAATATACTAAGGTCTTATCATTTCTTTTTAAATTTAAAAATAAACATACATTTTATGCATTTGAAACTCTAAGTTCTATATATTTACGTAATTAACAATATTCTGTTCTTATGCCTAAAATTCTTCAACAAGTGAGGATTAATGGGAAAATGACTCTTCAAGGAACTTGGGTTAGAGATTACAAGTGTCGGGAATCTTTCGGACTCCGGGCCTTTGGGCTATCTGTTCACTCTGCCTGGAAAGCTCTTCCCCTAGGCTGGCTCTTCCTCATTATTCAACTGTCAGTAAAAATGTGACTTCCCTTAGAGTCCTCCCCAGCTAAAGCTGTCCCTGCCACCATCACTCTCATCAGGGCACCCTCTACTGGATCACATTGCCTTTTCTTTCCTCACAGCATTTCATTATTTGGAATGACTTTCTCTATGTGTCCTATCTTCCCAATCAGAATGTAAAATACATGAGGACAAGAACTTTGTCAGATTCACTGCTGCATCTGAATAAGTAAACCGGATCTCAAAAGATGCTGGAGTCTGCCAAGATGAGACGTACAGGTAAAGTACCCTATGAGTCTAACAGGATCATGGAGTGTTGGTTTCCTTCCAAAGACAACTGCCCCATTACGTCAAAATATGTGAATTTCAGCCAGACGTACTTGGGAATGGGTACCCGAATTAGCGTCTCTTCCACTTCTGGGTTCAGATTCATTCCACTTTCTCTTATAGCCTTGATAGCTGCAGCTGTACACTGAAAACCAGATCAAAAGGTAAACAGAATTAGTAAATAATTATTACCAGATGCAAGCCCTCCATCGATAACTGGCAACCCATCTTGGCAGAACATGGAAACATTTAGTTCTGTTACCAGTAAGATCAGGAAGTTACATTGGTGTAGAGTGCTTTGATCAAGCTGAATAGCAAACTATGTCCACTCCTGGTACTAGTGTACTGCGGGAGGGAAAAAGCAAAGAGCAAGAAAAAAGAAAAAGAAAACAGCTCTGCTTCTTTGAAAAGATTTCAATGGTTTGAGGCAACACAAATCAAAACCACAATAAATCCTCAAGGGAGGAGGGCTGATCTGTGCAAAGACTGGTGTAAAGACAGCTGAAAGATTTTATACATTAAAAATTCCAGTTGACATTTTACACTCAAAATATACCAGTGCCGATTTGAAATGAGTAAATAAATTTAACTCATTCGCTTCTATGCTCACACCAACCTCACTCATGTTTTGTCATGAGCAATGAATCTCTGCTGGTGTGTGCACCAAGAAAGGTAGCGTGAAAGATCTCAGCTCAAATCCCAGCTCTGCTAACCATGTGACCCTGGGCAACAAGCTTGACTTCTCTGAGCCTCCATGCTGTAATCTGAGACCCTGCGGTACTGTACCTCAAAGAGGATTAAATGAGGTAACATGAGCCACGCATCTTGTTCTGTACCTGGGTGCCTGTAACACCCAGGTAAGGGGCGCTATTATATAAACGTATTCAATAAATGAAGAACGCACAAAACCCCCAAATAACGACGAGCTGATATCATCACTTAGCTGATGCACTGCTGTCTTTTTTTTTTTTTTTTTGTGACTGCACCACGAGGCATGCGGGATGCAGGATCTCACTTCTCCGAACAGGGATCAAACCCATGCCCCCTGCAGTGGAAGCGCAGAGTCTTAACCATCGCACCGCCAGGGAAGTCCCTCTTTTTTTTTTCTTTTAAATTTATTTTATTGAAGTATAGTTGTTTTACAATGTTGTGTTAACTTCTGCTGTACAGCAAAGTGATTCAGTCATACATTTTCATATTCTTTTCCATTATGGCTTATTTCAGAATACTGAATATTATTCCCTGATGCACTGTTGTCCTGACATCCTCCAGGGTCTCTTCTGACACAGCCTTGCTCTCTAACGTGCCAGGTGGCACACTGGTACGCTGATTTCCCCAAGTGCCTCATCTCACCTCAAGCAACATTATAACCACACCTGGCTTGCAATCCTAAAGCATAAAAGAAAGCAGTGTGGAAGACAGATAATTTCACGGGCATGACAATGTGGAATTCATGAAAACAAGGCCTCTGACATTTTCAAAAGAATTTTAGGTTTGACCAGAGCCAATCCACATTGCTTGGATTCACAGAGCCAATTCCCAGCCTTGAGCTCCTCCCTAGACTTTCTGGTTTAAATAAATGGGGTGTGTTGCACACCTATTTTACTTTCCCAGGTTTTGTTTTGTTTTTTAAGGGAGTGCCTAAAAACCTCATCCATTTCATTTTTGAATGACCTGAATTCTACAGGGACATGACATGTTATCATAAGGTCAAAAAGACAAACCGGCATTCCACATGCAGACAGATCATCCCCTCGGGCTACAGAATTTAACAGTGTGTCCACTGCTTAAAACTATAAATTCTTAAAATGTACCTCTGACCATAGACTACTGGAGCTAGAAGGGACCTTGGACATAACCGGGTACAGTCCCTTCCTTACGAATGCAGAGACCTGCTGGTAAAGGTCACATACCTCATACAGAGATACAATCCCTGAAAATCAAGAGCAAGGGAGTGAAGACCTCGCTCATCATGCTTCCAGTGACCACTCCATCCAGTGATGTTACTTTGTCTCCGTTACCTTCCAGATCCCCTAGCTCAACGTATTCAGTAATTGTGGCACAGGGAATTTGATTTTTTTCTAATAGCCAAAAAGAATTTGGAACTAGGTCTGGTGTATAAAGGGGATGGCCAAGGTAAATAAAAGAGCTGGATGAAGAAATGAAATTTTCCTCTGCAAGAAAACTGCCATCTTCCATATAAAATGAAACACAGATTTCTAAAGTTCCCAATAAAAGGAGAATGACCACTTGGAAGGAGCGGCCTGATTTCCAGACTCCTAACCTTCCTTTTCTGAAGCTTCTCACTGACTGACTGATAACTCAGCTGGATCATCCCACCACCACCACCCTCCTTTCACACTCTGACCCAAGTGTTGCCACACAGCCTTCCCAGGCAAGCAAGGGAGTACCCACTGCTGCTTCCAAGCTGGGCAGGAACTATGTCTCAGTATTTACATATTCCCAGTCCAAGGCTCAGGGCCTAGTGTGTGCTAAGTGCTCAGTAAAAGCTTGTTGAGTAAGTATATTAATGCACTGACTCAGACCTGCTAGAAAAACTCATCTCCTTACTTTTACTTCATGTTTATAACCCCCCCACACACAAAAAACCCCTTATTTTATACTATTTTATACATGTTCTGTGTCCTTTCACATGCAGAAAAAATGTGAACCAAGAGAGGTTTCATTTGCAAAGGTATCTACTAAAAGAGGTAGTTCTAAAATACTCTAAACATGTATATTTTAGTTTGATATGGAAGGATACAGAAACTCAGGGAATTATAGTCATTTTCCCAACATGACTTCTGAACTACTAGTGGTTCAGACAAAAAGGCACATATTTCTATCGCATTTCCCTCTCCTAGCTTTCACCCCCTCTTTGAAGGGATGCCCACCAGTAGGCTGCCCTCCAGTGATAACACTGACTCACTGGTTGCAGCTGCTTGGAGTACTGGGTCGAGAAAGATCACAGACCCCACCTGGGGTCAGGCAGGCAAGCGTGCTGCAATCAATTAGCAATGTCTGCTATTACTGTTCTTAAACTAATAAATCTAACTCATTCGCGTCTATGTGCATGTCTACGCTACAGCACAAAAGATGATGAAACTTTTGTAGACAGGTGAACAAATCCTTGACAATCTGGGTTCCAGTCAACAGCTGACTTGCAGGGACTAAAAAAATATTTGTGGAATTAACGAATGGATGGTGAAAGGAGCACAGCCTTTAGAGTCCAACAGACCCATGCTCAAATCTTGGCTTTACCACAGCAGCGTGAACCTGCAGAAGAGATTCTACTTCTCTGAGCCTCAGTTCCCTCATCTATAAAATGGAATAAACTTTAATTTTAAAGAGTATCCGTAAAAGCTTTTGCACAGCAAAGGAAACCATAAACAAGATGGAAAGACAACCCTCAGAATGGGAGAAAATATTTGCAAATGAAGCAACTGACAAAGGATTAATCTCCAAAATTTACAAGCAGCTCATGCAGCTCAATATCAAAAAGACAAAGAACCCAATCCAAAAATGGGCAGAAGACCTAAATAGACATTTCTCCAAAGAAGATATACAGATTGCCAATAAACACATGAAAGAATGCTCAACATCATTAATCATTAGAGAAATGCAAATCAAAACTGCAATGAGATATCATCTCACACCAGTCAGAATGGCCATCCTCAAAAAATCTACAAACAATAAATGCTGGAGAGGGTGTGGAGAAAAGGGAACCCTCTTGCACTGTTGGTGGGAATGTAAATTGATACAGACGTTATGGAGAACAGTAAGGAGGTTCCTTAAAAAACTAAAAATAGAATTACCATATGATCCAGCAATCCCACTACTGGGCATATACCCTGAGAAAACCATAATTCAAAAAGAGTCATGTACCACAATGTTAACTGCAGCTCTATTTACAACAGCCAGGACATGGAAGCAACTTAAGTGTCCATCAACAGATGAATGGATAAAGAAGATGTGGCACATATATACAATGGAATATTACTCAGCCATAAAAGGAAACGAAATTGAGTTATTTGTAGTGAGGTGGATGGACCTAGAGGCTGTCATACAGAGTGAAGTAAGTCAGAAAGAGAAAAACAAATACCGTATGCTAACACATATATATGGAATCTAAAAAAAAAAAAAATGGTCATGAAGAACCTAGGGGCAGGACAGGAATAAAGACGCAGACCTACTAGAGAATGGACCTGAGGACACAGGGAAGGGGAAGGGTAAGCTGGGACAAAGTGAGAGAGTGGCATGGACATATATACACTACCAAATGTAAAATAGATAGCTAGTGGGAAGCAGCTGCATAGCACAGGGAGATCAGCTCGGTGCTTGGTGACCACCTAGAGGGGTGGGATAGGGAGGGTAGGAGGGAGGGAGACGCAAGAGGGAAGAGATATGGGAATATATGTATAAGTATAGCTGATTCACTTTGTTATAAAGCAGAAACTAACACACCATTGTAAAGCAATTATACTCCAGTAAAGATGTAAAAAAATTAATTAATTAAATAAATAAAAACACTTTTTAATGATAAAGATAACAATAATAATAATAATAAAATAAAGAGTATCCGTGTTGATCACATGAAGCAAAACATGAGAAAGCAGTGCCTGGTCACACCGTAGACGCTCACCACACATTTGCTTTCTTACTGCCACAAGAGCAATAATGGAGCCTGCAGAATTTTTTTTTCATTTGCCTTGTTCAAATCATGCTGTGGTTTTTTTACTCTCTTCTTTTTTTCCAATCATTAACTCTAGCTGCAGGCAAGTTTATGGAAGGCAGCAACTGCATCATTTATCAAGCAGGACACATGCTTAACAAATGCAACGCAGTTTTCTGTCCTTGATGTATCTGAAAAGATTCTGCATGTAAATCTGCATCATGTCTCTAGGGCATGACACAGAAATGCTCAGGTTTGAAAAGAAAGCCAACCGCATATAAAACAGAAAGGAATTATATAAACACAGTGAGGATTAGCTCAGCATTTTGAAGCTATAAACCTGGGTACTGCATGGACAGCTTCTAAACTGGAGGAAGGAAATGTTTAGTTAGAGCTATTTGTTTAATATATACACCAGATGAGATAAAGGAATTCAAAAGACAATGTAACTCACACTTCCTCACTCTGTCCTTGTAAAGAACCTCTCTAGTGAGATGACTGTAAATGTTTTTTTTTCAAAACCCACAGAATTTCAACTTGGAGAAATGGCAAAGATGCTTTGCTTGAAAAATGAAGATATACTCCAACTTCCTAAGAAAAAATTAAGCTGTTAATACCTCCTCCTGCCTCATAAGATGCTCTGGTGGCCAATCAGGTGCTTCTTCTGTGAATGCCATTTGCTATTTAATAACAGAAGTGGCTGGCTCTGAAAAGCAATCTGCCTGATGAGGTCTTCAAACTGTGTAATTAGGAGGCTATTCCCTAAATTGGCCCGCAGTGCCTGTGGGATTAGACGAACAAGGCAGAGAGGCCTCAGTGGTTCAGAGGGGCCAGAAAGGGAAAGAGCTGACAGTTCCCTTTTTGTCCATTACTCTGTTCCTCGGTAACACCAGGAATGAGTGTCTCCCTTCCATCAACCTAATGACAAGTATTCATCCATTTGAGGAAAATTTACTGAGTGCATCCATGTGTCAGGCACAGTGTTAGGCGTAAGTCAGAGCAAGTTAGATATGATTCTTACATTCCAAGCTTACAGTCTAGTGAAAGTGAGCTGGAAAATTAAGATGTAAAAAACTGTATAACTATTGATAATGACAAGTACAATGAAGAAAAAGAACTGGGCTGTATAAAAGTGGTAAATGTGGAGGAATAATTGGGATTGGGTAGATTAGGGAAGACTTCCCTGAGAAAGTAATATGTAAGCTCTGATCCAAAACATGAGTAGCAATTAGCCAGACAAGAGTGTCCCAAGCAAAGGAAAGAGCATATGCAAAGGCCCTGAGGACGCAAAGGGTCTGAGGAATTGAAAGGCTAGTGCGGCTAGAGCCGTGTGCAAGGGTGACAGTGGCACAAGACTGAAGAATCTGCAGAGACAGGCAGAGGCCATTTCATGCAAAGCCTTCTAGGCCACAGTCATCTTTTATTTAAAGATTACTTGAAGCCACTGATAAACTCGGTGCCTGGGAATGACATAATCCAATAGACATCTTTACAAGTTCGCTCAGGCTGCAGTATAGAGAATAGATTGGTGGAGGAGTGAGTAATACCCCTCACAAATGTGCCTAGCACATCAGCTACAAGAGCCCTCCGATTTGAAACAGCCTGCTCATAGCAAGGGCTTTCTCTTACTCATATCTCTAACCCAGTTTGTCAAATCCAGCAGTTTCAACTTTGGTCTCTGTCTTTGGGCTAGAACTACTGAAACAGACCATCGGAATAGGGAGAGACTTCAGATTCCTTTACCTCATATTAACCGGTGAGGAAATGGGAGACCCAGAAAGTGACACAACCTACACAAGGTCAAACAGCCAGCTGGCGGGACAGGTGGGACCAGATTCCAGGTCCTCAAGGATTCCTAACCCAGGTCAATTCTTACTGGACCAATGAGGAAAAACCCATTTACCTTCCTCAACCGGACTTAAAATCATAGCCTCCAGGTTGCAATGATCTAATGCAACCCACCTTCCAGCCTTGGAAGCACTGTGCTCTGTGCAATATTCTGCAATGTTCAGTCCAGTTTGAATGGAATGTGAATTCCTGGAAGGTCTGCTCCAAATACTAATGCAAAAGTCACAGACTGGTGGCCCACAGAGCAAACGTGGCCCATTAGGTTTTGTCATAGTCTTAAAACAAAACACACAAAAAAGGGCATTAGTTATCAACATTTAACAAAGATCTTACATAAAAATTGGGGTTACTGGCTTCTTCTGTAAACAAACACCTTAACGCCTGGTAATATCTAATGACCAGGCCTGCATTTCTGCCCGGGAAGGATCAGCAATAGCTGGGCAAAGGCTGCTCCCTTCAGACAGGGCACGGGAGCTAGTTTATCCCGGCCCTTCCATCACTGCACTGCCACTACCGTTTGTCTTAGATGGGGCCCGTGTCAGTATTCAAATTACTTGCCTGGCCTCTACAGTGTTTGAGTTAAACAGAAAAGGAATTTACAAACAGGAAGAGAGCTTTTCTTATCCTGAAATTCCCATTATTATGCCTTCTCTCTTGGTTCATCCCAAACTAGAGGGAACACGTTCTCCTGACTCGACTCAGCCTCCTGCATTCCAAAAGAGACCATGGAGAGGGACCCCTTTAGCAAGGCCACCTTACCTCTGGGAAGCTGGCCATATTCACCAAAATCAGCTGTGGCGACTTCATGGAGATCTGGCCAATCTGGTTTAGAGCAAGTTTCCCATCAGCAGTTACCACAGTGATATGATCAAGGGATCCTAAAAGAAAAATGAAATAAAGGGTCTTCGAATTCAGAAGGACTTTAGTAGCCCCACATCTAAGTCTCTATCAATTCAGATTCAACTAATGTTTAGGGATCCCTTACTAATGTGGCAAAGATGGTTCAAGGGGCTTCCACAGGAGCCGTGGTGCCACGTGATGGAAAGAGCTTTGAAATGTTGACAAAACTAGGTTGCAACTGCTTACCAGCACCAGGGTAGCCAACAGTCCTGGTCTGCCTGGCCCTGAGCGGTTTCCTGTGACACATGACTTTGAGAGCTGAGACTGGAAAGAGCTGGTCACCCCTCCAGCAACACTGCCATTTACTAACATGAAACCTCAGGCAAGTTAGTCATGTTCTCGGTACCTCGGTTTCCAGCTCAATTAAAAAATACAGGATTAAAGTGAGGATTATAACTAAATATAAACAAGCAAGTACACCATAGGCACCAAAAAATAAACATAAAAATAGTTACCACTTATTAGGCCTTTTAGTTTTCACAACTCGTCTGTAACACTGTCTCCACTTGACACCAGAGAAAGAGACTTGGGGAGGTTAAATGGGCCAAATCACAGAGCTAACGAAAGGAAAAGGAGGAAGAGCCAAGCTCCAACCCAGGTGTGCTTACTCCCAATTCTAATCAAGGCTCTTTCCCTTATCAGTGGAATTCAAATTTGGTTGTGCGTCAGAATCCCCAGGGAGCTTTTTCACGTAGATTCCTCGGCCCCACCCCCAGACAGCCTGATTCTGCAGGGGCTTGGGAGCCTGTGATTTGGGGGAGCTTGTAGTTTTTTTAAAGATCACCACATGATTCTGACGTGCAGCCAGGTTTGGAACTGCTCCCTGACACCACCTTGATTTTGGCACTTAGATTCCCTTTAGGAAGAAAAACAAACAAAAAACATAAAACAAACAAAAAAACCCCACCGACTATTACCACTTCACTGTTATCCTGGATCTGATCTTTGTCTCTATCTGAATTATGGAAAACCCTGGGCAAAATTTTCTTGTCAAGAAGGCAAGTATATAGTTACAGATGGAAAAGGGGTGTTATTCAAACTCCCTGATTTCCTATGCAAATGAAAACTAAAAGGAAACATTACCATTCACTTTAAGAACCACTCACAGATGGCTCATTCTGATACACAAAGAGTAAAGGGTCGGGGGCTGGAGGTCAGTATTTTAAACAAATTGGGAGTTGTCCCAGCAAATTGTTGTTAGAATAATGCAGTACCATACCATGGCCCAAAGATCCGATTTGAAGCACAGTACTCAATTCACCATCACAAGATAGAAGGCTGTTGACACCACTGGCTTCAATCTGGAAAAGTCCATGATTCTGAAAACCAGTGACCTGGGTTCAAATACCAACCCTGCCACTTCCTGACTGTGTGACCTTAGGAAGGTCCCTTCAACCTTTTGGGCGTCTGTTTCCTGATTTCTAAATGGGGCATTAAAATCATACTTCTCTCACAGAGTTGTTATGAGGGTTAAATGAAAGAGTTTATGGAAAGCACTTATAATTGTGTCCTGGCATATGTAAGCGCCCAATAAATGCTATTATTATTACTTTTCAACTTTCTCCTATATTTTAACCAAACTAACCTACTTACAATTTCTCTAATACAGCCTGTTCTCTCTTGCCTCAGGATCCTTCTACTGAGGATGCCCTTCTCTGCTCAGCTAACTCCTGCTCACTCCTTAACACTCAGCTATGATTGTATCTAATCTCAGAAATCCTGTCTGACCTCCTAGGCTGGATTACAAAGCCTTTATGAGCTCCCGAGGATCCTATGCACACTTCTACAATAATGGCAACCAATATTTACTGAACACTTCCCATGGCAAGACATAGTGCTAAATGCTTTCTGTAATTTATTTGCTTTCATTATCACAATAACCCTATGAGACAGTGCCACCATTTTACAGATGTGGAAACTGAGGCACAGAGTATAACTTGTCCAAGGTCACAAGAGCTCTTAACAATGGAGCTGAATTCAAACCCAGGTCTGATCAACTCCAAAGCCATGGTCTTCATCACTCTGCTTTGCTATATGGTTTTACACATGTTGGTTTACTTGTCTATCCCTTCACATTAGGATCTAGGCTCTTGGAAGGTGGGGACAATGTCTTTTCTCTCTGTATCTACAGCACCTATTAATCAGCACAGAATAAGTGCTCAATAATGCTTTGATGAATAAATGAATGTACGGATGGATGGATGAATGAATGAGAGGACAAGAATGAACAAAGAAATAAATCTGTATTCTAGACAACTTTTTTTTTTTTTTTTTGGCGGTACGCGGGCCTCTCACTGTTGTGGCCTCTCCCGTTGCAGAGCACAGGTTCCGGACGCGCAGGCTCAGCAGCCATGGCTCACGGGCCCAGCCGCTCCGCGGCATGTGGGATCTTCCCGGACCGGGGCACGAACCCGTGTCCCCTGCAACAGCAGGCGGACTCTCAACCACTGCGCCACCAGGGAAGCCCTAGACAACTATTAAAAGCAATCAACTATCTTGGAGACAGAAACTGCTGGTAGATGGACGTGTAAGAGGAAAAGTGCCTGCTGGTTCAGATAGTAATGAAAGATGGTATGGAAGAATCTGGCAAAAAAATAAAATAAAATAAAAGACTGGCTAAGTCTTTAGCCAGTCTATTTAGCCTGTTTCACCCAAGTCTCTTCATGGCCCAAATTTCTACACAGAACATTGCACAGACATAACCCTGAAGAGAAAGAAGCAAAGAGGAAATACCAATGGGAGGCCTTCTGAAAACGGATCTTAATTCAGCCTTCCTGATTTGCCATAAGATCCTTTGCCACAGAAGTCCCAACATGGGCTTTTCAGTACGCAGTTGTGGTGGTTCCCATTCCCTAAATCCGTATCGACATAATGCATCAAATCCTTTTCCCTCAATCTGTCCCCAGCGAGAATCTCCCTCAGCCTCATTCCTGCCCCTCATTTTCGCAGAGGTTAACATTTAACAAATTACACTCCCAACCTCTTTCCAGGCCCATCATCTTTTTAAGTTCAACAAGAGTGGAGCTTGCTGGCTAATTTTAAGTATCACATTTCTCCCTGAGCTCCTCTCAAACTGCTCTCTGGTTTCGGCTGCAGAATGTTAACAGGCCAGAAAGCACAGGGGAGACAAAGCACTTTATCAGCTTCATACCTAAAATAATAAGCAAGTTTAAAATAAACAGTTGGGAGAGATTGAATGGCACGCTCTACTGTCAGCAAAGGCAGAAATGCCCCAGTCCAGGGCTGACAAATGACGGAATGGTCTTCTGGTTTCACACTGGATCTCGTCTCTGAACTCTGTATGTTTCTGCTGGTGTTTATAAATGAAGCCGTATACTTTTCACTTGGTTTTCTTAAGAACAAGTTCATGAAATACTTTCTAGTTTCCTTGTGAACTACCCCAAGCAAGATGTGAGTGGGAGCAGTGCAAGCTCCCACAGATACTTTCCGAGGGGGTCCCGGGCTTGACTCTAGGATGATGACAATTTCCAAAAGGCCAATTTAACAGCAATTGGATTTTTCCTGCCTGCCTGCACCATTAGCTGACAACTCACTTCTTCCATCACATCTGCAAACAGTTCTCCTAGACAGTTCTGACATTTCCCACTTAGGAAAGCCACTTTCAGGAAGTTATTAACCCAAACGGAATCTTCCTGGTCAAGCTCAGGGGTACAGAAATGCCTCAGGTGGGCAGGTCTGCAGCCAGTTGGTTCCCAGTAAGCGATAAGAACGGCCAAATAGGAAAAATCAGACCAAAGATGTCAGTTACTATGAAACTAAATACCTACAAGTGTAGAGAGTACAGCAATAATAAAATTTCCATTTTTTGAGAGTATTATTCCATGAGAGCAAAGACCATACCTATTTTGTTCACTTTATACCAGCACAACGCCTAGTTCATAGCAGGCAAGTATTTGCTAAATGGATAAATGTAGTGTTAATATGTGCTGGGCACTGTGCTAGAACGACTGCACATGTTACCTCATTTATTTACCCATCCCAAAGCTAGAAGGTAGGAATTAGACAAGGAAACTGAAAACCACAGAAGTAACTGCCCACGGTCACCCATTAGTAAGCGATAAAGCTAGGACTAAAACCCAGCTCTGCCAAAGCGATGTTTTTGCCACTACGCCCCTCTCCAAAACACAGGTTCAGTCACTAACCTGGTGAGGTCCTTATATTGACAGTCTTATTGAAATTATCCTTGAGCGCTTCTATCACCGACTTCATTTCTTCATCCACCTCTTCCAAGCTGATTATATCCTCAACCAAGGCAGTGTTAAGATTCATTCTGGTTTGGGACTGTCCTTTCCCTTTGGCTAGAAAGTCAACATTCAATGAATAAAAAAAAACAGCAGCATAAACAGAGACAATAAACAATGAGTTAAGAAGTACCTACTATGTGCAGGGAAAAAAGCCAAGTGCTAGAAAATTACAGAACATTGTCACTAAGTGTAGGCCCTAAAAAAGAGCCTACACTTACTGTCAACCTGGGACCCAGCATCACACAAACCACTTTCTCAGATATTAGTGAAGGCACAGGTTTTATAATGAGACACCCAGGTGAAAATATGCGCTATAATGCATACGACCTTTATGACCTTGAGCAAGTTACTCTACTTCTCTGATACCAGGTTCCTTTCCTATGAAACAGGAATAATATCTATACTGCCAGGTTGCTGCAAGGACACAAATTAAGTAATTCAAATACCTAAAAGAGCACTATCCACATGGCAGACACTCCATAAGTGAATGAATTCCTTATTTTTCAGAAAAATAAACAGAAGGTGAGAAAGGTAGAGTGACTTTGCCTAATGTCACAAGGTCATGAAATAGTAAAGACAAGGTTTGGTCCCAGATGTGCCTAATTTTAAACCCATGAACTTTCCATTAAATTGTCTTCATAAAATGTAATTGGAGATACATAAAATATATTAATTCATTTAAAAATGAATCCTAAGACAAGGATATGCAAAGTATCTGATGGCTGGTACAGACAAAAAAAACAACAGTAGCTTAGCAACATTAAACACCGCCGGTAGTAGTGACAATGGCTTATATTTTAGAAAGCAACAATACTGGGAACTGAATAAAATTCTAATTTATATCTAAACCATCATAGCGATTTTTCATATGCATCTATAATGTGTATATGCATACATAGATCACTCCCGTGAGTATTACAAATAGTCTTGCATTTCTTTAAGGAGGGTGTGGGAAGGAGAAAAAGAATAAAAATATTTAAATAATATTATCCTACACTAGTTTATTTATTAAGAATTCAACAAATATTGATTGAGATCATTCACAACAAATTTTATTGAACATCTACAGTGAGCTAGATCCTGAGCTATTTATATACCATATTACAATTTGCAATGCAATTTCAAGTACATTCTGCTTTTAGATATTCAAAGCAGCTCTCTGACTTAGGAAGAACAGAGATTATTATTGTCCCCGTTTTACAGATGAGAAATTTGAGGCACAAGCCATTTAAATGTTTTGCCCAAAGTAACCAACCAGTTAGCAGCAGAGTGATTTTTTTTTTTTGAACATTTATTTGCTTGTATCACCATCTTGCTTGAAATCTCACTGGTCTTAAGTTAACGGGCTAATGGCTTAGAATTGTCAGAACTGATGAAAGGGGTGAATCTTCAGATTTAGAAACACAAGTTCCAAACAGGATAATAAAATTCTAGGTAAATTCACACCTAGACATTTTGTGAATGCAGAAAACCAAGGACAAAGAGATTGTGAAAACAGCCAGAGAAAAGACAAATTATCCATAAAGGATCAAAATTTAGAATAATAGCGACAATAGAAGCTAGAAATAATTTCCAAGAGCAACAACAGAAGCTAGAAACAATGGAAATAGTATCTTCAACTTTAGTGTTAAACCAAGTATGCATGTTAAAAATTTTAAGTTATGCCCATCAATATTAGAATGGATAAATATTCTTTATGAATGAAATACTATACAACCATAAGAAGAAAAGATCTACAACTACAAAGAAGAATTTAAATGAGTCTCACAAACATGATGTTAAGCAAAGTGGCTAGACACAAGAATCCAGACTGTACAGTGCAAAATCCAGGTACAATAACATACACTAAACAGTATAACAGATAAAACTATATCATTAGTAGTTAGAATAATAGTTACCTGCAAAGGGTAGAAAGCGGTAAGTTACTAAAAGGGAGCAAAAGGGCACTTCTATTTATTTATTTATTTATTTATTATTATTATTTTTTAAAAGGGCACTTTTGACATGCTGGGAATGCTCTGGTTTTTGGTTTGGGTGCTGATTACATAAGTAAAAATTATATAAGTGAAAATTATCAAGCTTATTATTATTTTCTTATGATAGCTGCACTTTTCCATAGGTGCTTTACTTTTTATTTTATTTTTTTTTTGCGGTACGTGGGCCTCTCACTGTTGTGGCCTCTCCCGTTGCGGAGCACAGGCTCCGGACGCGCAGGCTCAGCGGCCACGGCTCACTGGCCCAGCCACTCCGCGGCATGTGGGATCTTCCCGGACCGGGGCACGAACCTGCGTCCCCTGCATCAGCAGGCGGACCCTCAACCACTGCGCTACCAGGGAAGCCCTAGGTGCTTTATTTTTATAAAAACATAGAAAAGAAATTAAAAGTAACCACCAAAACAATAAGAAATAGAATGTATACCTTCCAAATCAGCAGAGATGAAAAAAGAATAAAGAAACTTGATTAATTCAATAGAAAGGAGAAAAGAAGAAACAAAGAAAACCTCAATAAAGAGGTAGTACAAAATAATAGAAATACAAGTACCCAGACCAAAGAACCAGTTAAAAGTTAGAGACTCTCAGTAAGATTTTTTTTAATCTAGTCGTATATAATATATACAAGAGATTTTACAAAAATATAAGCTCACAGAAAGTTTAATGTACGGGCATGAGAAAATTATAACCCTAGCAAATATTAATCAAAAGAAGGCTGGTGTAGTTATATTAAGACAAAATTGATTTTACAACAAAATGCATTATTAGAAACAATGAGGAGCACTTCATAAAAACAGAAAAAATTCACCAGAAAGATATAACAATTCTGAGCTTCAAAACTACTTATGGACTGAAGAAAAATGCACAGTGGAATTTTTAAATATTTAAAATGACAATAATAAAAATACTACACAACAAAAACTTGTAGGAAGTACCTAAAGTTGTGTTTATAAATTTACAGTCTTAAATGCTTACAAGAAAAGAAGTCGAAAATTAATGAACTAACTGTCCAGCTCAAAGGATATAAAAAGAACAAGAACATGGGAGGAAGTAAACGATATAGAACAGAACTCAATAAAGTTTTAAAAAAGAGAGATCAAAAAAATTAAAAGCTCTTTTTCTAAAAAGGTGTATAAAATTGACAAACTTCTGTCAAAAATAATTGATTAAAAAAGGGAAGTAGGGACTTCCCTGGTGGCGCAGTGGTTAAGAATCTGCCTGCCAATGCAGGGGACATGGGTTCGATCCCTGGTCTGGGAAGATCCCACATGCTGCAGAGCAACTAAGCCTATGCACCACAACTACTGAGCCTGTGCTCTAGAGCCCGCAAGCCACAACTACTGAGCCCACGGGCCACAACTACTGAAGCCCGCACACCTAGAGCTCATGCTCCACAACAAGTGAAGCCACAGTAATGAGAAGCCCACGCACCGCAAGGAAGAGTAGCCCCCACTTGATGCAACTAGAGAAAGCCCGCGTGCAGCAACGAAGATGCAAGTCAGCCAAAAATAAATTAATTAATTAATTTTTTTTAAAAAGGGAAGTAGACACAAATAAATAATACTAAGAAAGAAAAAGGGGACACAGTCACCAAAACAGTAGAGATTTTAATAATCTTAAGAGACTATTATGGACAACTTTATGCCAAGAACTTCCTATAAACATATAATTTACTAAAACTAACTCAAGAACAAAGAGAAAATCGGGGAGTTCCCTGGTGGCCTAGTGGTTAGGATTCTGGGCTTTCACTGCCATGGCCTGGGTTCAATCCCTGGTCAGGGAACTGAGACCCTGAAAGCTGTATGGTGCGGCCAAAAAAAAAAAAAAAAAAGTATTCCTATTCACCAGCAACCAAATAGAAAACACAATTTTTAAAAAGATATAAACTTAAAACAATGAATCTTGTATAAAATAACACAGAATATATTTATGACCTTAAGGTAGGGGAAAATTTCTTAAAAAGGAAAAAAAGAGCACTACTCGATAAAGATTGATAAACTGGTCTACATTAAAATTAAGAACTTCTGTTCATTAAAAAAACACTGTGAAAAGGCAATTATTATCAGCAATACATATATATATGCAGAAGTCTTATCTTTAGAATACATTAAAATTCTTACAAGTCAATTTTTTTAAATGGGCAAAAGACTGGAAAGAGGATATCCAAATAACCAATAAGCAAATAAAAGGTGCTCACCATCATTATTCATCAATGAAATATAAATTAAAACCATAATGAGATATAAATGCACACCCATCAGAATGGCTAAAATTAAAAAGGCTGATCATACCAAGTGTCCACAAGCATACAGTGGGTATTTAGCAAATAGAAAGCTAAAACGCTCTGGGAAGGAGTGTAACCTGACATGACTACTTTGGAGAACTGTACGTTCTGAAACTGAACTGAAACTTAATATATGCATAACCGAAGGCTCAGCAATCCTCCTCTTGGTATACACCCAACAGAAAGGCATACACATGGGCATCAAAATGCATGTTCATAGCAGCATTATTTATTTTAGCTCAAAACTGGAAGCAATTCAAATATCCATCAACTATAGAAAACACACATAAATCGTGGTATACGCATTCACTGGGGTACTATAAAGAAATAAAAATGTACCAACAACTACTACAGGCAACAACATGGACAAATCTCACATGTAGATTGCTATCAAAGGAAGCCAGGCATGAAAGAATACATCTTGAGTTCAAAAAGGGCAAAACAAATCTGTGGTGGTAAAGTCAAGAGAGGGGCCTGTCTTTTGAAGGGTGACAACTTAAAAGGACATGAGGGAAGCTTCCAGAGTACAAGTGACGTTCTATATCTTAATCTGGGTGATGGTTACATGGTTGTGTTCACTTTGTGAAAATTCACTGAGCCATACACTTACAATGTATGTATGCACTTTTCTGTGTACATCACTCAAAAATTTACTTTAAAAAACATCATATACAAAAGTGACAAAAATGATGATAGCCTAGAAATAAACCTGATTAAAGAACTGTGCAAGATCTTTATGGAGAAAACCTGACAATACAAGTTGCATAGAGAAGAGCAAAAGGCCAAGAAGAAGAAAAAGAAAAAGCTAGCGTGTTCTGAAGGGAAAGATTTGTACCACTAGATTCAAGACTTGTGATTCAGGCATTAAGGAATTTAGTGCAGGGAGAGATGAGTAGTTCAACACATCAAGAACTCAGATATAAATCACACCTACAAAGAAACCGGACATATGACAGAGGAAGCATTACAAATCTGGGAGTAAAGAAGGGCTACTCAATAAGTGAGGTTGACACACTTATTATCCATTTTAAAAAGAAATAAAATAGATTCCCTACCTCACATCATATTCAGAAATAAATTCCATATGGATTAAAAACCCAATGTGGAAAGTAAAAACCTTTAAAAGATTTAGAAGAAAATACAGAATAGCTTTAGGACTTTCAGATAGCTGAGGGTTTGTTAAATAAGACAGAAAAAGCACAAATGATAAAAGAAAGAACTGAAAAATATGACTACATTGAAACTTATGTTCAATGAAAGACATCATAAAGTAAAAAGGCAAAGTAGATACTTGCAACATATACAATCAACAAAGGATTAGCATTCCTAATATAGAAAGAATCCAATAAATCTAAAGGAAAAAGTCAACCAACTTTTTAGGAGGCAATCAAAGAAGACAAAAACTGAATAGCCAATGAAATATGAAAAGATGCTGCTTACACGCTGCAGCTAACGTCTAGTGCACTTGAATACTGCAATGCTGTGGACATCAGGAGACCTGGATTCCAGTTCTGCCACTAACTCGATATGATCATGGGCAAATGTCTTACATATGGACCTCAATTTCCTCATTTGCAAAATGGTGAGATCTGTGCTTCACTAGATAATTAGAAGAATTTCTTCACTGGATAATTACAATTCCTTCAATGGATAATTATAAGGATCAAATTAAATTATTAAATGTATGTGAATTTAAAAAAATATAATGCAACCTATAGATCAAAGTTATTAACTGAATATAAGGCTTCTATGCATTAAAGCTCTTTTGGCAACTTGTTAATTTTCCTATTAACAGAAAAGGAAAAGGTCTGCATGAAACCATAAAAGAAAAGCAGTGGGAAAAATATTCAGTAGGGTATTTCAAGCACCATCCTTAGGAGTGGAATCCCTGACCCACCACTGCAAATAGCAGGTCTGCTTGACAATTTTCTGTCACTCATCCATTCCTTCAGCAAAATTTTTTGATACATACTATGTGTCAGGCCCTGTTAGTTGCTAAACAAGAAAGACATAGACCTCACAGGGTCCAGTATGGAAGACATAACAAACAATAACTAACTAATTAATGAGTGCTGTGCTTAAGTACATCAAAGGTAAAGTAACAGTGTGCACAAATGCATGTAACAAGGGACCTGACCCAGCCTAAGAGGTCAGGGAAGGCTTCCCTGAGGAAGCGACATTTAAGCTGAGACCTGAGTTGTATCAAGGTCTCATTCTTGGATGACACAAGCCATTAAGATCATCCATCTAAATCCACGGCTCTAATATCTCCTCACCCAACAACCTTCTGCTTTTAATATTATTTCCAACGCAGATCTTCCTATAAGAAGAAGGCAGGTTGATCCCTGCCACAAGTATTCTGATTTGCTTGGCACTTATACCTCTAATTCTAAATCTAAAAGAAATTAAGCATTTTCTGAGCCATAATAACAAAAGAGGCGGCATGGCAATGACAAAACAGGTTCTAATACCAACTCTGTCACTGTGACCTTTTAAGCTAATCAACTGAACCACCTGAGATACCGTTTCCTCATGAGGCATGGGGAGAAATTCAGAACATCTCTGAGATCCCTTCCAGCTATGATAATTCAAGGGCTAAATATAAGACAGGGGTGAGGAGGTCATGCCTCTACCTTTGGCTTTCTTGGTAGCGAAATGACGGATTGGTACAGCTGGATAGGCCAGGTATTGCCCGTGGTCATTCTGTCTTCCACTCACTGTCTTCAGCGTAACTTCTGAAACAGGTCTGGTCAAGGCTGCAAGGAAGTTGCAAAAGGCAGGGTGGACCAAGCGGGAGCACCTTAAACCCAAGGCCATGACTGAAGACAATTCTTGTGAACACCCACTAAAAAGAACAAGACAAAAAGGAGATCAAAGTAAAACAGACCCTATTACAACTTCAGAAAATAATCTGTACCAGTTAGCAAGTAAATCCTCTCAGCAGAGTCTGTCAATCAGTTTTGAGTATGTGCTAGGGAACTTAAATACGTTATCTCTAATCCTCCTCCCAACATCTGTACAACTTAATATGATTAGCCCCATTTTATACTATGAAGAAACTGAGGCTCATGGAGATTTAAGTAACTTGCTCACAGTCTGCAGGACTCCAAATCGCCATGCTCTTTCCACTACAGCAAATGCCCCTTAGCACACAGGGAACAGAGTTAAGTAAATGTAGAGCAGACTAAATCCTTAATGATGGTAATTAAACCCTTCTAGGAGAAAAGGCACAAAATCTTGATAAAGTTATACTATAAAGAGGAAGGGCAGAGCACTGGAAGAAGACTTTAAACTAAATAAAATCATTTCAACAGGCATAAAATGACTGGAAAATTCACACAACAGCATTTAATTAAAATTTTCTTTGGTTCCTTATGCACCGATTACCAATTAGAATGCACTTTACTGTGAGTCTGAAGCATGGCTGAGGTTTGAGGTCTTCCATGTTATAGAACTAAAGCTCTGGGAAATGCCACCCTCCTTGGTGTTAACACAAGTTACACATTATACTTCTGAGGGCTTTGACCGTGGAAGAGATGCTAGAGCCTACAGCTACCTCTGGGATAGAACACAGCTCTAGCTTACTGGCAAATGTAGCATTAATAGCTTCTGCCAGGAATCTGGCTATTATTACTCAGCTAAAAATTAAGCACGATTAGCAGCAAATACCTGGAAGCTACCGTCTTTGAAAAACAGCCCCATACCTCATTAAAAAAATTAAAACTCTCATCCTAAAATTTTGATGCAGTATAACAGACTGAATAAGAGCATGGGTTTTGCAGCCATAAGACTTGGAATCCAATCCCATCTCCACCACTGACTAAATGCCCCTGAACCTTTCCGCACCTTGATTTCCTCAACTGTAAAATGGAGATAATTATAGTTATTTCCTAGATTTGGGAAGAATAAATAGGTTAATGTAAGTAAAACACTTGGCACAGTCTCTAGCAGACAGGAGTTTCCCAGAAGGGTACCTACTGACAGTTGTCACCTTTCCTTTCAAAGACTTCCATGCCAGGGTCAGACACAACAAAGAAATCATACATGTCATTACTAAAGTACAAGGAAGCCTAGAGTCAGTCACATCTAGATATAAATTTCAACTTTGGGCAATTCATTCCACTTACTGGGCATCACGTCCCCCATTTGCAAAATGAAAAAAATAATCCTGTTCTTAAAGTAAAATGAGATAGTGAATACATATTAAAAACCTAGTAGCATGCCGGGAATATAGTACCTGTTTAATAAAAGCTGGCTATCACTATCACTATTTTTTTAAAGAAAAGCAAATGAGTTGCACAAAGGCAAATAACTTCTCCCGATGGAATTTTTAATAGCAAGAGATGCTAGATGTCAGTGAACAGTGTGTGGACGTCAGTAAAGACAGAGCTAGATAAAAAAATAAAAAGTTTTTCCCCTTTCACATTATTAACACCTACTATTAATGGAGGTCAGGCCTGGGCTTCCTGCTTTACCCATATTATTCATTTAATCCTCTCAAAAATGCCACAAAGAGAGTATAATAATCTCCTTTTTACAGACGTAGAAGCTGAGGCTCAAAGAGACTGTCACTGACCAAGGGCATGGAGCTAATAGTTCCGCCCTGTAGCAGCAAAACTGTTCACAGAAATGTGCCTCTAAGTGAGGTTTCTATATGTAAGTTTTTGCCTAATACAGCTAATGCCTAACCCACACTTATATCCAAATATGGCTGTATAATATAGTTGTTTTTTTTAATCTACAGGGTCTCAATCTGGCTGTTTCATTAAGACAGGTTTCCTGGTGTTCCTGTCGCAGGTCATAATACCAATCCACAAAGCAACAGGAAATCAAAATGGGTTAGAAATAAACAACCTTTGACAGAAAACTCACCCAAAAGCAGACCCAGTACACGTGAACCGGAAGACGACTCTATAAATAAACCACACTGCTGAAATGCTTAAGGCGTAGATTTTAATTGCACAGAAGTCAGGAAACTTCAAAGTGGAAGGTCAATAAAGGCAATCCCTTGGACCCTTTACCTTAAGAACATGCATATTAACACTCAGTTCAGCAGAGAAGTAAGGTCTAGGAAAGGAACCATTATGGGAGCCCAAGTATTATACAACAAAATGAACCTACACTCAGAAAAAAAAATGCAGCAGGAAATATCTGACCTTTGGATACGGTCTTGAACTGGAATCTCAGTTTGCCCATTTACTAGCTGTGTGACCTTAGGGAGATCATCAGCCTCTCTGAGCTACAGTTTCCACTGCATCTTTCTCATGGTGATATTAATGAGCCTTTGAAAAGGTAATTATAACAATAATGAAACAATAGCTTATAATCATATAGTTATAACTATGTGCCAAAAACAATTCTAAATGATATATTGCATATATTAACTCATTTGAGCTTCATGATAACCTAGGATATATGTACTTTTTATTATACTCATCTTACGGATAAAGAAACAGAGGCACAAGATAAATAATTTGCCCAAGATTTTATTTCAGGCACTTTTGTTCCAGAGTCTATGCTCTTAAACACTATCCTAGATTGTGTACATAAGGCAGTATAATTACTGGCATTATTTTTCCAACTGTTGAAACATTTTTTAAAACTACTTGAAGCACATATTCTTTATCCAAAGTCGAGGTTCTCAAAACTTGAATTTTCCTGTTTTTCCATAGAAGGTGCACTTTAATTTTGTAAAGAAATAGATGAGGAACACAAAGTCCTGGTTTATCCACTGTCCCAGCAACCCCTACCAATCCAGCTGTATATTAGCTTATGATATGTAGACTTTTATAAATGTGGGTGTGCACACACGCAGGTCCTTGTTGTATATAAAATACTTTCATGTGTTACCTGGTTCTCACAGTAACCAGGGTTGTGATAATCACCCACATTTTACAAATAAGCAAATTGATCTTTCATTTCCTTGAATATTCTTCCTGCTCCAGGGTCTTCAAAAATACTGTTGAATCTACTTGGAATGATCTTCCCTCACCTCTTTAATGAACTACCTCACACTTTTCTTTCAGATTTCAGCTTAAGCATCACTTCCTCAGAGGATGCCTTCCTTGGCTATCTCCTCTAGCCCAATAGGTCAAACGTCCTATAGCCCACTTTCATAGCGCCCTGTACTTTTTCATAGCACCTACTTTAACAATACCAGTTAATATTGGTGTAGTTATTTGATTATTGTCTAATTCCCTCCATAAGACTATAAGCAGTAAAAGGACTAATCTATGGTTGTCTTGTTCACGGCTGCATCCCCAGTCCCTACCACAGTTCTGAACATAGGAGACACTGAATAAATGTGAAGAATCCATGAGCGAAAGTCTATAAAGATTAAGTCCTTCCTCAAGGTCACAATGCCGGCACCAGAACTGAAATCTAAGCCTCAGACAGTAGGTCCTAGGCTCTACTTCCCACTGCTTCCATTATCTCTTGGTTTGCCAGATTTTTCACTTAGAGATAATAGGGCATGTTCTCTAAATTCAGTGCCATGTGAAGGCATTTACAGTATCTGACTCTATGCAGGATCATGTCCCTGGCACAGGCAAAGGAAGGATGAGACACTTTAACAAGTGGAGAAAGAGCTTTTGCCTAAGAGCTAGGAGGGCTGGATTCCAATATTCCTATCTCATCATTCCCTGTCAGCCATCCTTTTTAGATTCATAACTACCCTGTATTCAAAAAGCACTTGTGTAAGCTCTGCTGATGACCTGAGACTTGTATCAAGTCATTTCTTCTACCTAGGTTTTCTTTCCTCAACTATAAAACGAAGGGTCAGACTAGGTTTTCATTCTTTCTAACTATAAAGCTCTCCAAGATTCTGAGAATGCGAGAGTGGGGTGACAGGAAAAAGGCATCAAACTTAGAGAAGACCTGGGAAAGAGTGCTGGTTCCAGCACTTCCTAGGTATGTGACCTTCGATAGGTCAAAATCTCTGGGCCTCAATTTCATCTGTAGATAACAATAATATTTATCAGGGTTATCAGGACGATCGAATAAGATAAGAGCTGCAGAAGCACTTTGTAAATATAGACGGGCTATTCAAATGACAACTGTTTTGCCACTGGGCCGCACAGAGTAATGGTTAAAAGTTGAGGCTTTGGAATTTGGGCGCCCTCACTCACTAGCCACGTGACCCGATGAAGTTATTTCTCTGAGCTTCCCTTTCTCCAGCATGGGGGATTAAAAATACCTACTCCCCTAGGAGTAAGGGGCGTGGGTTCGATACTTGGTTGGGGAACTAAGATCCCACATGCCACGCGGCCAAAATTAATAAATAAATAAAGGGTCTGGACTTAACTCTATTAAAAAAAACCCTACCCCCAAAAGATGGTTATGAAAATTAAATGCTCCAGCCAGGTGGCAAGTTACTAAGTAGCTGTCCCTATTTAGTAAGCCCCGCCTCCCACCCTGGAAGTTCCTAGCTGATGAGATGAGCCCCGCCCCCAGACTCGCTCAGATCAGCAGGTCCCGCCCCCAGCCGTAAAGGTCAAGCCGGATTCGAATGGAACGCGTCCGGGTGTTCAGTCCCCCAGAGGTCCTTGAGTAGAGATCTCTGGCACCCGGGCCCCGCGCGCGCCTCGAGGCCGTGCCGAGGCCACTCACCAGCTAGCGCCCAGTCTACTAGGAAGACTCGCACGACCGCAGCGACGGCGGCGGCGCGGGCGTCGTGACGTCACGGGGCGGGGCGGCGGCGCAGGCGTAGTGCGTCACGGGTGGCCTGGCAGCTGGCGGCGCTGAGGTGGACGCGTCTAGAGGGTTGTCTGACCGTGGAGTCGGGGCTTTGCTTTGGGGGCATGAGCCGAGGGGACTACGCCGAGGTGACGAGGTGAGTCCGGCCGCGACGCGCCTCTGCATCTTAGCGCCGGCCCCGCGAGGGGCTCCCAGAGGAGGCTGCCCTAGAGAGACGGCTTCTCAGGCCCCGCCCCGGATTGTCCCGCTGCTGGCCCGGAAATAACAATCCGAGTAATGACCCATCGCATCTGGGAATTCGCGGCCAGGGATCGGGAAGCCCGGATTCCAGGCTTGACCCCACCGTTACCGTTAGCTTTTAGGAACAAGAGCCTGCTTCTCTGCTCCTCAGTTTCCCCAAATGACTGTTTGAGGCTTCCAGGGTCGTTGTAGCTCAGCGGGGGAGGGGGGGTGGGCGGGAGCGTTTTGTGAATTCTGTGAATATAAGAGGTTGTCGCCATTGCGAACCCAAAGGATTTTGATTGTCATATGGCATCTTGATCACTTACCACACTTTACCGTTCCTCAAAAAGTGCTGTGCCGAGCTGTCACGTGTATTGTCATATTTAAGCATCATAACAACCCTTGAGATAGGGATAATTATGCCCTTTGTAGGAAGGAGGAAGAAACTGAGGCTCCGAGTGGGGAAGTGGCTTGTTTCATTCATTCATTCAGTAAATACTGAGTACCAGCCAGGAGCTAGGCAGGGTACTAAGTGCCGGGAATAGAATCATCAAAATAGGTAAGGCCCTGTCCTCCAGTAACTTACATTCTAGTGAGGGAAACAGAAGATAAAATAGCATGTGATACATTGAGCTGGTATTATGTGGAAAGAAAAAGGTGGCTGTCATAGAGACTAACAAGATGCTCTGCTCTATTAGGGAAAGCTTTTCTGAGGAGGGGACACTTAAGGGGCAGCCATGATTTTCTAAAGTCACAAAATAACTGGGTGCAAAAGCCAGGATTTGAGTGCCTCTCTTTTGGCCCCATATCCTGCACTCTTCCCACTAAAAATGGTTCCCTCGTGTGATACTATTTCCTGTTGGTATTAGTATCAGAAGGTTTTATCATTCAAGTCTCATCTCAAATGTCATCTCCTATAGGTCTTCCCTTTCCACTAATTCTAAAGTAGCCCATCCCTAGACTTTGTCAAATCCCCTTGCTTAACTGTGTTTGCGGCACTTATCACAAATTACACCTTGATTATTTATTTTCCTTTTGTCTTGTCCTGCCCCTCTTCCAAATATAAGCATGCATAGGGCAGAGACCTTGCTTGTTCACTGCTCTGTCCCCAGTACCTAGACACTGCCTGGAAAATAGAGGCTCTATAAAAATGTTTTGAATGAATGATCTGTAAGTAGAAGGAAAGGACAAAATATTTCGCCTCTCCAGTTTCCACACCTGGGATTCTACTTATGCCTGTTTTACCTTTCTCCCAGGAAGTAGGAGCAAGAGCTATGGCTCGTTCATCTCTCTATTTTCAGCACATAGTCCGGGGCTTAGCAGTTATTAGTTGCTTGTCCCACATTATGGAACAGATTGAACATGTGAATGAGAGAGGAAGAAAAATACCCTCATGTGTGGAGGTAGATAAACACATTGAACAAACAATTACCTTAGGGGCTGCTATGTGCTAGCCTGTATAAGCTGTGCTGAGTTGAATAAGAGGTAATGGCAGTGTTCAGTATATCAGCTGTTGTTATTAAGACGCAGTTCCTGCAACACTGATCTCGGAGGCACTTCTGGTTTTACAGGACATGTTTTCTCTAGCAGGGAGTTATGAAGTCTGTCACAGCCTGCCATCTTCCCAGCCCCTTTATTTTTCTTCCTCTACCACATCATACATTAAAGCTTTATTTTACATCTGTTGTGTCATTTTTGGTCTTCTCAGCAACTCTAAGTTATAAGCAGGGCAAGGTTTATTATGTAGAGGTGAGGAGACTGAAGCTAAGAGTGAAGTGACTTCCAATGGAAATGCCAAAATTTGAAACCAGGCCTTCTGACCGCAAGGTTTTTGGTCTTTACATTACTGTCTCCATCGTAACCCTCATCCTCCTTTTGTGGCTGTGATATGAGACGTTTCAGGAACTAAGTCGGTAATAGTTTAAGCTAAAATTAATTGAATGCTTCTTAGGTGCCATGCATTTATTGTTCTTAATGTTTTTGGTGTATTAACTCAGTGAATCTGCATAGCTCTTTATTACCCCTATTTTACAAATGAGGAAACTGAGACACAGAGTGGTTAAGTAACTTGCCCACCGTTACAGAACTAGTAAATAATGGAACTGGAATAACTACGGAGCAAGTTAGTCTCTTCTTCCCAGTGTCTCCCAAAATATTAGACATGATAATAGCTAATTGATTACTTACTATTGTTCTTCCCCACCCATACCCTTAAGTGTCATTAAGACTCACTTTCTGGTGGTTTCCAAGGCTTATTTTGGGTGACGGTTGTTGAACTGGAGTATCATGTAGTAGTAGCGACTTTGGCCTCCTGCCCAGTCAGCCTCTGGCTTCAGAAGAGAAAAACTAGTTTCTACACACAGAACCACACCCCTTTCACCTTAAATGGAAGCTTTTGCTCTCTGGCTGTCGGAGGAGCTGTCCCAAGGGAACTGGTGCTGGGGCCCTGTTTGTGGAATAACTGAAGCCTTTGAAGGACTGCCCAGGGCATGCCCTCCTTGAATAAATGTTTGTTGAATTGAATTTGAAGTCTCATGTTCACAACATGTTGCTCCTTTCCTGTCTGAATATTCACATTTCCTTTAGTATTTCGTAGAGATTGATGGAAGCAGAAACCAAAACTCTTCCCCTGGAGAATGCATCCATCCTTTCAGAGGGTTCCCTACAGGAAGGGCACCGGTTATGGATTGGCAACCTGGACCCCAAAATCACAGAGTGAGTCTAATATATTTTAATTCATTACCTACAAAATTGGGATGCTTGTGGTGAGGATGTTCAGAAGAATTTTCAAGGGATATAGGCTATATTTTGGCCCTTTTATTTATGTTTTAATTATCTTTGAAGGGAATATGTTGTTTTAGCGTGTCATCTTGTCATTTTTCTTACATTTGGACTCTTCTACTGCATAGACACAGACTTGGATGCCCTTTAAACCATATATTACTTGTTTTTCCTGCTTGCCTAAGATGTTCTCCTAATTTTCAACTATTTCGAATCCTTGTACCCAGTGACTAGGAAATTATTTCCTAAAACCAGCCATGGGCATACTTTCATTCCCCAAAATGAAGGAACAAACAGAAGAAGTATCAGTATTTTCACAAAAAGGCAGAGAGGTACCACTTGACTCTAATTCATGTTAAGCAGCCATGGAACCAAGGAAAGTCAGAAGGAATCTTAGAGATTCCCCAGTCACTTTGGTTTTCATTCATTCATTAAATGATTTGAGTGCCTACTCTGTGCCAAGTGCTATGCTAGGCAATTTTCAAAGTTCTAAATCTGAGGAGCCTTGTCTTATTAAAGTACAGAACCTAGATATAAAATAAAAGCTCAGAGTTGCTCTGATTAAAGGGAGGACTGGGTGTACCCAGTGCCTTTGGGCCGCAGTCACCCTTTCTTTGGCAATCACTTATAGGACTCGTGGAGCACCCTTGAAAGACTCTGACATATTCCAGCTGTTTTATCCTACAGCAGAGGAAACTGAAGCCCAAGAGATAGAAGTGCCTTGTCCATGGTGACAAAGCTAATTGAATTGTCTTGACTCCCCACTCTTTCCTTTGTGGATATTATAGTGGAGTGAAATTTCTTAGCAGAGAGAATTGAGAGGTTTTTCCTTCCCCCAGTCGTTCGGTAGGGGCAGGTGGTGGTTGGTGGCAGGATAGCCAAGCGTGGGTGGATTGAGCCATTTGGGGTCAACGCTTGAAGCAAGCATGGGTTACAGCCTCAGTCCTAGAAGTTACTCCCTGTGGAATAGTGTTAAAAGCAAGGAGAGAGGAAACAAGGGAATCTGCTTAGAGGAGGTGTATAACAGGGTTGGGATTATGAGAGAGGAAAGAGATGTAAACTAACATATCAGGATCATGACAGAATGTTCAGTTCCTTAAACCTGCTCAAGCTCAAATTGGCTAAGTGTAGACACTGTTGGGTCGCTCTAGAAATTATGATGGTATTTAAGGTGTGTTGCCCCCTAATTATGTTACCTTGATCACGAGGGCCCTTAAATATAGACTGTGCATTTATTTTGGCTCTCTTTATGACTTATGGCTTTGAGGATGAATGTGTGAACCTGCCCAAGCTCTCAGTTAATGAGGGAATTAAACAGAGAAGCTGTTTCCATCATCTATAACCCAGGCTGTGAGAGGATGCTTCCAAGAGTGGTTTCCATTCCCACCTCTTCTTGTCTGAATGGAAATCTGGAGTGTGGAAACAATGTTCATTGTTTTAGCTGGGGTTCCCTGTAATGATATTCTTGTTATAATTGTATCCCGCTGCTTGACAGGAAGGTTCAAATGGGCATCTGCCACCTCAGTTTATGTCATAAGTGGGAGTATGTAGATGTTTTCTTTAGTTAGAGCATTAACAGGAACATTGAATCAAAAACTCTCCCACTGGTATCTCTGCTCTTCTCATATCAGGACAAAGGTGGACATCCAGTACTAGACTACAGATCAGGGCCTTGCTGGCTCCACCTGTGACTTCCCACCTCTGTATTACCAGAGATCATTTCTACTGTATTTCATATATGGATTCCTTATCTTAAAATATTTTCTCGATAAACAAACTGATTTATTAAATTTCTTCTTAATGACATAACTACCAGTTGTAGCTTATGGTTAGCATGAAATGCATAGTGTTACTTCATTTAATTTACTTAATTACAGCAAAGAAACCTAACATTATAGTAAGGTAGGTCTCATCTTGTAGAAATATGTGATTTTCTTCCAAGTTTTTGAAGTACATAAACTTCTAGATCCTGTTCCTTTCAAGATGTAGGTAATGATGGACCTAGGCTAATTATTAAAATGCAGTCATTCCCAAACATTGAAGGGCTGCATGATGAAACTTGTGTGAACATGTGGTACCCAGCTTGTAGTCTAATCTCAGAAAATATTATTTGAATCCAAATCTCTAAAGTTCTAATGACTCTTGACAGAAGTTTTTTAAAGAAAAAAACCTTTTCCACTCAGTTTTTCAAAGTTTATTTTATAATAATTCTATTCATCTTACGTGCGTGTGTGCCTGTTACTAATCTGAGTTGTGTTCAAGTTATAGTAGGATGTCCATCAGCCTCTTCTCAACAGAATACGCATTGCTGACCGACTGTCTAGCACCCTGATACTCTGTTCAGTTTGTAGTTGCAATACTGACCATTTTAGGACCATGTTACATGCCAGGAATATCTGTATAACTAAATAGATCTTAGAGATCTGGATTTAAGGGAATGATGATATACTCTTATTTATGGAGGTAGCAGATTCCAAGCCTATGTTCTTTCGACTATATTTGGATTCCTCTCAACTATATTGTACCTCATAATTCTTACCTATAAAGTGAGACTGTTCAACTAAATGCTCTGGAAATGTCTTCTAGCTCTAATATTTCTTTAGTTCCTCTTATTTAAGCTTGCAACAGTCTCGTGAGGCAGGTAGAACAGACAACACTTCCCTACTTTATAAGTAAAGAAAGGTAAAGGGAGTTGACTCAGTTCACTTAAGTAGTTAATGATAGGACTAAGTTCCTGGCACCTAACATAGGGCTCTTTGCACAAATATTCTAACAGTCCATGTAACTGGACAGTCATAACCTAAAGTATTCTATTCTAAATTTTTCATTGTGAGGACTTCCTTTAAATGTTATGGGACCCAGTCTAACTGTAAGAGTAAAAACAACTTTAAATATTATTACTAGTGCCTTCAATAGAGAAGCTGAAAAAATTAATGTCTTTAGACATCTATTTTCTATACCATGGTTTCTTCTGAGAGGGTTAACACTGCTTTCTTTTTTAAATATTAAATGTGCTGTATAGAAAGCCAAATTAATAGCCACTGCGTTATGTATAAGGAGAAGTATGAGAGAGAACAAAGCCGGTAGAAATTCTAAAAGAAAGAACATTCTGGATGGAGGGTGAATCATAAATAAAGGAACATAAGTAGGAATAAGAAGTATTGTTGGGCTTCCCTGGTGGCACAGTGGTTGAGAGTCCACCTGCCGATGCAGGGGACATGGGTTCGTGCCCCGGTCTGGGAAGATCCCACATGCCGCAGAGCAGCTGGGCCCGTGAGCCATGGCCGCTGAGCCTGCGCGTCCGGAGCCTGTGCTCCGCAATGGGAGAGGCCGCAACAGTGAGAGGCCTGCGTACCGCAAAAAAAAAAAAAAAAAAAAAAAGAAGTATTGTTATGGATGAGTCGAATATCGGGAAGACCTTTTTGACTAAAAGGGAGGTTGAATACTAAACGATAATGAAAATAGTAGTTGGAGAGAGAGAATGCTATCAGATTAAGACAGGATCTATAAAATTTATTCAGACAAGTTTGAATTTCACGTAGAAGAGATTCGTGAGTGTTTGGTGGGAGACCAACATCATGAAAGTGATGTTTTAGTAGGAAAATCAGACATCAGTATTAAGGATGAATAGGAGGGGCAAAGACTGAAGATGAAGATTAGCTGCGGACCTGCCATTAATATCACCTAGATAGAGACAGTGAACTTGGAGACCACTGGGTGGAGTCTGCGAGATGAAGAAGGTGACTGAAGAGGAGCGGAGAGCTAAAGATGATCCTGATGTTTCTTGCCTGAGAAATGGAAAAGAATCATGTCCACACCAGCCAGCGGAATAGCTGGAAAGAGGCATAGTTTGTGGAGAGGAGGAGGTCAGGCCTGGCGTTATTAAGTAAACTTAAAAGCAATGGAGAGCCACCTGGGTGGAAATGTCCTTCGGATGTAGACTTTCAGAGCTAAGCTCAAGGGATTATAAACGCATGAGCATGTAAGAACAGAGTGTTTCCACCTGAAGACACGCCTGCTTCTCTCTCAGCCCATTCCTTGTTTTTCCTCCATGACCTGTGCTGCTTCTCATGCTTTGGTTTGCATAAAACAGCCTTTACTATTTACTTATTTAAATTTGAAACAAAGTAAGACCATTTAAAAACATATAAGGCATAGAACATAAAGACCCACCACATAATAATTTCTGTAAATTTATGAAAAAAATTTTCTCTAAAACAAATTGTGCATTAAAAAGAATCTTAAATGTCATTTCGTTGGCTTCCCAGTACCTACAGCATCACATTAAAATTCCCTCCTGCACACATCTTTCCCAACCTGTCCCCTGCCTGCCTTTTAGCCTCTTCACTTACTGTATAAGAGCCCCCACTGTCTGCCGTTGGCTCAGTCTTTTTCACCTTTATGTCTTTACACAGGGTATTCACTAACCGCCTTCCCTGCACAGCTGGTCCTCTTCATCTGTGTGCTCACGTACATACCTCTGTGTGCAAGCTTCACACTTTTAAAATTGTTTGATTACATCTCTCTGTCCTCGAACCAGAATGTCAGGTCTTTGAAGACAGAGACTTAGTTGTATTCATTTGGATAGTCAAGTGCCTAATACTACAATTCTTGACACATTTGTAGGTGTCTATCTTAACCTAATCTAATTCATATAGACTAATTCCCTCTGTGCCATTAGGCAGGAAGGCCATTTTAAAGACCCATTACAGAAAACACTAATTATGTTGCAGAAATATGTATGGGACTGGTGTACTAATTCTCCGGCTCCCGAAGGCTGCAGGGCCCACATTTCATTAAGTGAAGCAAGGCTCTGATGAGTAGCGAGCTCTCCCATACTTCAGCAGCAGATGAAAGTGCTTGCAGATGTGAAAGCAAGATTCTCCAGGCTTTTTTCACTATCAGAGCTTGCAGTCTCCATCTCCAGGAAGCAAAATAGTAAACATTTCATTCCTTTTGTTTCGGTGTTCCGATAATTTCAAGAAATTATCAAACAAGGAAAGAAATCCTGGAGAAGTTGAAAGACACGGACCTAAGCAGATGTTCCTGGAATCTTAAGGTCGCACTTCTCGGGCAGAACGCATTTGTTAGCTTTTCAAAGAATAATCTGTTGGAGTTTTTTTTTTTTTTTCCCTGAGTAAATTAAAATTCATTTCCTAGGAAATGCCGATCGCCTTACCTTCCTGCTATTAAGCAGAATGGAGTTAATGAAAAGATGACCGGCCCACAGTAGCCCTTAGGTTGTTTTTTTAAAAAAAGATTTGACCCACCATTTATGGCAACTGGTGCAGTGTTGAGGTTTGAATGTGTATAGTAAGTGGAAGATGCAGCTGTGAATTAAAGACGCTGAGAGAGATTCTTCTAGCCCATCTGCGCACTTGAGAGACCCACCCTTGCTGTAAGCATATTCAGAAAACCAAGTAAAACCAGAAATTTGCACTTCAGGTGTCTTCCTTTCCCCTGAAGAATCACCTCATTCATTCTCACCAGCAGTTGAGGTATCGTGATAGGAATTGAGAGTTTGGAAACTAGAGGGTTATGGTTGTTTCCTCCTTCAAAACAGATCTAAAGACCAGATTAATATCCACTGTATGCCTTGGGATCCTTGCCCCCTGCCCCAGTAAAAGACCTGTGTTATGTCTTCCTTGCTCCACTGTGTCAGGACCTGATCCAGGATAATGGGCTTGCTTGTTGATGTGCATTGTCTCAAATTTAGTGTAGCTTATGATCCATTTCATATCTTTCTGCCTCCCAAAGGAGATTCTTACTCAAGAATAAAATCTTGATGAGTTTTCTCCTAGAAAACAATGTGAATATGAATGTGGCTGTAAAGACAGCTTTACTGACTCCCTGTGGGGTAGAATTCCCAGTAATAACAGATTTAGCATGTGGGCTGATACCTTTTTAGTATCACAGGGACAGCATTGTTTAGAGAAAGCCTTGACTCCATTTGAATAGCGTGGAGGATGCCAGGAGGAAGGCCAAAGGAAAAGGAAACGGGAGAGCTGTTGGTTTGTCTCACCCTTACATCAGATGACAGGAAGTCGGAATTGAGATTGGCCACAGCAACCTGTTAAGGCCACATCTGTTTGAATAACTTAAAAGCTCTATAGAAACCAAGTAAGTTTTAGAGAAAGGAATCCAAGAAGAGGGTGAGGGGCAGAGTGGCAAGAAAGAGCTTGGGGTAAACCTCCTGCCAGTAGTAAATGCCCTCCTTGGCCAGCTAGATTCTTTATTCAGCCACACCAGAGCATAAATCGTATTGAAGGAACTGAGGTTGGGCAGTTACCGCAGTGGGATGATTTATAGGACCGGCCAGGTTCCCCTGCCTGTGTGAGACCAGCCTCCATCACGTTGCGGTTCCACATTGTCCTGTCATTCGGTCACGTCAGGGATGGAAACTCTCAAGCACTTATGGAAGTGCCACTAGCTGTGGTTTGGCTTTTGGCAGAATTTGTCTCAAGTGCAATTTGGGGCTAATGATTAACTATGAACGCTGACGGGGAAGTCCTCCAAGATTGTTTTGTTGTTTGTGTGAATGTATATGTGTTACTTTGTTTATTTTTGAGGTAGGGTTGGCCTTTGCATTTGGAGTGTGAGTGTGTGTTTCTGATGGAGTTGTAGTTATTCACAAATACTATTTCATTGCCAAGAAATTGAAAATAAATAAATCGACACAATTTTTGAGCTATTCTCCAAAAGAAAAACAAATGGTGCTTGTGGGCCAGACAGCTGTTTGTTAGGTGTGGTTTTTTTGTTTGGTATTTTTGTGTTGGACAGACGCATAGCCATGACAATTCTAGTCCCCATTCCAAATAGAGGCAAACAACTCTGTTTGCCAAATAAACTAACACGGCAGTTTGGAGGAAGGCAGGGGGCAGTGATGTGAGATTTTATCCCTGGGGTAAATTATCTCCTGCTTTTATCTCGCAGGCTGACCAAATTCCCAGAGTGTCTCAGGGGCTGTTCTTTCTCCATAGATACCACCTCCTCAAGCTCCTGCAGAAGTTTGGCACGGTGAAGCAGTTCGACTTCCTCTTCCACAAGTCAGGTGCTTTGGAGGGACAGCCTCGAGGGTACTGTTTCGTTAACTTTGAAACTAAGCAGGTAATTGAACTTCTCCCCCTCTCCCAGTACTTACACTCTCATAATTATCTGTGCATCCCTCTTGACTACTAGAGTAGCAGTTCCTTGTGGGCAGGAGCCATGTCTGATTCATCTCTGTGTGCTGTGCTCTGAGTCCTAAAGGAGATCCTCGGTAAACAACTGAATTAGTGAACAGCTTTCAAGGTCTACCCTCCCCAGGCTGGCAGTCTCAGGCAGCTGACCTACTTTTCTGACCAGATGCTTTGGGATGCCCACATTAAGCACATGGACATGCCCCTCCCTGTTCTCTTTTGTTTGTTCCTTTAGTGGCTGGCCAACAAAGCCTCCTTTTCTTTCAGTAGTTTTGCCCCGTGGTGCAGAAGCCCTCCCTCTCTGTGGTGAGCCGCCCACAAACTCTCTTTTATTTTTATTTCTTAAAAATGTATCCTTCTTCTCAATGTCTCAGAATAAATGTGGACAAATTTGAATATATACAGAGAAAGAGAACCTCCAGCTTCAACCATGATGTATCCATGTATCCGTATTAAAATTTAGTCCTTGGAGGGGACATGCATTGATAAAGGAATTGAATTTGAATGTTATTAAATATGGAAACACTGCTTATAGCTCTATAACTTTATTAGTCATGTGTGAGAACATTGCCTAGTTATAGTTTTATTAATAATAATTGTATTTGTATGTTTTTCTTACTGTAAAAGTGATACCTGTTTCTTACAGATGAAAATATAGATAAGTAATTTCATTTATTAGCCTAAAACCCAGAAATAATCAGTTTTTTAATATTTAGTTGTATATCTTTGTAGTCCCTTCTTCTTTCTTCACATTCATACACACATACGCACACAAACACATGTACACAATTTTTAAAAAAAACATGTGCAGCTTATAACACACAAACAGAATCATATATCCTATTTACCACTGAAAGAAAATTAAAATTTTTTCTGTCATCTAATACACATCAAGATAACATTCTGGGGCTTCCCTGGTGGCGCAGTGGTTGAGAGTCCGCCTGCCGATGCAGGGGACACGGGCTTGTGCCGTGAGCCATGGCCGCTGAGCCTGCGCGTCCGGAGCCTGTGCTCCGCAACGGGAGAGGCCACAACAGTGAGAGGCCCGCGTACCGCAAAAAAAGAAAAAAAAAAGATAACATTCTGTATCATATTGTGGTTTCACTGGTGTAGCTGTAGATATATGTAAAAATTCACTGATCTATATCTATAATTTTATTATTTAGACCTCAGTTTAAAAACTAACCAGTGTCACCTTTGATGACTGCATAATATTCTGTGAACGTATGGTAATTTACTTAACTAATCTCCACACGTGTCAGCAGTGCAGTGAACATCTCTTTAGCTCTATGTACATATTTACTATATTCATGGAAATGGAGTGGTGTCAACAAAGGCCACAATTTTTTTTCGTAATATGACTGCCAAATTGCCTTCAAGAAGTGATGTGTCAGTATGTTCTGAAACTGTCTGAGAGTGTCATTTGTCCTTACCAGTGCTGGGAATTTTTTTTTTTAATTTCCCCTAATTTTTGCAAATGTGATAGGCAGTACGTGATTCATTATTGTTCTAATTGTTCAAGGTTTGTTTTGAGGGAACTGAAAATGTGCTCTATATAGTTAGCAGTTTAAAGTACTTTGTTCTTTCCTAATGATAGAGCACGTTGAGGATTTTTATAGAGAACTAAAATCAATGGTCATGTTGAGGACAGGTGCTGGGTTTTTTTTTTTTTTTGTGGTACGTGGGCCTCTCACTGCTGTGGCCTCTCCTGTTGCGGAGCACAGGCTCCGGACGCACAGGCTCAGTGGCCATGGCTCACGGGCCTAGCCGCTCCGCGGCTTGTGGGATCTTCCTGGACCAGGGCACGAACCCGTGTCCCCTGCATTGGCAGGCGGACTCTCAACCACTGCACCACCAGGGAAGCCCCAGATGCTGGTTTAAAAACACTAAACTTGAAGTCACAAAGCCTGTTATTTCTGACTCTTCCATTTATTAACTTTAAGCGAGTCTCTTTAACTTATTTTGACCTCAGTTTTCATCTAAAAATGGGGATTAAAAACACACACCCTCCTTACCTTTTAGGAAGTTGGGAGAATAGGTGAGGGTTTATATGAAAACACATTTGGCATTTAATAATGTTGGATACATGAATTTTGAAACAAGTTACAGAGACGGGAAATTCTTTTTTCAAACATTTATCACCTGCTGGCACCTTATGACTGTTGATGCTACAGAATTAATGGAGAGTGTCATGTAAATTCTAATTCACTAAGTGAAACTTAAGAATAAAATGTCTCATCTGTCCTTCTAACTTTGCGTGCCATAGTGAGGCAAGGATGCCAGTGATGAATACTTGACACGTAGTAGGTACTCAGATATTTGTTGAATGTCATACCGGCAGGATCCAGAGGAATAAGAGAGTCACTGGGAAAACCATACTGGAATGTCCTACACTGAGCCTCGGACTCTCCTTGTTCCTCTTCCTGTTCCTTAAGGGCTTCTTCACTCCCAGTAAACGTGGGTTACACTTGGCCGAATGCCTCATGGATACAAATGGAGCAGAGAAGGCTTGGCAGGATGGAAAAGTACAGCCAGGCTTCCTGGGAATGTCCTAGAGTGCCTATTACCCAGCCTCAGGAATTCCTTTCAACCTCGTTGCTCCTATATCTGATGGGGACAGGGTCAGGGAAGTTCTGGCTCTGAAAACCAGGTGCAGAGATTGGCCCACAGAGATACCTTGCTCGTAGTCTCTTTGACTGACTCCTGCTTTTTCCGGCCTGGTTTCCTTCACTCCCATATCCTTTGAAGCCATTACTGTTTCTCACTTTGGATTCAGGGAGTATAAGCCCTAGTCCAGGATATAGTTTCAGAGTCCCTGGCGGAGTACAATTTCTTGACATAGTAGGTGCTACTCTAACTAACAGAAGTATGTAGAAAGATATCACCCAATAGGCCACACAACGGTCAGCTAATAATCTGACGTTGGTTGAGTGCTTACCCTATGCTCCATGCTCTACATGCGCTCTTTGACTCCTCACGACCACTGAGGAACAAGCAATGTCCATATTTTACAGGTGAAAAAGATAATATCCAGAGAGATTAACTGACCTGCTAAATATTACGCTGCCAGTAAGTGGCAGAGCCAAGATTTGAATTTTTGTTTGACTGAGATTACAAAAACTCATACCCTTTTTACTATTCTGCCTTTTTTTTTTTCTTGTAAACCCTTGCCACTTGTTTAACAAAACAGTTAGAAATTCAGCCATCAAAGCTAGTGAGGCATTTGAATCTTTGACTAACATTAATCCCTTTCCTGAACAGGAAGCAGAACAAGCCATCCAGTGTCTCAATGGCAAGCTGGCTCTGTCTAAGAAGCTGGTGGTGCGATGGGCACACGCGCAAGTGAAGGTGAGTCTAACAGACTAGAAAGACAGCATCAGCTCATCCTAAATGAATCTTCCGAAAGACAGTTGTCCACTTGCCCGTTTGCATCCAAGCCTCTGCACATCTGGAACAGCCATACTCTGGTCTCCTACTTGTATTTACCATGTGTGTTGCCAGATTTTTCTTTTGAGAAACATCTCAGGAGGGATTAAGTTCCTTCGTCGTTTCTCTCCGCATACCCACAGATTCTGTTTTTGATTGATTCTTCCATGTGACTGATACATATACTCAGACCTCTATCATTTTTTTGGTGGGGGTTGTACTTTGGAGGAAAAAATGTATTTATTTTTAAAATTAGTTGCTTTAGGCGTTGTTAGACTCTTCCCAGCCTCTCAGTTCTTTGGAGAGTTTGAATTGTTTATTCTAAATGCTTGCGAAATGGGTAGTTTGTAAGAGTGCTTAAAGCACTGACATTTCCTTACTCCAGAGATTTTAAGAGTTATTTGTGGGACTTTGCAGTGTCTGTATTGACTCCAAGGCCCAGGCAGTGGTGAACTGCCATGTTCATCTCCTACTTGTTCTCTTGGGAAAATCTACAACCACTTTTAAAAAAAAAAAAAAAAAAAGAACAGTCTTCTGTTACAGCCAGCGCAGGTGAAGTATGTGCACTGGAGCAATCCCCAAAGTTGATTCTATTCCTCCTGCAGTGTGGTCTTTACAGACCTGTCTGCAAAAAGATTTGTGACAGCTAGATTTGGAGCCTTAGTCTTTAGCTAAATGAGCATGAGTTTTGATCAGAGACTGTACGCAACAAGCTTCCCAGTAAAGAGTCACAGAAATAGAACATTTGAGTTCAGTGTCCAAGCTGAAGAACGGAGCTCAGACACTTTGGATCTTTATGAGTATTCCAGGTAACCACAGAGCCTTCTCAATTTCTAGGACCCATTGCCTTAAAAATAGAAGCAGCAAAGAGAATTACCAAATGCTTTTTTACTCAAAAGAAAATCAAGTCTCATTTGCCAGACTGGCTGTCATTTTCTCATTCTGCATCTCATTGAAAAGACATGCAAGAGAAATAAATCATCCTTCGTTCTGTCTTTCATTTGAGAATCTCTGTGCCCTGCAGTTGTCTTCTACACATCTTTTTGACCAGAGGCTCCTGATTGCTCTTTAATATTGTATTTACCTTTTAAAAGAAGTATATAATTATCTGACATCAAATAAACTACTCTTCCTGGAGAATGTTTTCTATATCAGTGGCTGAAAGCTGTTACTACTTTTCTTCTCCACTTAGATCTGTTAAGAGTTGAATGTTATGGTTGGTACTTTGCAAAAATCTAGGAAAATTTTAAAGTGCTTGGAATAAAGCAAAATAAATATTGTAAGAGGTGATGTATGACAGAATAAGAATGTGAGAGGGCAATCCTGCTGTGTGTCTGTACCATCTGCGAATTTAAAGGCTGAAATTCTTTCCCTACCAAATAAGGAGGACTGATGGCTAGATGGGAAGCCTCTTCTAAATTTCTCAGTTTATAACTT
This sequence comes from Orcinus orca, assembly GCF_937001465.1. Classification (NCBI taxonomy): domain Eukaryota; kingdom Metazoa; phylum Chordata; class Mammalia; order Artiodactyla; family Delphinidae; genus Orcinus; species Orcinus orca. The sequence goes on along the minus strand of NC_064564.1, from coordinate 108,369,010 downwards.
TTAGGCCAAAACTGTCTGGACGTCTACATTAATTCTAAACATAAAGCAGTCCTAAGATTGTCGAAAAATAATCTAACGATACACTGATGGTATTAGGATTTCTGAACACATGCACTGCAGTAGAGGGCTGGTTTCTGCCCAGGTGAGGTAATTTGCCTTTTTCTTACTTGCAGAGATACGATCATAACAAGAATGATAAGGTCCTTCCGATTAGTCTTGAGCCATCCTCAAGCACTGAGCCCACTCAGTCTAACCTAAGGTAAGAAGGTGCACTACAGGAAGACGCAAGCAGGTATGCAAGAGCTTGAGCCATCTCTTCATTCTAACCTTCATTCCGGTTCTAGTAAACCTTCGGACTCTTAATTTAGAGTAGAATCTACTAACTTGACACGCTGAGAAGTGTGTTCAGTTAGTCTCCAGAATGTATACATTTCACCTCCTCCCATACGCCTAAGAGTGTGTACCAGCCATTTACAGAATTCATACACTCAAAAGAGGCTGGGTGTACTTACCATGTACCTGCCATTATACTTGGCACTGGGAATGCAAAGGTAAAGCAGATTCAGTCCTTGCCATAAAAACAGGCATTTTAATAAGACCTTGATTATCTTCAGCATTTGTCATCATACACGAATTCCTCCCCAGCTATGAGTTCCTTTATACAGAATTCGGGTTTGTAGCACTTTAATTTTATCTACGATTTCAGCAAATATAACAGTTTTGGTTCTAGTAAGTACAAATTATCATTTCCTTCCTTGGAGTTAATTCAAAACAGAAGGAATTGAGGGTTGAGTAGAGAAAGCGGAAGTTAAGTAGATGGGTGAGCAGAAGTAGAGGGGTTTACTTTGCATCGTAGCCTAGGGAGAAATGTTAACAATAACAAAAGCCAGGATTTATTGAGCTCACTATGAAGCAGGCTCTGTGCTAAACACTTTACATGCCGTATGTCATTGAATTATAAAAATTCTGGTAAAAGTACAGTTGTACTCATTTTACAAATGAGGAAACTGAAGTTTAGAGAGGTAAAATATCTTGGCCAAGATCACGCAGGTAGCAAATAGCAGAGTCCAGATTCAAAGACAGGTTTACTGGACTTAAACATTCAGTCTTTTAATTACTGCTTTAAAGAAACTCCAGGCTGTAAATGCAGGACTACTGTTCTAAAGCCTGTTCCAGGGGCGGGGAAGAAGATAGGTGAAAGATCATCAGTGTTCCATAAGGATCAGAAATCAACATGTCTATATGGGGAAAGAATCGAAAAAAGAGTGGATATATATATATATTTGTATAACAGATTCACTTTGCTGTACACCTGAAAGTAACACAATATTGTAGATCAATTATACTCCAATAAAAATGAAAAAAAGGGCTTCCCTGGTGGCGCAGTGGTTGAGAGTCCGCCTGCCGATGCAGGGGACACGGGCTCATGCCCTGGTCCGGGAAGATCCCACATGCCACAGAGCGGCTGCGCCCGTGAGCCATGGCCGCTGAGCCTGCGCATCCGGAGCCTGTGCTCCGCAACGGGAGAGGCCACAACAGTGAGAGGCCCGCGCACTGCGAAAAAAAGAAAAGGAAAAAAAAAAAGGAAATCAACAGTGTCATGAAGTCAGGAAAGTGATGCCTATTTGGACAGAGGGCCAGACAGGGAAAAAAAAACCTTTCCTATAAACAAAACAAAACAGATGTACAGGCATCTCATTAAACTGCAGGGGAAGGTGATCCTGAAATGTTTTCAGGAGCGATAAAATTGGTAAATTAAAATTAATTTTATAGTTACCAATTTGTCTAATATCATTGATATTTCTTAATTTTGTGCTGCTTTATTTTATACTCCCAATTTTTTTTTTTTTTTTCCCTAACCAATGACTTCTGTAGATTCACTGGGAACTTATTTCGGCTATCCTATTTTCCCCACGAGATTAAACCTCCTTGATCACAGATTGGTTTCATGGAGGTTTTCATAAATCTAACTCCTGTTAGGAAGGGACGACTGCATTTATGCTTGGTGATCTCCATGGTACAGTGAACATGTCTTTAGTTTCTTATTTTCACTGTTTGCTCTCTTTACTAGATAATCTAGCCTGGTGTTTTCCATTTATTTTTTAATCCAGAGAACCTCAGTTTACATCTTTCGATTAACATCTATGCCTAATTAGAGAAGGTTGTTTTCCCTGTGACTCATACAGAATGAATGGCTGGCTGTTAATTTTCCATTAATGGAAAAAGGTGCTGGAATGCATCTCAGTGAGACCTCAGAGTTCTTTTTTTTTTTTTTTTTTGCGGTACGCGGGCCTCTCACTGTTGTGGCCTCTCCCGTTGCAGAGCACAGGCTACGGACGCGCAGGCTCAGCGGCCATGGCTCATGGGCCTAGCTGCTCCGAGGCACGTGGGATCTTCCCGGACCGGGGCATGAACCCGTGTCCCCTGCATCGGCAGGCGGACTCTCAACCACTGCGCCACCAGGGAAGCCCAGGGTTCTTTTTTTTTTTTTTTTTTTAAATTTATTTATTTATTTAGACTAGGGTCTTCGTTTGGGGTCTTCGTTTCTGTGCGAGGGCTTTCTCTAGTTGCGGCAAGTGGGGGCCACTCTTCATCACGGTGCGCGGGCCTCTCACTATCGCGGCCTCTCTTGTTGCGGAGCACAGGCTCCAGACGCGCAGGCTCAGTAGTTGTGGCTCACGGGACTAGTTGCTCCGCGGCATGCGGGATCTTCCCAGACCAGGCCTCGAACCCGTGTCCCTTGCATTGGCAGGCAGATTCTCAACCACTGCGCCACCAGGGAAGCCCCCAGGGTTCTTTTTTATTGCAATTTAGTTTTTTAATTTTACGTTGCCAGTGTAAAATCATGAGTATGTGCAGATGTATGCCTTTTGAGGATCTCTAAAAGGCCATGTGCACATTCCCTCCCAAGTTTCTGTCCCGGACTGTAGACCATTGACAGCATCAGAATGGAAAATAAAGGGAGTCGTGGGCCAAAAAATACTCTGCCTAAGTGCTTTGCATTCTGGTCCAGGGATAGCAGTGACCTTGATCAGAAGGGAATTCCTCACAACTTCTGCAGTGTCTCCTCACCCCTTCTCTCTAATACATGGCTACTCAGCTCCCAACCTAATGGAGAGGAAAAAACAAGGACTTTGATGATAAACTGGGCTTGAATCCTGGCTCCACAATTTCTTAGCTGTGTGAACCTTGGGTGAATCCCTACCTCTGTGCATTTGTTTATCTGTAAAATGTGCATCAAAACCCTTGGCAATATTGTTGCAAGGATTAGAAACAATATAAGTAAAATGCTGGACCACTGCCTGGCTCATTGTAAGCACTCTAAATGATAGCCTAAACACACATTTGTCAGTAAACAGGGACTTTGTAGGAGTTCCAGGATTTTTTTTCCCATTATTATTTAGTGATTCAGAAGGTGGTACAGTATAATATAGCTCATAGTATAGCTCTGGAGTCCAATTGTATTCAAATCTCAACTCTGCCACTCACTAGCGGTATAACACTAGCTAAGTTAACCTTTCTATGCCTTGTTTTCTTTATCTGTAAAGTGAAGAATATAACGTACGTGAATCATTTCTTCCATTTTTTCTAATTGTGGTAAAATACGCATAATATAGCATTTACCATCTTAACCATTTTTAAGTGTATAGTTCAACGGTATTAAATACATTCATAATTTACAACCAGCACCACCATCTGTCTCCATAATTCTTTTCCTCTTGTAAAACTGAAGCTCTACACCCATTAAACATTAACTCCCCATTCCCACCTCACCCAAGCGCCTGGCAACCACCATTCCACTTTGTGTCTCTGTGATTTTGGCTACTCACTTAAGTACCTCATGTAAATGGAATCAAACAGTATTTAACTTTTTAACGTTTGTTTAACTTAGCGTAATGTCCTCCAGGTTCATCCACCTTGTAGCATATGTATATACCATATTTTGCTTTTCCATCCATACTTCGATGGACACTTGGGTTGCTTCCACAGTTTATTGTGAATAATGCTACCATGAAAAAAACAATGCTACCATGAGCATGAGTGTACACATCTCTTCCAGACTCTGCTTTGAATTCCTACACAAATTATTTTTGAGTGCCTACTATCTACAGACACTAAGGTGCTGATCAGTGTTGGTGTCTGAGGTTTAAATGTAGCAATATGCAAAGTACTTCTAACAGTGTCTTACAGAGAAAACTTAATAGATGGACCAGACTTGATCTCTTTCCTAAAATGAGAACATTAATTGTTTTTATATGTGTTTTCTGTGAAATGCTTGCATGTTTGTGTTTGAGTATCTTGTTGCTACTCTGATATGCTTAAGAGGCACAAAGAAGATGAAAGACACAGGTATTCTCTGAACGTACCCACTCTGATCCTCTGCTGTCCTTTTTCCAGTGTCACTGCAAAGATAAAAGCCATTGAAGCAAAGCTGAAAATGATGGCAGAAAACCCTGACGCAGAGTATCCAGCAGCACCTGTTTATTCCTACTTCAAGCCACCAGATAAAAAAAGGACTACTCCTTATTCTAGAACAGCTTGGAAATCTCGAAGATGATGGTTATGAATTACCATAACAGCAAAAGCAAATTGGTGTCCACACCTGAAATCCTCTGCCTTTGTGCTTGTAGCTGTGAATGGTACTATCCGACAGAGCACAGTCACATGTTAGAGTTTGGTAACATAACGTCTTTGGATGTTCTTATGGATGTTTCTTCCCTGAAGTATGTGTGGAATTGAGCATCATCCAGAATAAATAGGATTGTATCCAAAACTGTGATTTGAACACTGGGATGCTCTAGTTGGCTGGTTTGTTTGGATTTGTAACTCCAGAAACAGTATATAGTGTGCCAGAGAGAAAGGCAAACGTAAAAAATGTTACTATTTAAATCAGGAAACTTAAGTTATTAATATCCGTCTTAAAAAAAACAAACAAAACATTTTCCTGTACTCAAGTGTCTTTACAACATAAAGAAGAAGTAAAAGACAGGGAGGGAAGTGAGAGATTTTTGAATCGTGTTCAGAACTGCTGTTCCAGAATTCTCTATGGAAATCCCTCCAACTGGACTAAAAGAAAAGGTTCTTGGCAAAAAGAGCTGTTTCTTTGAGCAAATGTTGTGGTAATATGTTTAAGAATTATGCCTATTGTTTCAAAATCCCAACTAGGAAAACATGGTGTGTATCTTAAAAAATTGTTTGCATTGACAAAACTGTAGAATGAAATTTAGCATTTTATACCACAATGGAAGTTCTGTTTGGAAATCCAGTTTTTCTACTGGGATCATTTTTTAAGAATCTGAATAATCCTGCCTCTATAATACCAAATGTCATTATTAATATGGGACTTTTAAAATTGCATTTATTGCATGAGATTGTTTTTAATAGCATGAGGATGTTCTATTTGGAATTGTATCATGGTCAATCTAAATAGAAAAGCAAAATTTCTTTGAAAACTTAAACATTGCTATATTGATCTCTAACAAACATGTTATTTATTAATAATTGTGTAGAGGTCTGAGTAGAAGAAATCAAATTCTCTTATGTGGGGTGAGGTGGGGACATGCAGTGGACACAGAAAGTCAATGGAGCAGGCACTGCTCTGGCGCCGAGATTGTAATGACCTCATGTTTTATGTGGTTTTTAAAGGCTTGAAAGACTGCATGACTTTAAAACGATTCTTCATTTTTAGAACCTACTTCTCCCTAGATATTTTTTGCCTCTGTGAACATTTTAAATATAACAGTAGAGAAAGAAAAAGAAATCAACAGATTTGGGAGTGTGTTTCTGTCAGCAGTGTTGGTTGGTCATTTTGGTGCAAAGTTGACAGACTGTTTCATTGGGCAGCACCATTGCTTCTTTACCAGGTAAATCATTTTGTTACCCAACGTGCCACTCTTAGTGAGTACAGACTGTTTACCGTCATTTTTCCTAGCAAGAGGAAGCTTTCATTATAGGAACTTAAGTCTTCCTATGAGCATAAATGAATTTAAGACACTTGAACCAAAACTTCAGCATAGTGAGGTTTCAGAATTCACAGAACCGGTTCAGAGAAATTCTTATCACCTTTCCCAAGGTAAAGCTTTTCAGATATCTTTAAATGTTAAATACTTCCTGTGTTTATGAGCTCAGTCTAAGATGCGAGTAACTCTCTTTCCACTTGGGGGATAGGTCAGGGAGGAAGGAGCATTATCTCCCATTTTTCTGGTGACTTCTGAGAGCATAGAATTCACCATTTTATCCTTAAGTCCTCAGAGAGTTATGGTGGAGTAGGACTTAATTAATGCAAAATAGTCTTCTATTTTTAATAGGAACTTAGAAAATACTTAACTTTGAATTATCTAGAGTTGTTTCCTTTAGAAACCAGAGCTATTTATTTGTATTTAAAGCAATGTTTGTTATTTGTACCAATTCTTATTCCTCTGTGTGAATAAATGCAAGACGGTGTCTGCGGTTGTCTTCTCTTGTCCGTCTCCTGCAGTGAAGACCACGGCTCTCGGAGAGGCTGGTTTCCCCTCAGGACGTGGGCCGGCGTGTCCAGGCGGGGTGCTGTTTCTAAGTGCCTTCTCAGACCTCAGAGGCAGTTCTGTCCACCTTTTCTGCCTGCCTACTTCTGTTAGAGATGAGTAAAGAGACTAGCTGTTCTCACTATAAATCTATTTGAAAAGAAGTTGTTAATGGAAGTCCCCTGAAGTATGATAATGTGCTTAGGCCCTCTTTCAAAGTAGGGGTTTCAAAAGAATAAATGTGTGTGTCATAAATATGCTGAAAGCGGTTTGGTAAAACGCTTCTAAAATATAAGTGTTAATTGGTCAACTGCTATGAAGTTACCTGTACTTTAAAATTATTTATCGGTTTACTGTTTTGCTAAAGTTAAGTCACAATTTTGATTTATACAAGAGTGAAGAACTGAGGGAACTACCTTCTTAATCTCAGCTCCTATTTTATCAAATGCAAACTGTAACCCTACCCAGTTGATTTTCTATAATTGGCATCTCAGTATTAGGGAAAAGAATCACATGAGGAAAGATTTTTCAAAGCATATCAAAAATCAACAGCCAAAGTTTTTAAAACCATATATTCTAGAGCTGTCCCTTGTCTATTAAGGTATGTACAGTTAATTTCTAAATCACCGAGTACATCTGTGATTTTTTAGTACTACCATATAAAATAATAGGATTAATTCTTACCTTACAAGTTAATGTTAAATATTTCCTTTATGTAATCATTATGTTCCTAAAATATGATTTGACTCCATCATATTTATCCCTGATTTCTCTTTTTCTCTTCTGCTCCTCCTACCCAGTCCTCCAACAAATCCTGCCAAGTCTGCTTTCAAAATACATCTTGAAAAAACAAACAAAAAATCTTGAATCCAAGCACTTTCACCACGTTTCAGCACTACCATTTTTGTTCAAACCATTGTCATCTCTTGCCTGGGCTGTTGCAGTACCTTCCTAATTATCTCCCTGCCTCCACAGTAGCCAAAGCTATCCTTTCTAAATCTGAGTGTGCCATTCCCTTCTCAAGGGCTTTCCATCATACCTAGAATAAAATCCAAAGACCTAAATCCATAGGCCCTAAATGACCTGTCGCTGACAACCTGCCTGACCCTACAGCCTATTTATCCCTTTTGTTCACTGTGCTCCAGCCACACTGGCCTTGCTATTCTTTGGATACAGGGAGCTCCTACCACGAGGCCTTGGCATTGGCTGCTCACAGAGCCCACACTCCCTCATTTGTTCAAGTCTCCATTCAAAGGTCAATGTCCAACGCAAGAGGGAAGACATATGGGAACATATGTATATGTATAACTGATTCACTTTGTTACAAAGCAGAAACTAACACACCATTGTAAAGCAATTATACCTCAATAAAGATGTTAAAAAAAATAAAAAAAAAAGGTCAATGTCCAAGAGGCTACTTGACCTCCCTTTCTAAAATCACAGCCCTGTCACTTCCTAATCCTTTTCTCCTTCTTTATTTTCTAAATAGGCCTTATCACTACCCAACGTCATATATAAACTCATTTTCTCTCTTTTTCTTTTTTCCGTTAGAATGTAAGTTCTATGGAAGCAGGATTCTCTTCACTGCTGTGTCCCCAACATTGGAAACAATGCTAGGTATGCATAGAGGCTTAATAAATATTTGTTGATGAAAAATCAGAATCGTGGTACTTGAGAACTGAAGGACCTTGAAAGGCCATCCCAGGTAGCCCCCTCACCGTCCAGATGGAAAAAACACAAACCCAGAGAGACAAAGTGACTTGGCCAGGATCGTGTAGTTAACGGAAGAACGTTAGGTCGAATCCTAGTCCGGTGTTCGTTGCATCAGCAAACTGGCCTGTGTCCTCTTCATACAGCCCACAGAGCTAAGAATGGGTTTTACGTTTTTAAATGGTTGAGGAAAAAGTCAAGCATACTATTCTGTGACATAGGAAAATTAGATGAATTTTGAATTTCAGTATCCACAAGTTGTATTGGAACATAGCCATGTCCATTCATTTACATATTGTCCATGGCTATTTTCCCACTACAGTTACAGAGTTTAGTGCAACAAAGACTGTATGGCTCGCAGAGCCTGAAATATTTACCATCTGGCCCTTCATGGAAAATATTTGCCAACCGCTGCTCTAAAGTATATTCCATTTGTGGAAATGTCTTTCTAAACCTTTGCAGTGTCAACAGTTCCGGTGTTAAAAGCAGAGAATAAAAGCAGCACAGAGGCGGGAGAATGGTGTCAGTTCCTTATCACATCTCTGGCCCCCTAACTGGCTGTCCAAGTCTAGTAGCATCACTACTGAAAAAAACTATACAAGTGCAGGCTAAATTCCCTCGCTGTGCAGGAGGAAACAAGACGCAAAGAGCTTTGGTGTTCTAGCCCCAGCTGTGCAAGCAGGTTAGTCAGGACTCAGTTCAAGTGACAAAAACCCTACCCCAGCTACCTTCTGGTAGGAAATTTATTGGCTCAGGGAACTAAAAAGACCAGGTGTTCGAATGATACGGTCAGGAATCTGTCTGTCTCTTGATTGTGTTTTCCTCCGGGTTAGTTTCGTTCTCAGGCAGGCTCTCCTTAATGGTCTCTGGAGAGAGACTTGAATCCCAAGTTAAAAAAAAACAGACCTCTCAGAATTTCTCCCAGGACACGGGGCTGCATCTTCCTTCCTCTGCTTTCGGTCTTACTTGGCGAGGATTTCTGACTATACAGAATGGCATTTTATTTTTGATATGCCCTGTGACCTTTCTAAGGTAGAAATAGAATCTAAAATTTAACCTTAAAAAACAAAATTAAGTTTACCTTCGCTGAAAACAGGCCTCTCCCCATTCAAAAATTCTGGCCAGCGACCTCAGCAAAAGGAAAGTGGTTCATTCCTCAAACATCTACACATGGCAGGCGTGGAAGGTGTTAAGATGAGGAGGCATGGTCCCTGTGCACTATCATGTGCCTTGATAAAGGGAAGATTTGGGAGCTGCAGGAGCGCAGAAGGTGGGCCCTTAACCAAGCCAGAAAGGGAGGTGAGGGCAGAGATGACTTCCCAGGGGAAGCAGCAGGTGAGCTGAGCGCTGAAGGGTGTTTAAACACTAGCCAGGCAAAAAGGTTTAAGAAGAGTGTCAGAGGGAGAACAAAGCCCAATGAAGTGATCACGAGAGCTAATCATAAGAGGAGTTAAGAGACTTCTGAATACCTCTACCCACAGGATAAGCCAGGAGTATGAGGCCTTCTGCAGTGTGCCCCAATGTACATTCTCCCCCTAACCAGAGAATTGTACACCCCAACACCATGCAACTTCCCAGTTCCCCGTGTCCTTGTACAAGATGTTCCTTCTACCTGCAAAGTCTCTTCCGTGCACCTCGACCCCACTTGTCTATCAGACACCTCCCTACCCATCCTCACACCCCCTCCAAGGAAGTTCATTGCCTTTCTGCTTTTTAAGTGCCTGGTCCTGCTTTAGGACTCATCACTCTATCTATATAGAGATTTATTTATTTATAATTTAAAAAATGATTCTCACTGAAAATAGACGAGCCTTGGGGACAAGCTGCTTCCCCGTGAACTCGGAAAGCACACCAGTCAACTCTCTTCTGTATGTGGAGTTAATCCTGGATGCTGGAAATTTTCAACTCCTTCGACTTCAACTGCCATCCCTGCACTGACGTCTCTGAAGTTCCTTTCTCTCTTCTGAGCTAGTCCCAGCCTCTCTTCTGAGCTACAGACCTATCTGTCCAGTTCACTCCTGGGCACCTCCACCTGAATATTCCCCTGGTACCCGAACCAAAACCGAGCTCGTTACTCCCCCTTGCCGCTCCCCAATTACTCCTGTGTTCCTTGTGTTTGGGAACAACATAATGTTTATTAAAAATAAATTAAAAATTAGAAACCTGTGAGTTTTCTTTGACATTTTCCTTTCCCTCACTCCCAAAATCCAGTCTCCTAAATAGTCAACTTTATATATTAAAATTATATATGATGTTATATAGAATCATATATTACATCAATATTTTATATATGATCCTATGGAATATCATATACAGCTTAAATATATAAAGATTAGGAAACTGGATGTGTTATTGTTATATGTATAGTTATAAATGTATATAATATATGATCATATATAACATAATAAAGTGACATATAATAATTAACTTTGCATTATATGCCCTTTTTCCATCCTTGTCCCTGAAGCTGCCCCATCACCTCTCCCTTAGATTATTGCAGTATCTTCAGGACTCAGGGAAGGACTCATCCCCTTCCAATCTATCCTCAAGCCACTGCTTAAGTCATCTTTCCAAGGCCACAGTTTGACCATGGCCCTTCACAGTTGATATTTTGAAGTTGAAATGCCTTAGCAGGCTATACAAGACTTATCCCAGGCTAGCCTACTCTTAAGCCTCATCTACCCTCTGCTGGAAAAAGATTAATAAGAGAGATTCATTTCAAACAGTGTGTCCAGGGCAGAATTCTCTGAGGAGGGGACATCTAGCCCCTTGAGGACACCCCAGTTAGCTAGAGCCTCCTGTGCCCCATTACACCCTCTTCTTACAATGACTATGGCACTCGGTGACTGAGTGCTTACTGGATGCCAGGCCAGTGCCAACCTCTCAACTCAGAGATTCCTCTTGCTCTCTTGGAATCATCACAGCACTTGTAGATCGGTTCTCTGTTAAGGCCTATTTTGTGGTTGAGGAAACTCGGGCTCATGGAGTTTGTCACCCACCTTAGGTCCTGCAGCCAGTGTGTAATAGACTCAGGTGTTAACTCAGGCGACCCGGCTCCAAACCCAGATTCCCTAACCACTGCACCATGCTGCGTCTGCAGGGACAGGATGCTGCTTCCTGTAGAACTGTTGACTCGTAGACCCATAGCTTTCAAGAGGAATCCCAGCTACTCCGCTCAGCGCTCAGCCCTCCCCGATCTGGCTCCTAGCCACCTCCCCAAGCTCATCTCCCAACATTGCCCCAGCAAACCACTGACTGGGCACCCACCCTCCATCCTGATCCAACCCCTCCCAGTCCTAGCCTGCCTCAGACTTACTCATCCCTTAGGACTGCACTGAAAGGTCACCCCCTCTAGGACGACTTTTCTAATCCCTACCCCATGAGCCAGTTTCAATGCCCCTCCTCCTTGCTTCTCTAGCACCTGTGCTCCCCACTGTGTAGCACCTGTCCTGCTACACTGCAAATGCTGGCTCTCTTCTCGCCCTGTAGACGGGGCTCCTCATGGTGTACTGTTCCCTGTGCTTCGTCTGGAGCCTGGCGCAGAGTCAGTGCTTCATAAATGTCTGCTGACTTGAATTTACACAGTGGACATCAGAACTGAAAGAGGACTGAACAACTTTGTGATCACAGCTGCTCACATTTGCAATATACTTTGAAGTCTAAAAGCCCTCGCACACTGATTATCTCATGTAACCTCTGAGGTTATTATCCCCATAGTTTAGGAAGCTGATAAGTGACTAGTCCAAGTTCACCCAGCCAGGAAGTGACTCGGCTGGGATTTGACCTCAGGTCTATCTGACTCCAAGGCTAGTGGTCTCTCCATCACTTCCACCATCATCTGATTCAAATAACACACACACATTTTACCGATGAGGACGCCGAGGCCAGGAGAGGTCAATTGCTTGCCTAGGGTCATGTGGTCCGTACTGCATCCTGTGCTCTTTCCTCTACTCAAACAGGAAGTGCTCAGGAAGGTGACAGGTGAGGACTGGGTCCTGAGCCAGGGAGGGGAGCGCTGCCCGTGTCTTCTCCTGTCACCTCCTCCCATTTGTCACAACCTGTACGTTTAAATATTGTATTTAGTATTTACTCTGAAATGGCTTTCATCTGATGTCCCCCCGTGCTCACCAATTTAGCTGTCACAGTAAATAAATGTGAAGTTGGGTCTCCAGCCTCCCCCAGCTCACATTACCTTCCTAGAATTACTCCCCGGTGGGGCGGAACCGCTGCTGGGGGCGCTCCCACAGAATTCACCAGTTACTAATGAAGCCTCTTTTTAAACCCAAATCTTGGACTGTGACTCAGGTGGAGGAGGATTGCAAAACTCACCCCAGGGGATGGGATGACCGCATCCTATTTAATGACCAGGAGAAAGACTGAGGTGAGAACCAGAAGACATTACACATGCAGGGCGCTCAGGACGTTGTACATGTAGGATGCTGATGACATTATATATGTGGACTACTGATGGCGTTATACACGGAAGGTGCTTATACTGTGCCAGAAGTAGAGGCAACACTTTTAAAATATTAGTTTTTAATATACGGCTAATTGTTACCACAATCCTGAGAGGTAAGTACTGTTACTCCCTTTTTGCAAGTAAGGAAACTGAGGCTCAGAGAAGCTAAGTGACCTGCCCGCCGTCTCCCATAGGAAGAACCCCAGGATTCTGATAGAATGTACTGAATTTGCTAATCCTGATTTTTCCAAGGTCACTCCTATCCGGACTCTCTTTCCTGCTGGAGTCAGGAGTTGCTGGAAGAGATTTCTCTTTCAGATCAATTTCACTTCTGTCCTCTTTGAAGTCAGGCAAGCCCTGGGTTGGAATAATGGTTCTGCAGTTATTCAGGAGAATATTTGATTCTTTGGTTGACTTATGCCCTGCCTTCCTCCATAAGAATTTTCTTTGATGTGGCACCTACTAGAATAACAACTGGAAAAGGCAGCCAGTCCATAGTAACAATGGCTAATATTTATTGGTTGCTTTCTGTGTGCTACGCACGGTTCTGAGCCCTTCTACATGAATCATTTGCTTAATTTTCACAAGCATAACAAGTGCACTCTGCTATCATTCCCACTTTACAGATGAGAAGACTGAGGCTGAAGAGTGGCTGAATAACTTGTCCAGGGTCCTCCAGGTAGTAAGGGGCAATGTCAAGACTGGCACCATGGCAGTCCGACTCCAGGGTATTTGTGCTTCCCTACTGAGTTTAATGCCTGTTATTCTAGTTTTGACTTTCTGAGTGCCATATCAGAATTCAGGAGCAGAATTGCATAGTAGGTAAGAGTTTGGGTTCTGGGGTCTGAGTGCTAGAGCTTGAAATGAGGCTTCTGTAAGCTTGTTTCCTCTACTATGAAATAAATATAATAATATAACCTCCATGCAGAGTTATTGCAAGAGGTCAAGAGGATAATGCATGTAAAACAGTGCTTGGCACGTAAGTGCTCAATAAACAGTAGTTTTATTATTATTATTATTATTATCATTACCACCACCACCACTTAGGGAGCGAATCCTTCACGTTCTTTCTCATAGGACAACAACAGCTTGTTTGTCCAGCCTCTGAATCTTGGCCGTCATCTCTCTACCTGGAATACTTTCTTCTCTCCCATGAATGCACCCATATTTCATCTGCCCTTTCGTTTTAGCTCAAGCCTCCTCCGCACCTCTTGCCTGCAAAGCCAGTACCATCCTCATGGCCTCTTCTTTCCTGGAGTCTTTCTGCACTCACACATCTGACATATGTGCAGCTTCATATAATGTTCAATGACCTCCCGCTTCCCCCAGCTACCCAGAGGGGAGGAGAACAAGGAGATAAAGTCGCCCGACCATTATTTCCATTTTGAAGATGACAAAACAAGCTTAGTCCTTAAATGATGAGGCCAGGAGTCATATCCAGGTCTTTTGACGGATAATATGGAAAATGTGTCTGTGGGGGGGGGGCACACGTGTGTCTGTGTGTATGCATAGAGTGGACATGGTCATGTATGTAGGCTAGAAATCAAGAGCATACACTCTGGTGTCAGATGAATCTGGTTTTGAGCTCTTGGACCTGACAATTATTAGCCATGTGGCACCATCTTGGATGTATCACATGATCTCTCTGAACCTCAGTTTCTTCATCAGTAAAATGGGTACAAGAAGAGACACTACCTCATTGGGTTATTGTGAAAAAGATAATAAAGTCATGATTGTAAAATGTGAAGCCTGTCCTGGAGTAAAGTTCCAAGGAGTGGCTGCTGGGTTCATTATGTTCAAAAAAGATATTTGAGGAAGAGGATGTTGTTCGTCTGTGGTCACGTGGATGTATGAGGGTGCGTGTGTATGTGTGTGTATGTGTTTGCATATGCACCAGCTTTCACATTGCAACTGTGCTCTTAGTAGAAAAGATTAGGGTCCAGGGACTTCCCTGGCGGCACAGTGGTTAAGAATCCACCAGCCAATGCAGGGGACACAGGTTCGATCCCTGGCCTGGGAAGATCCCACATGCCCCGGAGCAGCTAAGCCTGTGTGCCACAACTACTGAGCCTGCGCTCTAGAGCCCGCAAGACACAGTTATTGAGCTCTCACGCCACAACTACCATGCCTCAGGCGTGCCTAGAGCCCATGCTCCATAACAAGAGAAGCCACCACCATGAGTAGCCCCCGCTCGCCGCAACTAGAGAAAGCTGGTGTGCAGCAATGAAGACCCAACGCAGTCAAAAATAAATAAATAAAATAAATAAATTTATATACTAAAAAAAAGATTAGGGTCCCAAGAGAAACTTTTCACTCTGAATGTCTGTATCTGAGAGCAATAAATGGCTGGAAATGCAGCGGGTGGGAAATGCCATTGGCTGAGGCTGGGCCATTTCTGTGTACCTTGGTGTCTGTAAAAAAACAGATATTTGTCTCTTTCGAGGATGCAGGTGTGAGTCTTTAGTATTACACTGGAGGGAAGATACCCTTGTCTGCCTGTGTCTGTTAGGATGTGCCTATGTGTGTGCATGACTGAAGCCGTGACTACTGGGAATCCTCTGTTTGCAGAGGTGTGTAGGCTGTTTCTGACTATAAATGGTTACCTTGCCATCTGTAGGGATATGTGTGTATATCTGAGGGTGTTTGAGTCGAGGACACGGGGTTTTCCATGGGTTTGGAGCTCCATGGGAGTCTGTGCTCTCTTAACTATGGATGTGTGTACACATGTAAGAATAGTTGTGTGGGGTGTTTACATTTGTAAATGAGGGCAGTTAGGGAGGAGGTGGTATGTGCGACTTGGTGGAGGTGGGGTGTGTAGTGTCTGTAGGGCCAGATCTAAGTGTGCGTGTTTGTTTTCAGAAGATGACGTATATTTACATGTCTCCCTAAGCTCAGTTTGTGTGGGAAGGGCATTGAGGCTGTGAGTGTCCACTTGTGCGTGTGTGTAGTATGTTAGTGTGTGTAAGGCCTGGTCTTTGAGTTTGAGGCTTTTGTGCCTGAGTCTTTGGCGGCTGTGTCTCTCCTATCTAAATGCCTGGGCCTCCTTGCTTTCCCCACCTCTCTCACTATCAGTAGAACCCTAGAGAAGGTGAGATGGCATTAGACTGGATAGCTCAGCAAATTCTGCAAAGAAGGGGGTGTCCCAGGCAATCCCTCCCTGGAGAATTCAGGGGAGCACCCCCCCAACCCAGCCCAATCCCATTTAGGATGGGATGTAGCCCAGGCCCTGAGGAACTGGTGTGCTCTTTAGTTGTTATGGAGCAGAGGCAGCTGCGCAGGTGTGTGAGTATGTGTAGATGTCTTGTGCTCCTGTAAATGATGCGAACAGGTCATCATTTGCATCAGATGTACACAAACGTAGGAGGCATGGATTGCATCAACGGAGTATAATGTGTGACTTTATATGAAACCCAGCTCGGCCCGAGGTGTGTGACCATGCATCCCTCTTGTACCAGTAAGTGGGGCTGTGCCTGAGGTCTGTGGGTGCCCCTTGAGGGAGGGGCGGTGGTGAGAGCTGGGTGCGTGTGTGCCTGAGGGTGCCTTTGTATGTCAGCGTGTCTCTGAGTCTCTCCGTCAGCAACTCTGAGTTTCTGTGTGTCTATATGTCTGTGTGTGTCTCTGGGTCGCTGCCTCGCTGTGTCTCGCTCTCCCTTGGCGGGGAGGGGATTGGTCACGCATGACTCATCTTGAACCGAGCGGGGCTCCAGCGGCAGGGCAGCCGCCGCCGCAGCTGGAGGGGGAGGAGGACGAGGAGGAGGGAGAGGAGGAGGGAGAGGAGGAGGGAGAGGAGGAGGGAGAGGAGGAGAAGAAGGAGGGGGCGGGGGCCTCTCCAAGTTTGTCGGGACCTTCTTCCGAGAGCGCGGCGGAGGCAGCCAGGGAGGCCAGGGCTGCGTACCGGCCGGGGCTCGGGGCGGGGGCGGAGGCTGCGGCTGGGACCGGGCCCGGGGCGGCGGGGCCGGCGCCTCCGCTCTCCTCCAGCTCCTGCTTCAGCCTTTGCTCCCGCTGCGGCCGTGGCCCCCCTTGGCGCGGCTCTCCGCGCTGCGCGTCCGCTGAGCCCGCCGCTCCCCGGCCCATGTACTGGAAGCATGAGAACGCCGCCCCGGCGCTGCCCGAGGGCTGCCGGCTGCCGGCCGAGGGCGGCCCCGCCACCGACCAGGTGAGCGAGCGAGAGAGCGAGTGGGTGAGTTGTCCGGACCGGGGTCGGACAGGGGCCGAGACCCAGCCGGGCCGGGCCGGGTGGCGGGCGGCCGCAGAGCGGAGGGGTGCCGGGGTGCGCTTGGGAGTGTGTGTATGTGAGTGTGTGAGCATGCAGGAGCGCGAGGGGGGGTCGCGGAAAGCGGGAACACATTATGCAAATTTTGATGGAATTTCTCAAAAAGCGATTTAGCAAAGACACAGGCGAATCAAGAGGAGGCGAGGCGGGTATTGTCCGTCTGAATAGGCGCTGATAGCGCCAATGCGCCGGGGGTTGTTCGGGCGCAAGGCTGAGAATCTCGGCGCGGGGCCGGTCCCGGGCGCTCCGAGGGGCTGGAGGGTGCTTTTTCCCCTTCTTGGACGTCTCCGTTTTCTCTTTTTGGTCCCGTTTCGGCCCCGATCTAGCCCCTGTTTTGCTCTGGGTTTCCCTCCGACTGGCCCGCGAAAGGCGCCTGAATCCGAGTCGGTATCGCCGCACCGATTTCGCCGCGCGCGCGGGGTGGACGGGCTGGTGCTCCCAACGCTCCCGGTTTTATTTTCCTCAAGCGCCCACCCCCCATCTCTTTCTTTTCTTTCTTTCTCTCTTTTCTCCTTTTTGCATTTTGTGTCGAGAGGAGGAGAAGGGAGCGAGGAAGGGGGTGGGTGGAGGGAGAAAAAATTCGATTTTTAATTACTACCATTAAAAAATCAAATTTGCAATTCTTTGGGCGGCCTGATGGATCTCACTGATTGACAGTTGGAATTGACACTCTGGCTACCTCTTATCTTGGGCATTCACGACAATTTCTAATTGCAGGTAGTTTGTATGTGTGCGCGTGTTTTTTTTCCCCCTCAGAGGCTTGTATTGCAAGGGAACTAAGCGATTACTTCAAGAGCCACGGGTTAAGTGCAGGGAGAGGGGGAGAGAGAGGGAAAAAATCCAATCCAAATTCAAATTGCTTCATTAGAGAGACACCGCTTTTGTGGGGAAGGGCTTTAAATGCCCACTACAAAGTTAGGACTCATTGTTCCGCGCCGGTTTATATAACAGGCGCGGGGAGGCGCTGGGCTCAGGCTGCGCGGAGCCAGTTCTGCAGCCGCCGCCGCCTGCGTTCCCTCCCCCCTCCCCCAGGTGATGGCCCAGCCAGGGTCCGGCTGCAAAGCGACCACCCGCTGCCTTGAAGGGACCGCGCCGCCCGCCATGGTGAGTTCGTTCGGCCCTGCTTTCGGTCCCCGGTCTCCCGGCGGCCGGGCCCTGGGGAGCTGACCCGGCTTTCCGGCCCCGAACAGCTGCCCGTGCGCTGGGGGACTGCCGGAGGGCGCCGCCCCTCTCTGAGCCTCGGTTTTCTGGCCGGGAATGTGAGCTTTGACCGCTCCTGGCACCTAGGAAGCGCGTGCTAAAAGTTCGAGCCGTCCTGTCCTCTCCAGTAGGCCCTTCCATTCCTGTCCTGTAGCCCGCGGCTTGTCGTTTCGGGGGCATTTCGTTGTTAGTTGGTTCGCTGAGGCCCCAGATTTGTCTCCGAGGCAGCAGCAACGCTGGGCACCTGGCTTAGCCCTCAGCTCAGAGCGCGGCTCTCCCTCTTTCCCCACTGCAGGCTCAGTCGGACGCTGAGGCCCTGGCAGGCCCTCTGGACAAGGACGAGGGTCGGGCCTCTCCCTGTACGCCCAGCACGCCATCTGTCTGCTCACCGCCCTCTGCCGCCTCCTCCGTGCCGTCTGCCGGCAAGAACATCTGCTCCAGCTGCGGCCTCGAGATCCTGGACCGATATCTGCTCAAGGTGAGACAGGGGCGGAGTGTTGTGTGTGTTGGCGGGGTGTGGGTTGCAACCCAGAGGACTGTAGGGAAACGACGCCGGCGCCAGGTCCACTAAATTCGAAACCTGGCTCATCCCTGCCTGACTGCGTGGCTTCGGGCAAATCGTAGCGTCTCTCTGCGTTCCCGGGTTCCTGTCTGAAAAATGGGCAGAGTTGATTTCTACCTCCCTGAGTCTGTGTTACAGAAGAAAACTGGTGGAAGTCCCATGAACCTTCAGAGCTCTGGCGTATCTGTCTGCAAATGGGGCCGGGGAGGCTGGGGCCGGGCGTGAAAAGAGGCCCGCACTGAGCCGCCCCCCATCTCCACCCCCTCCCCAGGTCAACAACCTCATCTGGCACGTGCGGTGCCTCGAGTGCTCCGTGTGTCGCACGTCGCTGAGGCAGCAGAACAGCTGCTACATCAAGAACAAGGAAATCTTCTGCAAGATGGACTACTTCAGGTAGGCTGCGGCCGCTGGGCCAGCAATGTCGCCGCAGGCAGGCCACCGGCGCGCGGAGGCCGCCTTTGCGACGCGCTGTCTCTGGCTCCGGAGCCCCCGTGTCCCGAATGCTCTGGCGCGCCGCGAGGGCCCAGCCCACCGGCTCTCAGCGCCACGAACCAGGAGCTCCAGGCCGAGCGCGGGTGCCAGCACAGGTTCGGGCCGCTGATCCGCCTCCGGTTGCTGTGGCCCACTCGGGTTTGGTCGCGTCTCTGGCTCGGTCTCGGATCCTGCCCGAGTCTCAGGCTCAAGTTCCGACTTCCAGCGCGTTGGTCGAGCTCTGATGTCCCCGTCTTGCCCCGATCCGCTCGTATCCCAGCCGACCTGGCTGCATCTCCGGTGCGCTCCGGCTCTGGGTTCCAACCCTACTCCTACTCCAGCCAAGCCGGCGTCTCTCCCGGGCAGGACCCTGAGCTGGGCTCCAGACTCTTGCCCTGGCTCTGGTCTCGGCTTTTACCCCGGCCGGGTTCGAGGCTGGATTCGAGTCTGGTCCGTCCCCAAGCACTAGCCTCGCATCGGTCTCGGATCCGAACCCATATTCAAGCTCATCGATCTAACTCCCGACCTCGGTCTCCGGCTCCGCCTCAACTCAGACCCCGGCATCGCTCGAGTATAGTGTTTCGAGTCTGGGTTCTGCCTGCATCCCAGGTGCCTGTTCCAGTCCCAGCTCCGTCGTCGTTTCGGGCCCCGGCTTCAGCCTCTCTGGGGTCTAGGCTCTGACTTTGGGCCGCCGGCACAGGAAGGGGGAGTCGGGCGTCGTAGCCAGGGCCCCGAGTAGGATCACCCTGGGCTGCGCTCTCTGTGCCGCGGTGCCGCGTCCCCGCCGCTCAGCCCTCAACAGCAGCCCGGCTAGTCCTCCCGCCGCTTCTCCGTCGCTTGCGCTTGGCTTCTCACCGCGCAGCTCGGGCCTGACCCGGTCACGGGGTCGAGGTCACTGCGAGGTCAGAGGAGCAGCGGCTGCCGGCTCGATCCCGGTGGGAAGCGTGAAGCAGGCCTGAAGCCCGTCCAGCGGGCCTACGGAGTCCAAAGAGAGCAGAGTGAGATTGGTTCCTGGGCCGCACGCCTGTTCCCAAGGGCTTTCTCAGGAAGTGGAGAAAGCTACTCCCCTATAACCACCACCACCCCCTTCCCCAGTCCGCCGACATCCTTCCCATCCTTGCCTCGGGAGACGTCATGGCTTCAGTCTCCCTGGGAAGACCCCAGCCCCAGAAAGATCCCCTGAGTCAGGGGATGCAGTAGAAGGCAGTGCCGCCCCCTTCCCCGGCATTGAGTCTCTGGGAACTTGGAAAGAGAGGACCTTGAATCTAGGAAGAAGCTAGCAGCATTGGGGGCTGGGGTACTCTAAGGAAACCTTAGGAAGCCTGGTTCGAAAAAACGGACTCTTCCTGGTGCATGGCTGTGAGTGGCAGTGCAGCTGGGGTATGCATGGGGAGGGGCGGCTCTGCCAGGTGGCCTGGGACTCATGGGACTCAAGGATGCTTGTGTGTCTGTCTTGTCCGGATCTGTGCAGTGGCGCTGGGGGAATGTGTCACTGAGCAGGGTGAGGGGTGTGTGGACAGCGTAGGTGTTCCTTTACAACAAGCATTTGTCTTTTAGTTTATGTGTGAGTGTAGAGAGTGTGTGGCTGTGTGAATGTCGGGACCGTGTGTGTGTGCGCGTGTGCACGTGTGTGTGTGTGTATGTGTTGTGCAAGGTGGTCAGGACAAGTTCACATCTGGACTGGGATCTGGAGGTGAGCAGGTGAGGGTTCTGAAATCCCTTCATTCCCCATACCGCCACACAGCCCTCCTCTGAGGGGGCATTTCTGCTTACAGCCTTAACCCAGGCATTGGGGGCTCAACGGTGTGAGGTGAATGTGGATTTGTGGATGTGGATGTGGGCTGTGGTGTGTGTGTGTATGTGAGAGCGGGCTTATCATTGTGTGGTGTGTAACCAGAGTGTGATGTCTCCCCTCCACTGTCCCATCTGACACTTAGCTGGCCAGGGCAGGAGAGGGAGGTTAGGGTCCCTGTGTAGCCAGTGCCCTACTCTAGGCCTGACTCCAGTTGGTAAAAAAAAAAGAAAAGAAAAAGAAAAACAAGCCAGCTACTCTTTCAGGGCTCCTTGGGTTCATCAGCTATCCAGGGACATGGCTGAGGCCTGGGAAACCCAGCAGGCCTCTTCTCGTAGAGTAAGGCAGGCCTGGCCCCCTCTCCTTGCTCTCCTGGTGGGGACAGACCTGCCACCCTGTGAGCCACATGTCCTTGCTGCAGCTCCAGCCCCAGCTCATGTCCAGGCTGGACCAAGCCCCCATGGTTGACGTGCTTTCCTAGACCTTCAAGGCTTAGTCAAAACTCAGATCCTGATCTCACTGTTCAGCACCTCACCGGCTGTGGAGTCCCCCTTCCCACTGCGGTGGGGTGGGGAATGGGATGTCCAGCTGTTGTGGAGACACAGAGACCAGGCTCCACCAGGCCAGCCCTGATCACTGTGTGACCTTGGGCAAATCCCTGCATCTTTCTGTCCTCAGTGTCCTCCTACCAGGGTTATCTCTCTGGGCTGCCAAGGAGGCCAGTGAAAGGAGGAAGGCTCAGCAGAGGCTCCCTAAAGTGTAGGTGCTACGGATGTCACCACTGTCACCATTGGTGACAGGATTCCAGACATAATCCCCTAATGGCATTTCCTCAGGCAGTCTGGGGAGCCAGGATGGGGATGGGCCATTTCTGGGCTGCAGGTTCTGAACGCTAATCCTTTTCCAGCAGTGACAAGAGCCCCCAAAGCAAAACTAAAACAGATTTTTGGTTAAGAAAATGGAGAGAATAAAAGCTCACATTCCTTGGGATGAGAGAAGAATTGTGGCTCTTCTGATCATTTCTCCCCCAGCCAGGTCTCCCTGCAGGCATAACTCATCCCTGGCAGCCCCACCTGTAACAAAAGTAATAAAACCCACAGAAAGGGAGAGAAAAAAGCAGGCGGAGCGCCAGGCGGGGACTACTGAGTGCCCCGCGTGGCAGCCCAGGCTCTGGGCGGCTGCTGTGAAGGAGCCCCTCCTGGAGAGAGCAGGAATGGGAGCACGGGAGACAGAGCCCCTCTCTAGAGCTGGGGCTCAGGGAAGGGCTGAGCGCTCAGATCCTCTAGCCCTCTGTTTCCTGAAGCCCAAGGTCGAGAGTCTGATGGGAAGTGGACTGGAGCGCTCACCCCAAAGAGAGGCCAAGATCTCTGGACAGGATGCAGGGAGGGAGGAAGTGGCCAAGACCCCCTGGAGGGGGCACTGGTAGCTTCCGAGGTCCTCTGGCTCTGGTCTTATTCCCCAGGGAAACGTTTCCTCTCAGTTCTATCCCCTATCTTGCTCCTCCTTGACACTGGCCTGTAGACCCCTCTTCCATCTCCTTTGGCAGAGCTGGCAGCGTTGGGGACTCAGGAAGCTAGAAGTTAGGAAGGCACTCCAAGCTCATCGGGGCAGGAGGCTGCAGAGCCTGGGTGGGGAGGTGGTCCAGGGGTCCAATGCTGCTCCTGGCTTTGCATTGTTGGAAGGGATTGGTTTTCCACTGGCTGTGTGTCCTCAGTGTGAGGTCGCTGGACCTCTCTGCCTCAGTTTCTCCATTTGCCATCCAAAGAGGGACCTCACCAGCCTTTGTGGCTTCAACCAGATTCCCACCTCCCCTAACCCCCTGAGTCCTAGCAGAAAAAAAAAAAAAAAAAACTACCACCAAGAAAATGTGTATTGCTTTTAATTTCTTCACTTTTTTGGGTTTAAGACTGTTTTTTATTTTCTTCCAAGAAGTGAAAAAAAAAAAAGTCCTGGGGGTAAAATAGCGTTCCTTTCTGGGGCATTCATGTCTCCACTGCCCTCAGCAATCAAAACCCCAGACAGCTTCCTCCTGCCCACCAACCTGTGGCTGCCGCCCCCCAAAGGCAGGCACGGACTGGTCTGCAGTGCCCTTCAAGCTCCTGGCCTCCTGAAGCGTCTTGCCTATTGTAGAGTGGGGGAGGTGATGTCCTGAGAGAGTGGAAAGTGCTGTGCCCCGGGTCCCACCAGCGAGAGAGTGGAAGAAGGGACCAGACAGGGACGAGGACACTGTCAGGAGACCTTACGGAGCTCTTCTCTAAGCCAGGAGCTGTGTTAACCCTTTACATCTCATTGTTTTATGTCATTGACTCCTCAGATTCCCCCTGTGAGTAGGCTACTGTCATAATCCCTACATTATAGGAGGGGAAACTGAGGCCCTGAGTGGTGAGGTCACACAGCTAATAAGCGGCAGAACTGCGATAAGCCCCGGGGCTGCCTGACTCACCATTCCTGGGTCTAGATACTCAATACTTTTCTTTTATAGCCGAGACATGTCAGCAGACACCCTGTGCAAGGTGGGGCCCATGCAATGGCAAAGGCCACCTCCCCCCACCCCCACCCCCCGTGGCCCTAGGGCTCCCACAGGGAGCACCTGCTGTGCTGTGTGACTCTCCATGGTGGGCCCTGGGAGTACTAGGGCTGGAGTGAAGTGACCTCAGAGTCCCAGTGACTGGAGCAACTTTGCCAGGATCGGGTCACCAGGGTCTCTAGCCCTCTTGCCTCCTGACCATGCGAGTGGGGAGTAACGGGTTAACTGCTTCTCCTTGTGTTTATGCGGGTGGGGTTCAGAGAGTGCCCCGGGCTGGGCCTGGGAGGGGCCCTACCTACTGCTGTCCCCAGCTTGGCACGAGACACTTAGGACAAGCCCGCAGCCTTCTTTCCCTCCTTCTGCCCCGAACCCACGCTCAGACCTCGGACTCCAGCGGGAGAACCCCACCCCCTCCCCCGGAGCTAGGGTACCCCGGGAGGTTCAGAGCTGGGAAGCCGCCCCCCACCGCGGCAGAGAGCAGCCCAGTGTCCGCCAGCTGTTGGGGGACAGATGTTGGGGGAGCTGAGAGAGGCGTTCGGGGAGGGGCCTTGCGCTGGGACCTCCGAGGAGTGGGCCGTTTTAACCTCTTAGTTGCTGGTTCTGTTGTTTCTGGCTGCTTCTCCGAATGGTTTGCCGGGAAGGGGAGGAGCAGAAGGAATAGGAAGGACTCCACCTCTGATCCCCCCAGTTTGCTTCATAGACTCGCTCTAAGGCCCTCAAGCGAGCGTCCCGAACACAAAACAAGGGAAGCCTGGTTTGAGTGGCACCGCCTTGGCTCCCTAGCTTCTTAATTAACATTGCCCTTCCCACTCTGAGCTTCGGTTTCCTCATGCAGAAAAGGGGTAGCTTAGTAATGGGCAGGGGTCGCAGTGAAATTCCGATGGGCTCTTTCGTTGAGGCTCATTCGCCCAACCAATGACTTCCGAGCTCTTACTCGGTATCCAGGAGAGGTAGGCCGGGGGAGCGAGCCTGACTTGGTCAGTGGCGCACAGCTCCCTCTGCGGAGCCACTAGCACCCAGATGTCTCCGTTCCCTGCTCCGGGGAGATTGGGCAAGGCGGTGCGCGTGGCCCACTCCGCTCCTTCCAGCAGTTACCAGGATGCGCAGCCTCCGTCCAACATCTCTCCATCCTCAAAGCGCCTCTGTGCTTTGAGCCTTTGCCCCGTGGCGCGCGCGGGGACCCAGGGAGGGGCGCGCACAAGACTGGGGGTGGCGGGCGATGGCCGCGCCCCCTAATCGCTTTGGCGCTCCCTTCGCAGCTCCCGAACACCCCTTTCTTGAAGTTTCGTTGTCTCCGCCGCCGATTTCGCTGCTTCCGGAATCCGGCGGCTCGGGCCTCGCAGCCCGCCTGGGAAGGAGTCTGTCGGTTTGTCAGAGCCTGGATCTGTAAGCCTCCTCGTGCCCCTTGTTTGTGCCACTGACCCCTTCCCCGGGTGGGGGACACGCTTCAGGAGCGGCCCGAAAACTGCAAAACGACCCCCTAACTCCATCCAAGGATCCAGCGGGAGGATGATTTCGTTGACTGGGCGGAGACACGGCGAGCGCAGGGAGCTCCTAGAGCTGGGGACAGCTCCTGGCATTTAGGGTGACACGCGGAGGGTGAGAAAGTTGCTGACAGGTCGCTAGCGGCTCCCGCCTCAGAGCAAGGGGATGAGGGCACTGTGAGCCGCCAGCGTAGGCGCAGAACGCGCCCGGGCGTCGGGGCTCGTGGAGCGGGAAGATCAGGGATGCGCGGGAAGTCTTGGATGCGTCTTGGCCGAGAACGAGGCATCCCGCAGAGCCAAGCGCCAGGATCCGAGATGTTACACTCTGGCTCAGCGCACTGATCCCGGAACACGACAGGCTGGAGACGCAACGGCTCCTGCCGGCCTCTGAGGGCCCGGACCTTCGCCTCCCGGCCCTTTCAACTCCCTGGGAACGCACTCCCAGCTTACCGGACCCTGAGGGTTCCAATGCCTTGCGCGCGGGAGTTTCCAGGTCCCAAGGCCCGGAGTGGGGATTGCGACTCGGTCAGACCAGGCCCCTTTCCTTTTCATACACCGGGATTCAACTCTACGCATCTCCCGTCCGGCTGCTTTCGCAGGTTCTAGGGGTTCTTTTTGCACTTCGGAGGGGACCTCAACCCCTGCCCCACACTCCGTGTGGTCTTGGCGAAGTCACTTGTCCACCCTGAACCTCCGATTCCACGTGTGCAAATTGGGTGCCAGAGTCCCCATTTCACGTGGTTGCGGCGAGGGGGATGCAATTAAAGAGTTGCGCCCCAGGACGCTGGAGCGCAGCGAGGGTTCTGCACCCGGCTGGCCCTTCTTCCTCCCTTCAGAGGCCTGGAAGTTCTCCCAATCCTGAGCCGGACCTCGGAATTTGGGGTCGGCCCCTCGGCGGGAGGAGGCTCCGGTGGGCAAAGCGGTTTCCTCTCCTTTTTACTGAGAGATTGGGAACGGAGACGGCGGGCTGTGCCGGGGAAGCCGAATTTCCGGGGTCGGGAACCACTTCTGTTTGGGAGGCAATTGACCGAACCCGCAAAGGTGCGCAGCGCTGCCTGAGCGAACCGCGCCGCCCGCCGACAGGGTCCCCTAGGGCTCCTTGTCTGACAGAGCGGCATGGCACTGGGGGTACTTCTAGAGCCGGGGCTGGCAGAGGCCTCCGCTCTGCTGCACTCAGTTCAACCCGAGACCGTTTATTCAACCGGCAGTTGCTTGCATTTGCCAAGGCAGGCGAGGCTGTAACCAGGGCGCATTTGCTGGGCTGGTTCCTCCACGCACTCAAAGGCATTTCCGAGTGCTCTTTTGGGTGGAAATGTGCCTCTGGGGACACAGAGGCAAATCTTCTAGCTCCTTTCCCAGGAATACCAGGGGTGGAAGGGAGAGCCAAGAAACCTGACATTTACAAACCAGTGTGATCATTGCTGAGAAGGTGGTGCTGGGAGCCGTGGGACTGGGGGTGTAGGGGGAGGGTGGGAAGAGGGAACAGCCTGTGCGAAGGCCTGGGGTGGGAAAGTGCTTCAGAGGGGGCCATAAGACCTGGAACCAACCTTCCACTGTAGCTGACTGGGGCTCATGCTTGAGTGTAGGGTGAGGGATCTTGGGGAAGGTTAGGGAGGAGAGGAGCCAGAGAGGATGTGGTCTGTTGAGCTTTGTAAACTCCCAAGGATCTTGGACCAGATCCTGAGGGTAGAGTGGAGCCACCAGAGGATTTTAAGCAGGGCAGCGGACAGGGTAAAGTGTGCCTGCTGGAAACTTCCCTGTAGCCACTACGTGGAGGATGGGTGTGGAGACTGGCAGCGAGGGGCGCATGGTGGGAGCCTGGTTTAGGAGGGTGGTGGTGGCGGTGGCGAGGAGGAGATGGGTCCCAGAGATACTTAGGAAAGGGAACCAGCAGCGCCTGATGATTGGTTGGATGGGGGATGGAGGAGAGGGAGGAGTGTATGATTTAGGTGTCTAAGCTTGAGAGGCTGGATGGGTGAAAGCACCATTCCCTGAAACAGTGGAAACTGAGGCTCAGAGGGTCCGGACAGGGTCACAGAGTGAGTCATTCACTTCAAGAACAAATTCTCCCTGGTGCTCTGGGGACAGGCCTTGGGCTGACTTCTGGGACAGGGCAAATCAGACTGCTGCTTCCTGGAGGGGCTCCCAGTCTGGTGGTGGAGGCAGCCACACCCAAATAGCCACACCACAAAGGGGGAGGGAGAAGGGGAAGAAGCAGAATCAAGGAAGGCTTAAGGGAGAGTGGGGCATTTGATCTGGGCTTTTTTGTCTTGTTAGAATGACACAGGAATCCAGAGTCTGGGACTAGCTGGTTACTTAATAGACTACAAAGCATTAAACAAATAGCCGTAGCTGCTGTTGTCACCTAGTTCAGCTCAGGGCAAGGAAAATGAGAACTCAGAGAGGTTAAACAACGTGCCCAGGGTCACAAAGCTAGTAAGGGCATATCTGTCTATGCTTCCAAGAAACTCTGAGCTTCTCTACAGCTGGGTTACAGTTTATTCACCTCTGGAGTCATACTGGCTAGGAGTTCTCTCCTTGTAAGCTGTGTGACCTTGTGCAAGTTACTTTACCTCTCTGGTCCCCGTTTTCCTCATCTGCAAAATGAAGATTGCTTGGGACGATCAGCATAAAACACTTAGAATCTTGCTGGGCAAGTGGTTAAGTGCTCATAAATCTGCCTATATTATTACTACTATTAAATTTTCCCTAACACTTATATTTTAATGAGCAGGTTAGTACTATATACAAATGTTAAGTGATCATTGAAGAAAATTTGGAAAACTCAGAAAAGCACCTGGAAGAAAATAAAAACCACCTACCAGCTTGCCTTCTAGGTGGGACTTGGCTGCAGGGGGTGGTGAATCCAGGCAAAGGGAAATGCACGCGTGAAGTTCCTCAGGAACCTGGGCACGGCCGGGCCACTAGGATTTGGATGGCCTGTCTGAGCCTCGCCACCCCCTCCCCTTCGCCCCCCACCCCCACCCCGTGTCCTTCAGCCGATTTGGGACCAAGTGCGCAAGGTGCGGCCGACAGATCTACGCCAGCGATTGGGTCCGGCGGGCACGCGGCAATGCCTACCACCTGGCCTGCTTCGCTTGCTTCTCGTGCAAGCGCCAGCTGTCCACGGGCGAGGAGTTTGGCCTGGTCGAGGAGAAGGTGCTCTGCCGCATCCACTACGACACCATGATTGAGAATCTCAAGAGGGCCGCCGAGAACGGTACCCAACCCGCCCCGCCCCGCCCCGAAACTGGCCGCCCCTCAGCTCCCCAGCCTTCTCTGACCACCCCCCCCAGCACCCCAGGGACTACCCACACTTCGCTAGAGCCAGTTGCCCCCTTTATCACCTGCAGGCAGCATGGGAGTGGGGCTGCACACAGATCTGGCCGCTTCTGGCTCCACCATTTGTTTGAAAGTTGGAAGTCACAGCCGGTCCTTGCAAATTATGTTTCCTAATCTGTAAAATGGGGCTGATGGTAGGACACCTCAAAGCTAGATGAGCCGATGTGCTGTGAAGCCGAGAGGCGCTCAGTGAACCCTAGAGATGATTCTCATAATGGGGCAGCCTACTCCACCTTTGGACAGCTCTGGTTGGCCTGGAGGCTCATCCCCTCCAGTTTCCTGGAACCAGGCTTGGGCCCGTCTGCGAGAGATGAAGTGACCCTCTTCTCCCAACTCCCACCGCAGCAGCTACAGGCCAGGGATTTGGGGGTGGGGTTTTCATCCTGGACTGTAAGGAGAGAGGCCTTTGAGTCTGGAGACCCAAGCTTCAGGTTTGCTTCTGGCGTGTTGTGCTGACATACAAAGTTTCCTTTTCTCTCTGGGCCTCAGTCTCCCTAGTTTCAAGATGGATATTGGACTAGAAAGATCCCTAAATCTCTTCTGGCTCTGATACTGTGATTTCCCAAGACACTTAGGCTCAGGGACAGGGTCCAGGTCTTCCTGGGATCATGGGGGCTGAGTCATCAAGTGTCTGCCCCATCCCCAGTGCCTCTGAGGAGGAACTAGTCTGGACGTCCCCAGAGTGTTCTTGGCCATGGCCACAGCAGAGCCATCACTTTCTCCAGCCAGGATCAGGGCTGAGTGGGTCTAGGTGGGGAGCAAGTGAAGCTGGGGTGCTCTGAAGTTGCCTGCAAGTAACTGGGCAAGTCAGTTGTGGAGCTGGGATGGAAGCCCAGGAGTTAGAGGTTCCCCCACACCATGGCTCAGGAGTGACTCCAGGCTCCTTCCATACCTGGACCAACCAGGACTACCCCTAGTCACAACCTTGCCAATTACACTCCAGCTCTCAGTCAGGCCTGCCTCCAGACTCCTACCACGCAGGGAACCTGAAGGCTTATGGCCTCAGGACTCCTTTACTGACCAGCCCTCAGTTTTGGCTACTGGTTTACTTTTTAATCTTAAACACACACATGCCCATTATAGAAAATTAAGAAAAGATGGTTAAGCAAAAAGAAGAAAATAAAGACCACTTCGAATGCCACCACCCCTCATATTTTAGTGTCTGTCTTCCCAGATTTCGTTCTATGTCTGTATGTTGGAGTGTTTGTTTAGTGTTTTTCCTAATTAAAAAAATTATGAACAGTGGTGGAATTCCTGGAGATTTTTATTTTCTTCTTTGTGCTTATCTGAATTTTCTGAGGTTTTGGCAAGGAGCATCTTATTACCTTTGCATTGCAAAAAATGAGGTACTAAAAACCAATGGGAATACATTTAGTGTGATTATAAAAGTAATGTAAATGGAAAGAGAATAACTAACGTATACTCCAGTTAACAAAGTTAAACCTTAGAGAAATAAGGTGATGAGACACGTGATTGTTGAAAAAACTTCAAAAGTTGCAGAAACATTGAAAGTAGAGTCTTCATAATTGCACTCCCTCCTGCGAACACTTTGGTGTATATCCTTCCAACCTTTTTTGCTCCCATCCGTTTTTACAAAATTAGGATCACAGTTCTGTAACCTGCCTGCTTCCCATCTCCGCCAGCCCTTGGTTTCCCCAGTTTATCAAGGAGGGAGCCCAATTTGGGGCGCTAGAGTCAGCCAGCTGTCAGAATACCAGTCGAAAGGTCCAGAGCTGGGATTTTCTTCTCTCTGAACCTCAGTTTCCTCCGCTGTAACACGAGGATAATGTCGCCCGTGCTCAGGGCTGTGAGACATAAAGGGCACACCGAAAGAGAAGCGTCTGGTACTGAGCAGACGCTCAGAAGTGGAAGCCCCTTCCCCAAAGACTGAGCTCAGGGACTAGGACCCTGGGATCCCCCCTCCCAGCCCACTCCGCTCCCGACACTTCCAGGGACCAGCTCCCCCCACCCCCGTCCTTTCCAGGCTGCCACTAGAAGAGATGGGGACGCGTGGTCAGCCACTTCTGTCGCCCTCAGGGAACGGTCTCACGCTGGAGGGGGCAGTGCCCTCGGAACAGGACAGTCAGCCCAAGCCGGCCAAGCGCGCGCGGACGTCCTTCACCGCCGAGCAGTTGCAGGTACCTTGGCGGGCCGCGAGTGGCCGGGTGTGGGCCGGGCCTCGGAGTGGGCGGGGCTGAACGGGCCTCCTGACTCCGCCCCTCTGCCCGACCCGCGGGTGGCGGGGAGGGGCTGTAGCTGTCTGGGGCGTGGCCTCCGGGCCGGAGCCTCTGATTGGGCCGGGGCCTTGGCGACCTCGGCGGGCTCGTGCCTCACCGCCCCGCGGCGCCTGGCAGGTTATGCAGGCGCAGTTCGCGCAGGACAACAACCCCGACGCGCAGACGCTGCAGAAGCTTGCGGACATGACGGGCCTCAGCCGAAGGGTCATCCAGGTGGGGCCGGGGGTGGGCGGGGCCTTCGGGTCTGGGGCGGGGCCTAGGGACCTTGGGGGTGGGCCCTCGAGCGCGTAGCTGGGCTGCGGAGCTGCGGGTTCGGGGCGCACGTGGCCGCCCTTCCTGAGTTGGCGACGAGGCAGTCCCTCCTGGGGTCCCCCGGCGGTGCGTCCGACTCTCTTCCGCGAGGCTGAGGCTGCTGAGGCTGTCGTTCCAGGTGTGGTTTCAAAACTGCCGGGCGCGTCATAAAAAGCACACACCACAGCATCCCGTGCCGCCCTCCGGGGCGCCGCCGTCCCGCCTCCCCTCCGCCCTGTCCGACGACATCCACTACTCCCCGTTCAGCAGCCCCGAGCGGGCTCGCATGGTCACCCTGCACGGCTACATTGAGAGTAAGTGACCGCCACAGGCTGGTCGCCCGGCCTGTGGGAGAGGGGGGTGTAGATGAGCGCTCGTGGGCGGCGGAGGCATGGGGAGCCTCGTGCGTGCAGACGAGGGTTCCGCAGTCCCTCGGACCTAGTGGTTGTGGAGAGGAGTTAAGTGCCCCGGCTCTGCCTTAGAGGAGCTCGACCCTTAGTAGAGGCAAGCCATTAAGCCGTTCAAAAAATATTGATACTTTCCAAACATCCACTCGGTGGCAGACCCCGGGGACTAGGGAGAGAACAAGATGGCTAAAGGCCTGTCCTGGGGAGCCTGGGTTCTGGTGGGAGAGACATGGAACAGTACGAGATAGATGAGCGTGTGGTGTTAATTATGGTGATTCCTGTAGTCAAGATGCTGGCTGGGAGTGTCTGGAGATGTTGCCTATCAGTGGGCTGAGACCAGAAGGATAGGTAGGAATTAGTGAGACACAAGGAGTGGGGAAATAGGGGTGCAGGCAGCAGAGGAACCGAATGTAGGCAGAAAGCGTGGCATGGGTGCGTTTGGGGTTGCAGAAGAAAGCCAGGGTGGCAGGAGTACCCAAGGTTGTGAGGCCGTGGGCAATTCACCTGACCTCTTTGAACCTCAGTTTCCTCATCTGTAAACTGGGACATTAATAATGCCTACTTCACAGGGTTATGAGGATCCACTCATGTGTTCAGTTAATATTTTTTGAGTGCCTTCTGGGATACAACTGAAAACACAACAGACCAAAGCCTGTGTGCTCCCAAGGCTCACGCTGCAGGACGGGAGAGGGGGGAGAGAGAATAAACGAATAAAGGATGGAGGGCAGGCATGTCAGTGGGGACTGAGCACTGTGGTGGAGAGGGGGTGGCAGGTTGTGGTGGAGTGACCTTCGAGCAGGAACCTGGGGGAAAGAGAGAGAGTAGGCTTGTGCATTTCTGGGGGATGGACATTCAGTGAATCTGCCGTTGAGCAGGTGCTTATCACAGATTTTCTTTCCCTTTGAGGTTGTTTCTATTGATTGTTTCCTCAAAGCTGGGCATGACCAGAAATATAGCAGTGATGACAACATACCCACAAACTCAAACCCTCCCTCTCCGGCTCCAAGGGAAAGAGAAGGGAGGTCAGGGAGAGCACAGCTGTGTCCTGAGTCCCTGCCATGTGCCAGGCACTGTCCTACCACATGTTTCTAAACATCACCATCCCATTGTACAGATGAGGAAACCAAGGGCCAACAGTAAGTTAGTGGGAGCCAGGTTCCTTAATGATTGAATGTGGGCTTTAGCATCAGACTGTGGGGCTTCGGATCCCGTCCCTGTCACTTACTAGCTGTGTGACATTGGGTAAGCTTCTTAGCATCCCTGAATTCCAGTTTCCTCATCTGTAAAAAATGAGGACAGTAAGAATCCAAGCCCTTTAAAAAAACGGAAAGAATACGTATCTCAAAGCAGTGTTGCGAGCATCACATGAGATCATTGACTTAACGTCCTCAGCATTTAGTAAGTGCTGGATGAGTACTAGCTGCCCTTGTGGTGGTGGCAGTGGCTCTGGTTGGTGGAGCTGAGAGTGTAGAGCCCTGCTCACCGCGCTAGGCTGTCAGTTGGAAACAGTGTCTCTTTGTTCTGTTCCATTTCTGAACCATCTGCTTAGTAGGAGGGACTTTTTTCCCCCTTTCTTTTTGAAACAATGACATGTTGAGGCTGCAGAGAGCCCATTGTTGATCTAGTTCATCTGTTAAAGGAGCCAAGGACCAGGGGCTCTCTAGGTACCAGGAGTCTGGGCCACCAGCCGGCACTTGCTGTGGAGTTGGTAATGGATCTAGGTGGCCCCGTGGAGAGTGGGGCCATGGCCTTCGGAGCTGTGCCAGGACTCTGCCCACACAGTTTGTCGGCCAAGTCTAGAACTGTCTTGGACACCTAGAGAAGGGGCTGAGGTAACCTTTCCTTTTCCCCTTAAGGCGAACCCAGCTCAGGGCAGGAGGCATCAAGGGTGTTTGGACCTGCTGCCTCTTGCTGCATGACTGAAGGTCACCCTAGCACTCTTCTTCGCCGTTTACTAAATTCACAGGTTCCTAAGTTCCTTCAAACTTGGAATATGATAAAAAAAGCTTTGGAATCAGATTCCAGAAATGTGCACACACACACAGTTTCCCATGTAATCTCAGGCTGTTTGTGGACCCCTAAAACCCCCCAGGTTAAGAATCCCCCATCTTATACAACCACCGTATTCTACAAACGAGGGAACTGGGGCTCAGAAAGGAACAGTGACTTGTCCTAAGTTACATATCAATTGTAAGTCTCTGTACAGAGCTCTTTCGCCTCTGACCAAAGAGGATGAAGTGCAGAGAAGAGCAAGGCCATAGACTTCTCCACTGTAGTGGTAAAGAGGCTGAAGCATGAGAGATTTGGGTCAGACATAAGGATGGACTCCCCCCACCCCCGCCACCGCCATTTTAGATGTTGTACAGAGACCCATTCAACAAATTAGATGCCATGCCTCATTCTAGATCCTGGAAATCTACAAAGATCTAGAATCTAGAAAACAGACAAAAATTCCTGCCCTCATTGGAGCTTGCATTACAGCTGGCAAAGACATAATATCAAATAAAAAATAAAAATATACAGTAAGTCAGATGATGGTAAGTGCTAAAGAAGAAAAATAAAGCTGAGAAGGATGACAGGGAGGGTAGGGTTGGTGTTAGGTTGCAATTGTAAATGGATGGTCAGGGAGAGCATCATAAAGAAGGTGACATATGAGTGCAGAGTCCTCTAGGGTGTGGGGGTAAAGCCTTGGTGATTCTTGGGAGATAAGAAGGTACAGTGCACCAAGGGAGGATTCTAATGGATGGGGTACAGCCTTGCGTGTAGGAGGTGTTCTGTACATATCCGTTTCTTTTTCTTTTTTTACTTTTTTAATTTCAATGTTGATTCACAATGTTGTGTTAATTTCTGCTGTACAGCAAAGTGATTCAGTTATATATATATGTGTATATATATACATATATATGTGTGTATATATATATACATATATATGTGTGTATGTATATATATATATACATACACACATTCTTTTTTTTATATTGTTTTCCATTATGATTTGTCAGAGAACGTTGAATACAATTCCCTGTGCTATACAGTAGGACCTTGCTGTTTATCCATTCTATATATAATAGTTAGCATCTGCTAACCCCAAATTCCCACTCCACCTCTCTCCCACCCAGCCCCCCTTGGCAACCACAAGTCCGTTCTCAATGTCTATGAATGTGTTTCTGTTGCACAAAAGTTCATTTGTGTGATATTTTAGATTCCACATATAAGTGATATCCTATGGTATTTGTCTTTCTCTTTCTGACTTACTTTACTTAGTATGATAATCTCTAGGCCCATCCATGTTGCTGCAAATGGCATTATTTCGTTCTTTTTTATGGCTGAGTAGTATTCCATTGTATATGTGTACCACATCTTCTTTACCCATTCATCTGTCGATGGACATTTAGGTAGTTTCCATGTCTTGGCTATTGTGAATAGTGCTGCTATGAACATAGGGGTGCCTGTCCATACTCATTTGTGAGTTTATTTATCAGTGAGCTAGACAGTTATCGTGTAACACTTTATAGCTCATAAAGAATTTCACGTAGAAAAATGGTACCCTATTGAAATTTTGCCCAGGACCACCCAGCTGGTAAGTGGCAGAGGTGAAACTGGCCCCAGGGCTCCAGCCTACCGAGCCTGGGGCTGGTGGGATCCTGCATGGAGGCTGGGGGATGGGCTCCAAGGCATCCTTTCGTCCACAGGTCAGGTACAGTGTGGGCAGGTGCACTGCCGGCTGCCTTACACCGCGCCCCCCGTCCACCTCAAAGCCGATATGGATGGGCCACTCTCCAACCGGGGTGAGAAGGTAAACGGAGCTGGGTTGGGTTGGGTGGGTCAGAGCCACCTTGCCAGGAACGGCTTCCTGGCAGGATTCTCATCGCTGAGCAGGCACCATGCCACTTTGTGGCAGACCCTCTGCCCAGACACTCAGGCCCCCACTGTGCCCCTGAGGTAGTAGTCCCTCAAGCAGGCGCCAGTGTGTTCAGTGCGCGTGGCCAGCCTCCTCGCAGCGCGCCCGCCCATGGCTGGCCTTCTCTTTTTCAGATTTGTGAATTTAGTTACTTTGCTCAAACTTGGCGGTCCCGAGGAGGGCTTATATCACACACCACCCCGCCTCCCACCATCTCACGGGTTTCTCCTACTTCCTCCTTTGTATTCCTGTCTGTTGGGAGTGAATATCCCGAGCTGGTGGGGCCCGGGGACAGCAGGCCAGCCAGTGACCGTGGTCAACTGGTAAGGCCTCCTTTGTGGAACCCGATCTCTAGTTGTCTCAAGCATTAGGACTGGACACTCAGAACGGTGCTCGGACATCGCCCAGTCCAGTGGCTTGAAAGCTTTGTTTTAAGCCCGGGAACCCGTTTGTTTACTCTTTTCCATAACACAAGATGCAGATGAAAGGGGGTGGAGCTGCTCTGGGTGAAACTGCGGAGTGAGTAGGGCCCTCACCTCCGGCTCAGCTCCCAGACACTTCCCAGCGAGCCTTGAAAGCCACAGCTCTCAGACACCCTCTCATTTTAGAGACGGGAAAATTGAGGCCCAGGTGGCTCAAGGTCACAGAGCCTGAATGAGAACTTGTGCCTTGATGCGTTCACTCATTCAGCCGACATTCACTATGTACTGACTGTGCCCGCGAGCCCCGAGTCAGTTGCCAGGAGCACAGAGATGAGGAAGGCATAGTCCCTGCCCTCGAGGAGGCCAACAGTTACACCAAAGGGTGATCAAACTGTGACGCAGAGGCCAAGGGAGCTGGGGGGTGGGGCGCAGCTCGGGAGAGACACAGGAAGGCTTCCTGGACGCAGGCACGTCTGAACCTCAGAGTTCAGCCGGGAAGGCATGAGCCGCCACGGCTCTCAGGCAACCCAGAGCAATTCAGTGCTGCTGGCACACAGGCTTGGGAGGAAACAGAGTGAGAGGCGGGGGCCTTGGGCTGCCAGGTGAAGGCGTGTGGAGCGTGGTGGGCCCTGGAGGCCTCTTTTAGAAGCATCACTATAGTGGTCCTCGGAGAGGCAGGGAGCCCCGGGAGTCATTGGGTGTGCTGGGCCAGGGAGGCAGGGCCAGGCCTTCGGGCTGAGTGCAGTCTTCATGTGCCGCAGCATCATTTGGGCAGCGTGTAGAGATGCAGATTCCCCAGCCTCGCCCCTAGAGAGCTGGTGGGGAGTTCTGGGACAGGACCCCGGGATCTGCGGGTGTAATACCCAGCCCCAGTGATTTTGGCAGGCAGACAGGGGTGGGACTACTCCTCCAGGACAGCCCCTCTTACTCTGCCTCCTAATTAAACACCTACTGTGTGCTAGGCTCTGTGCTGGGCTCTGTGCTGGGTACCGTGGGGAAAGTAGATGGTGCGGAGGTACGGACAGCCCAGTAAGACCAGTAGGTTTATAAGTAAATGGTAGTACATCTTCAGCCCCACATCCCGCAGACCCCAGTGGCGGGTGAGCACGCCCCAGGAACGTCCCCTCCGAGATAGTCATACAGGAAGGGCTGCTTTTGGTTGAAGCACTTCACACGTGTTGTCTGATGCCACCCAGTCACCCTGTGGATATGAGGATGGCATCGTCACGGTAAAGATGAGGAAACAGAGGCTCAGAGAGGTGACAGAATTTGTCCGGGGATGCAGCACGTCTGTCAGACTCTGAAGTCCGCCTGGTTCGGTAGTGACCTCCTTCTGTGCCGCACTTTACAGTTTACACAGCGCGCTCTCTGACCTCGCCCTTCACTGTCTCCCTAGGAGGATGACTATGGTTGATGCCATTTCATAAGTGCAGAAACTGGGTCTCAGTCAGAGCAGCAGCTTGCCCAGGGTCACACAGTGAGCGTGGGTACAGCTGGCCTCCATCCTAGGACTGCCTGCCTCGGAGCTGCCCCCGTCCTGTGGGAGAGAGTTTGTCCTGTCAGACCTGGCACCGGGACTGCAGAGGCGAGCTGGCGTGGTCCCTGTCCTCAGGGAGAGGGTGGGTGGCTTAGAGCAGGAGGCAGGCAGCCACATTCCAGCTTGACGGGGCAGTTGCGGTGAGGGATGCACGTGGCCTTCGAGGATTCAGAAGAGGGAGTGGCCAGCTCTTGGGAAGAAGCAGGGGACACGAGGAGCCCGTGCGAGGCAAGGAGGCTTGGAGGGACCTGGATTTGAGGGATGGTGGGGGGTTTAGTGCGGCTGAGGCCTTGGGTGGGGTGGGAGCTGACAGGGGGTCACATAATGAAGGCCTTGCACCTTCAAGCAAGGGGCCTGGGAGCAGCTATTATCTGGAGGGGAGAGGGGAGCCTTGCAACAGATTAGGGCTGGGCTCAGCTCTTGGAGGCGAGCCCTCGTCTCCTGGTTTCTCAGCTAAGCCTGTGGTTATGTCTGGTTCAGCCTGAAGGATGAGCCGGTCTGGGGTCTGGCAGCTTTGGTCGTGGAAGTTTTCTGGCCCCTGGGTTTGGCTGCTGAGCCAGAGTTTTTCTCTTGCTGGGCCATATCCCCAACTTCGTGTCCAGCGGCTCTGCAGAAAAATGTCTCCGCCTCCTCCATGACCTTCCGCCCTCTCACTGCCAGACCTTCCTGCCAGCGGCCAGGGACCTTTTCTGTCCACATCTTGCCAGCCTGGCGGGCTGTGTGTACGGCCAGTCAGTGCAGAACGGCATGGGCTTTCTCCCAAGTCCCTCCGGGCCTGAGCCAGCCTAGCGAGGAGGAGACTCAGGGCCCCCTAGGGCAGCCCCCTGAACCCACTCATCAAGACCAGCACTGGCCTGGCCGGGAGAACAGCGCTGTGGGCATCTGGGGTAGCACCCTCCGCCTCCACCACATCATCATTTGGCCACACCTGCCTGTGAGCTTCCAGGACCACATTTTTTTTTTTTTTTTGGTACGCGGGCCTCTCACTGCTGTAGCCTCTCCCGTTGCGGAGCACAGGCTCCGGACGCGCAGGCTCAGCGGCCATGGCTCACGGGCCCAGCCGCTCCGTGGCACGTGGGATCCTCCCAGACCGGGGCACGAACCCATGTCCCCTGCATCGGCAGGCAGACTCTCAACCACTGCGCCACCAGGGAAGCCCCAGGACCACATTTATTCCCGGTCATGGGCCCAGATCCCACAGTTCAGAGCTTGGAAGGCTCTTAGAAATCAGGGCCCGGCCGTCATCGATCAGATGGAGAGACTGAGGCTTATGGAGGGGAAGCGTCTTTCAGAGTCACCCCTCTTGAGAGAGCTTCTGTTCGGAAGAGTCCAAAGTCAGGCAGACATCCCAGAGACCGGAGGGGAGCACGGCCGGAGGTGGGGTGAGTGGGCGAGGCCGTGTGATGTGGGCTCTGGAGTCAGGCAGACCGGACCCCAGCTCAGCCACCTTTTCTCTTTGAGACCTGGGAACACACCCACTGTGTGTCGGGCACCTGGCGTGTCTGAGCCACCTGCCTGTCGAGGTGCTTGGCTGCATGAAGGGCTTGGCCTGTTGCCTGGTGCTTGGTAGGCACCGCGGGTAAATGTCAGGGTGGCCTGGAGAGGAAGAGGCAGTGGGTCTAATGAAGAGAGCTTGTTCTAGACCCTAGGCCTGGGTTGCAGTGCTGGGTCCACCTCTTCCTGGCTGTGTGATTGCGGGCTCACTGATTTTCACCTCCCCAGCCTCAGCAGCCTCCCCTGTAAAGAGGAGATGGTGGTGGGACACCCTCGTGGGGCTGAGGTGCGGCTTCTGTGAAATCATGCAAGTGTGCACTGTACCCAGTGCCGGGTACAGTGCCCAGGAGACACTTGCTGCTGCTCTTGGATTTCACCAGATCCTCCCCATTCTGAGAGAGAGGTGGTGTCATCCCCATTTTACAGATGAGGAAACGGGCTCAGAGAGGGGGAGTGAGTTGCCCAGGGCCCCGCAGCAAGTAAGTGTCTGCGCCAGGATTTGAACCTAGATGTGGGCCCTGGGCCCGCCTCCTTCTCCATGCCTTCGAGGACTTCTGGGGCGCTACCAGGCGGGGCAGGCCCTGGCTCAGCCCCCTCCCACACCCTCCTCTTGCAGGTCATCCTTTTTCAGTACTAACGCTGCCGGCACTTCCGCATCTGAGCATGGGCGCCCGGCAGCTGCCCCTCAGCCGCTGAAATCCGGAGTCCGAGCCGCTGCCAGGGATCCACCCGCTCTGCTCCACCCCTCATCCGCCATCCTGCCCACCACCAGCTGGGCCCCTGGGCCTGGCCTTCCCCTCTCCTGCCGAGAACCAGAACCCGCCAGGAGCACCGCGGAGCCCTCCTCCCTGAAGGCAGAGCTCCCTGAAATTTGGAGCCGGGGTGAAAACAACAGCCTGTGTTTCCCATTTAGACAGGAGTCGTCTTCAACTTAAGCTGATTACAATAGCAAAAGGCCGAATTGAATCGCACGACGCCAACAGCCTTCCAATTTACAGGTTTTCTTTCCTCCCATATTGGCCTTTATTTACTACTTCCTTGGAACCATCTCTGAATTCTGAATAGCGGACAACCCCCAATGTTATCCACTCTGTTGCTTTTGTTTGGAAAACTCTACAGTGTTTGTGGGATGTCCCCAAAGGAAAGCTATGTTCTAATTTTATCATTTCCATCTGTCTGGTTATGTCAAGTTAATTCAGAGAGAGAAGAGACACTGACCAACCCTGAGAGGCCCAATAGGGCACAGATGGAGGCCTGCCCAGACCAAGAGGCAGGGGGAAAAGCGGGGGCCGGGGGGAGGGGGCGGGGCAAGGACCCCCATGGGTTTGGAGGCCCAGGAGAAGGATGCGGCACACTGGGCTGGGAGAAGTACTAGCCATTTTAAGGAGAGGACAGAGGAAACTCGGGGTGTGTGTCGGGGACCCTGCTTTCACCTAGTTATCCAGCATATGTGCAGGAGACATAGCAGAGGTGGTGTTTGATCTGTGTGGTGACATTTCTGAACGCTTGGACAAGTTAGAGTTGGGGACCCTTGTTGGCTACTTGACTCCTGATGGGGGTGCTTGGGCCACGTCTTCTTTGGGGGGACCTCTCATGGGGGAGCTGGGGAACAGAGCCCAGGGAAAGGGCAGAGCTTTCATTCTAGACCCACCTCTGAGTAGAAAGAGGGTGCCTGCTGCCTAGGTGAGTGTACTTCTGGGGTGCTACCAGGCGGGGCAGGCCCTGGCTCAGCCCCTGGCTCAGTAGAGAGAGGGTGCCTGCTGCCTAGGTGGTAGCACCCCAGGATTCTAGCTAGCACTTCTGGGCTTCCCCACCAACCCTGCCCAGAGCCAGTCCCACTCACTCCTGAGAACGCAGGCCAGACACAGCTGTGCTCACATCCACCCTGTCCCGCTGCAGCTCTTCCACTCCAAACAAAAGGGCTTGGCCTACACAAGACCATGATTTATGTTTTCAGGGGACCCCGTTTGTCCCAGGCTAATCCTGTAATTTTA
Organism: Orcinus orca; assembly: GCF_937001465.1. Taxonomy (NCBI): domain Eukaryota; kingdom Metazoa; phylum Chordata; class Mammalia; order Artiodactyla; family Delphinidae; genus Orcinus; species Orcinus orca. Next base: position 108,328,404 of record NC_064564.1, on the reverse strand, counting down.
GAATGACTTGGGTGTCCTGATGCATTTCCCACTAGAGGCTGCTAGTAAGCATGTTTCAGCCCAAGTCCTCCTTCCTGCTTTGATTAACATGATACGTTGCTTTCGGAAGGAGACTCTAGGACAGGGAAAGCAAGTTCATGGTACCTAGGTGTCTGCTGCCCCCGTTTCACCCATGGCAGACATCGCTAATCGATCGCAGCACTCTCTATCTCGCCGAGTCTGGATAAGGGTTCGGAATCCACATGCTTGAAGTTGGCACTTAACGTGAAAAACGATATGCTCTTCTTACTCTGGGACCTGGAGGAGGGCTGGGCCCGGGTGCAGCCCAAGAAGGGAGCTTGCTGCTTTTCCCTTTCAAAGACAGTTCCAGCTGACTCAGGGCAAAGGAAAGACACCCCTCAGAATGTGATCAGTGCAGCTTGGTTCAGAACTCACCTGGTGAGTAGAGTGTGCCTGGCCCTACCCTTGGAGCTGATGTTAACCGGAGCAGCTTGGGCCCAGTTCCTGGTGACTGGGGAGCTCTAATCTTTCCTTTGACGTGGTCAGTGGCCAGCCGAGCCATGCCCAGGGTCACCCAGTACCCACTCTGCCTTGAGCCTCCCCCCAGGGTCTGTTCCTTGCGTGGATCACACGGTCGTAGCATGCTGCGGTTCAGACACGTCTCCACTAGCCTGTTAGAACAGCCTGGGAACATACAGGCCATCAAGACTATTTATTTAAATACAAAACAAAAGGAGGAAAACACACACACACACGGAAAAAAATTGTAAGCACTTTTTTGTAAAACCAATGTCTGTTTTGTTACATACCTTTCATGTTGTGCTTTGTAAATGTCTTATTTGTGTAATAAATAAAGTTAATGCAAGTAGAAGTGCTGGCACTGACATCCGGAGCACGATGGAATTCCATTTCTTTCCTGCTCTCTGATTAAGGGCTCAGGCTCAGGCCTGGCCCCTAGAATATCTGGGCTGCTAGACAGTGAAACCCCTTCTAAGACTGGTTCTGTTTCCCAGCTAGGAAACTGAGCGTTGTAAAGGCATGGTGGTGGGTTTCTTCTCTAATCTGAGCTGTGTAGGAAATCAGGCTGGCTGCTGTCCTCCGTCCCACTCCTGACCGCGCTCTGCTGGGCCCCGTGCCAGCCCTGCAGCCTCAAAAGGGTCCAAGGGGGGCTCTCAGCCCAGCAAATGCTGGAGACAGACGGATCCCTCCGACGTGCTGTCGAGACGGAGGGGGGCGTTTGAGCTGTACCCTTAGATGAGAGGTTCACGGAAATAAGTTCAATGGAGGAGATGCTGGGGGACCAGGGAGGGAGGCACAGAGGAGCCTGAGTGGGAGATGGGGGAGAATCTGATACTGCGAAGTGAAAGGGAATATGCGATGGGAGACAGGGCCACAGGGCTCCAGCTTCCACATGAGTCTGGGTCTCATACTGGCCTCCTCGGGTTCCAGAGCCACCCTGTAATCTGGGGAGTGGGAGAGCGCATCCTTCTGCCAGCCACCAGATGTTCTTGTAGCAGCAGAACCTTTTGTGCAAACCAGAGCCCACCAGGAAGAGAGTGGAATGGCTCTGCCTGGCGCAGGGGCTTCCCCGGCGCCCCAGCCCCACCCCGTGGCCCCGCACAGAGTCACTCCGAAGCCTCAGCTCAGGGTGTACGTGGCCATCGCCCCTGCAGGGCCCCCCGGTTAGTTGTTGCATTCTCCATCCTTGACCCCATCCTTGTCCCTGCCCCTCCACTCTTCCCATCCATTTCTTATTTAGACATTTAGATATATGTGTATCTTTGAAAAGGAAGTTTGTGTGTGTGTGTTCCTTTACATGAATATACTTTATTTTCAAAACACAGTTTGGAAACCCCCAGTGGACATCAGTCCTGTCATTCTACTGAGGTGAGTGACTGTTGCCTTGGCGGGGAAAGGTGATCCCCCATCCCTCTGTGGCGCAGCTGAGCGGGCCCAGGTCTCCCTTGACTCCTGGCTCTGTCCCAGCAGGCCGCTCATGGGGCCCTAGATCAAAGGCTAGCTTCCTGCCCTTGCGACCTTGGCAAAGCCCTCCCAGGCCCGACTCCCTCTCCTGAGCAGCCCTTGGTGAGCCAGGGGACAAGGAGCGGGGGGCTGCAGGGTTCGCAGCCTCTAAGGAGGGAAAGCTATGTGAAGATCCAGGTGATCCAGGCTGCTTGTGGCCCAGGTACAGCCCTGGAACGTGGTACCACTTCCTCTGCTGGTTTTCAGCTGACACGTGAGATCCCTGGGGGTGATTCTGAGGAATGATTACTCTGTATGCACAGCTAACGGATTAGTTTTTACAGCAAGCGGTATTGAATACCTGCTAAGAGCCAGCTCCTTTATTGTATTGTTTCATTCAATCCACATAGCTACCCTGTGGGTTTAAGCATCATCATACATTTTACAAATGAGGAGACTGAAGCTCAGAGAAGTGAAGTGACTTGCCCGAGGTTGTGTGATACCCTGTGATGGAGCTGGGATTCACACCCAGGTGTGTACGATGCCGAAGCTGCGTTCTGTCTGTGGCACCCCACCGATTCCGTGCTTAGGGTAGGAGGCTCAGATAGGGACGCTTCCGAGAGGAAGAGGCAGTCCTGGGTAATCGTTTCTGGGCTTACAGGAAGATAGCAGCTGTGAGCCTGGGCACAGTCATCCTGTCCTACTGCCCTGTGAAATCAAGACTGGTAAGGCAGGCAGCTTGTAGTAAACAAACAAACAAAAAACAGCTGGGCTTTACCTTCAGGAAGACTCGGATTCAAATGCCGTGTGACCTAGGGCAGGTCACTTAGTTTCTCTGAACCTCAGACTTCCCATCTCTAAAAGGTAATGCTAAGCCCTTTCTTACAAGGCTGTTGTGTGGAGCTGAGATAACATAACCACACTGCCCGCACACATGAGTTGCTCATTCAATTACATTTGTCTGTCATTATAAGTTGATGGCTCTCAAACTTCCATATGCGTAAGAAATACCTGAGAATGCAAACTGCTAGACCCCAGTCTCAGCGATTCTGATTCGCAGGTACTAGGGTGGGGCCCAGGAAGAGCTAGTTCACAATTTTGCCCAGGTGATTGTGATGCAGGTGGAGTGAGGGTCCCGCTCCAAGAAATAGTCTAAGGAAAGTACACTTAGGGCCACTGATGGCAGAAAGCTTTTATTCCCGAGTCAAAAGCCAGGTTCTAAAACTACAGCCTGCTCCCCGGGCCAGCCAATGCCAGGGGCACAGAAGGAAGCTTGTGACCGAGGGGGCTTAGCGCTCACGGCTTGGGCTTAGGACCCATGGTCTCGTCCCAGCCCTTCCGACACGTCCGGATGATCCACTCGTGCTCGTCATCATCTGCAAGAGAGGAAGAGGGAGAGGCGGTTATGCCCTGCGCCAGGAGCCCCCAGGCGGGGTCTTGGGGCTGGGGTGCATGTTGGAGGTGGACCTTGCTGACGGAGCCAGGCACAACATGGATGGGCCGCTCTGAGCTGGGCCCGTGCCCAGTGTGACATCCACCAACGTCACCCCCGGGACAGCCGGTCGAGGCCTTCGTTTCTTTTCTGGGCTTTCCATTCTGGACGCTTCAGAGAACCTGTGGTTTCCCAGGGGGCTGACACCCTCCGTTTGCCCAGGTCCTTTCGGTGGGGAGAGGAGAGGAGGATCTGGGGGTCCTGTAGGCCCACATGCATTTATCTCCCTTAACTTAATCCTCATGACCACCCGATGGCGGCAAGCCCACCTTTCTGTGGACGGACTAACAGGCTCAGAGGATGAGTCGCTAGTCCACAGCCACAGTGTTGGTACGTGGGAGAGCCCAGAACTTGAGCCCCGGGGCTGTCTGAGTACAAGGCCTGTGCTGTTTTTAAACCTCAGAGAGAGAGAGTTGAGTGGGACACATCCCTTAGTCCACAGCACACTCTCTGTGCCAGGCCCCTCTGAGGGCTGACTCTATTTTCATTTTTCCCCTTTATCCTCCAAAGCCACACCCAGCCCCTCCCCCCACCACGACAGAGACCCACTCCAATGGCGGGATATATACCCCTAAAAATGCACGTAGCTCTGTAAAATGTGTACTGTTGTTTTGTGTGCGAATGTGGTTTCAATTTACATAGATGGCATCGTGCTGTGAATTTCATCGTGCCTCACGTTTTTCACTCAACACTACATTTTCAAGATCTATTCTTGTTGCGACGCGGACATCTAGTTCTTTGCTCCTGACTGCTGCCTAGTATTCCATGGTGGGCTTCCGTCATGTTGTACTACCCATCCTCCCAGGGGTGGGCACGCAGGTTGCCTCCACCTCCGGTGACCGGGAATGACGCTGGGACAAACGTTCTTGGGTCCAGCCCTTCTTGGATACGTGGGAGAATTTCTCTGGGATTATATTCCAGGAGGAGGGTTACGGAGCCGTGCACAGACTTCATTCCCCAAGACTCCCAGCGAAGCCCATGTTTTTTTCCCCAGCGCCGCAATGCCTGCCTGCGGTCCTTCCCTCGTTCCTGCCTTCCCTCTTCCTGGGGATAAAGAGCCCCGGCCCAAACCCCTGCCCTCGAGCAGCTGTCCTCAGGGCGCAGCACCAGAGTCTCTTGATTCCTACCCTCACCCCCTGCCTAGCTCAGTGTCTCCCTCCCGAGAGGTGGGAGTATGGAATTACTCATCCTCCTTGGGTGCCAAATGGCAGAAGCTAGACATAAAAGACACTCCTTGAGAGCTGAAACGCAGAGGGCCTGAGATATCCTACCCTCCAAACCAGAGGCGCCTGCCAGGAGCCCTTTCCTCTTCTGTGACAGCACCACTCCCCGGCCCAGGGAGACAAGGCTATTGTCACCCTACTGTGTGCTCTGTAATTTACAAACGTCGATCTGAGTTTTTTGTGAGAGCCCAGTAGGGTACGAAAGATTACCTCCACTTTACAGAGGACGAGCCTTACCTCGTGTCCACGGCCAGCGGAATTTAAGCCAAGGCTCATCAGACCCCAAAGCCTGACTTTTCACCCCAGGGCAGGCCCGACGGTGCCAGAAGGCGAGGCTGCCCCACAGAGCCGGCCTCCTCCGTAACCACCCCCATTAGTTCTTTGTCTGTGACCTCAGGAGAAAGGCTCTCTGCCTGCACGCTCTGGCCTTTGAGGACTGCCCTCAGCAGCCGGTGGGCCTCAGTTTCCCCGAGGAGGCTGCGGGGGAATCCGCACCTGGATGTCAACCCCGGGGGGTGGGGGGGGATGGTGGGCGGGGAGAGCGGCGGCACACAAGGAGTTAAGTGCTGGTGAAGCCCCCTTTTGCCACACCGAGAGCAGCCTGGTTGATAATTACAGTTCTGAAGTCTCCGGGCTATTCGAATCAGTGCAGCTGCAACCTCTTCAGTGGTAACCCTGAAACCAGACCAACTGGGTTTATTGTGCTGAACCAGTCCTCAGGCCCCTCCCTGATGGTTACAAATTGACAGCAATGGACTTAACAGCCCTCTTCACTACCCCTTTCACTCTCTACCTGGCCGCTCAGTCACCAATTTGAATGACAGATGCCTCCCCTCCCAGCAGCTGCTCCCCAACCCTCCCCTCCACCTCCTCTGTGCCGCGAGGCGGCTCCCCTGTCCCTGCCACGCCAGGGTGAGACTGCCCAAGCACATTTCATCAATATTTAAAATGGAATTAAACCTGCAGCTTTGATTAATGCCTCCCAGATCCCGGCAGTTGTGATTACTATTTTGCAAATTGCGATTGTTGGAATATGTTAATATGATTGTCTGAGAACATCTTCACCTTCTAGGATAATTTTCCCCCTTTTTCGGCAGGACGAGAGGGGGAGAGGAGGGGGAAAAAAGATGGGGAAAAAAACACCCCGCAAACTCTTTAATCAATTGTAAATTATTACCCTTGGCACAATTGCCGGTGGTTCAGAGGAAGGGGAGGGAGATTTCTGGTTTGGTGCATTTATCTTGAAAACTTTTGGCCCCCACTGGCCCAGTAATTCCACCCTGGGATGTTATGGGAATAATCTGTTTGTCTCGGTACTATTTAGAATCAAGAAAACTGAAATAACCTATGCTTCTAAAAATAAGAGGATGATTACTTTGTTGTATATTCATTCATTTAACAAATAATTTCTAAACACTGACTATGTGCCAGGCATACTGCTAAGTTTGGGGGGCGGGTGGGAGACACCATGTGCCACATGAGAATTTAGCAGCCACTGAAAAAATATGGTTAGGAAGTCTGTATAGCAACATAGGAGGAATGTTTCTGATATTATAATAAGCAAAAAAAAAAAGATGGAAGGAGGTAAGAAACAAAATTCCATAGACAGTATAATCTGTGTAAAAATTGTGCACAGAAGAAAAATTAAAAATAATAAATTGAACGTGAATCATGGTCAGCTCTGAGCAGTGGGGCTACAGAGGTTCTTCTGTTTTTGTTATTTCCCAAATCTTTCATTAATGTGTATCTGCAATAGAAAATAAAAATAATCATTGGCTTTTTTCCTACCCTCTAATTTATTGCCTTGGTAATTTCATGCATTTTAGTAAATGAAGCAAAATGTTTCTAGGTTCCTAGAAACACCAATAGGGTTCTTGAATTTCTAAAAAGTAAAAAAATATTGGTAAAAATGCATAAAAGTTGGAGAATAGACAGATCTCCTGCGCAGAAGAATTCCAAACAATTTATGTGGGTAGTCTGCCGTCAAGGAGTTGGGGCATAACTCCCTATTCCTTAGATGTGGGCTGCATAGGGATTTCCTCGTAAAAAAGACAGTATAGGAAGGGGGTAAAGAACCAAAAAAAGAGTAACTTTTCAATGGAGAAACCTGACAAACACACCTCATCCAAGTGATCAAGGTCAACATCAGCAGTGATAAGCCCTGTGGATAGTGTATAGCCTTGATATGATGAAAATGGCCCTTACCTCTGTGGTCTTCCTCCCCCAAACCCACAACCCCAGTCAAATCATGTGAAAACCATCAGACAAATTCCAATCAAAGGACATTTTACAAAACACTTGCCCAGTACTCCTCAAAAGTGTCATCAAAAACAAGGAAAGTCTGAGAAACTCTCACAGCCAAGAGGATCCTAAGGTGAAGTGACAACTAAATGTAATGTGGTGTCATGGGTGGGATCCTGGAACAGAAAAGAGACATTAAGGAAAGATGGAGGAAATCGGAATGAAGTATGGACTTTAGTTATTTTTATTTAGTTAATAAAAATGTATTGATATTAGTTCATTAATTGTGACAGATGCATGGTACAATATAAGATGTTAATAATAGGGACACTGGATGTGGGGTATAGTGGGAACTCTCTGTACTATCTTTTCAATAATTCTGTATATCTGAAATTGTACTAAAATAAAATGTTTATTTTTAAAAATGCCTGAAAATCCAGTGTGCTCTGTAAAAGGTGAGATTATCATGTTCTCCAAGAGGAGTGGAAACCTTTTCACATACCCAACCATCCAAAATAAAGTCCTTCACGCCCTTTCCTCTGTCCTGGGCCCTGCACTTCACAATTTATGATTCTACACAAATATGGAGAACAAACTAGTGGTTACCAGTGGGGAGAGGGAAGGGAGGAGGGGGCCATACAGGGGTGGGGGTGGGGAAAGGGGTTATTATGGGATTATATGAAATCATATGTATGAAACTTGAAAATTGTAAAGCACTATAGAACTTAAAGAATCTTTCATTCAATAAAAAAATTTATGAGCCTACACTTACTTGCAGATTTCCTTACATAGTTTTCTCTCCCACTGGGCTGTAAACTTAATGCAGAGACTATGTCTGCCTGTTGACCACTGGACCCAGCGTGCCGTAGGCAACCAACAACTGCTTTGCCAGTTGAAGTCTGGAATAAGTCTGTTGCCTTCTGATTTGTCTTTGATTGCTATCAACAAACATTCCTGACACCTATTTCTTGGCATTCATGTCTCATCTCAAATGTCACTTCTCAGTGATCCCTGATATCCGGTGTTCATTTTATCTCCTTCAGGGCGTATGCCTCTTGCTGCAATTTTCTTGTTTATTTACATGTTGTCTGTCTCCCCATCCACACTACAAGCTCCAATGAAACCAGGGCCTTGTCTGCTTCTTCACTGTGGCATCATCAGACCAGTGTCTGGCACACAGGAGTGCTTAGCCCACATCTGTTGAATGAATGGATGAACGATTAAGTCAACAAGCTCAATCCTGTGGCCAGCCCTGTGCCTGGTCCTGGGGGACAGAGGGGACTGAGACCCAGAGGGTTGACCCAGGCACTCTGTGGCTCAATCTATCTGCTCTTGGGGCACAGAGGTTTCTTTATTCTGGTTCTCAAGCTTTGGAAGTGACCTCGCTGCTCCCTGCATCCCCTCCCCTGCTGCCCCCAAGGAATCTCACCAATCACTAGGAGAGCTGGGCTTCTTACAGAGAAGAAAAGGAACTTGCAGCAAGAGAGACCCCGAATCTGACCACAGGCCACCCAACTGAGAAGCTTTCCCTGTGAAGGCTCCCCACTCCTTCGCCTGGACCTTAAGAACTTTCCAGCCTGCCTCCCTCCCCGGCTGTGAAATGCAGCTACCCTGACGTAACACAGTCGCCCACAGGCATGTGTTCAGTGCCCCTGTGCCTTTGTACAAGCTGCTCCAGGGAGCGGGGGACACCCTTCCTTTCAGGACCTGGTTCATCAGGTGCAGGGCCTCTCAGAGCTCAAGAGAGGCCCAGGGCACTTCCCAGTTCTGGACCTTAGTGAATATAAAAGTGAAGAAAGACCTAAACATGAGTATAACAACTGCAATATATTTTAAACATGTACGTTTGACACATTAATTCTTTCAACACAAACAACCCAATGTAACATAGATGAGTTTTTCTAGGATTTCTGTCAAAGAAGTAGAAATACACAGCGCATTAAAGATGGTGTGGTCAGGACGCAGGGCTGCCTGCATGATCATGGTTTCCTTTCAGGCCTATCACAGCCCCAGCTTCAGGCACCTGATGAATGTGTGTCCCCCTGGCCGTCCTCTGCCACCATGGGCCCTGCCTGGATGTCACCTTCCCTGACCCAGGCTGAGGTCATGGTCATGGTCACCATGATCAATTCACTCTTCAGAGCCCGGCGCAGATCCAGCACTTGAAAAGTATTTAATAAGTATATTAAATATACTTATTTAATATGGATGAATGAATAAAGAAATGTAACTTTGGGGACATAAAAGTAATAAGTTTGCTCTGTGGGATTTAGAAAAAGGGGGAAGAATTTCTTCCCCACCCTCAGCCAACGGAGCTGAGAGGGCAAAGCAGACATGCCAAGGGCGGGGCCAAGGCCAAGGGCGGCGCCAAGGCCAAGGGCGGCGCCAAGGCCAACGGCCGCTGTTTCCTTTCCTGTCTCGAGGCCAAGGACCGAGCAGCCCCACCACATGGGGAGAATGGGTTGTCTGGGCTCACACCTGGGCGCGAGCCACGCTCCGGAAGCTCAAAGCCCTGGCTGGCCTGGGGCCCCACGGTGAGGGTGGGAGGGGCAGGCCCGCACAGGTCACCAAGCAGGGCCCAGGTCACGGAGAGTGTCATTCGTGCAGCCTGCAGGTCGGTGCAGTGCTGGCGGAAGAGGAGTCCTGAAAGTCGGACGGCACATGCAACACAACGTTGGCTCCCCTGATGGCTGGCAGGGAGGCGGTGTGGCGCAGTTGTTAAGGGCGCGAGCTTTGGAGCTCGGCCGCCACTAGCTCAGAGACCTTGGGCAGATGGCCTCGCACCTCTCTGGTTGTCATTTCCTCATCTGCGGAGGTGCCTGCCTGGAAGGTTTCCTGGGAGGATCAACTGAGGTCATTCCCGAAAAGTGCTTAGCACAGTGCCTGGGGCGCAGGAAATGCCCCAAACCAAAGAAAGCCAGAAGCTGTCTTTGCAAGATGGGACTTAAGGGCCCCTGCGACTGCACAGCATAGGCTGGAGGGAGTTCAGGGTCCTTTGTGAGCCCTGCCGCCATCTTGCTGGGTGATCTTGGACAAGTCACTGCCCCTCTCTGAGCCGGCTCCTTGTCTGTCTAGTGGGTTTAACCAGACCTCCGGCAGAGGGCAGACTGGGGACTGGCGGGGCTGAACGGCCCTAGGTGGGTACCCAGGAAGTGTGAGCTCGGATCATCATTTCGATGGGCCTTTAATTCCCAAACTGGGTACCTTCAAGGGGGTGTTCTTAAGGAACTCAGCAGCCCTGGAACTTCTGGTTCCCTGCGGGGGCGGAGGGAGGCGCTGGGGAGGTGGAGATCTTTACACAAGGATCAAGAGCCGCAGCTCAACTAGTGCTTTTGTTCAGAGCGAGGGGCAGCTTGGGGCAGGCGAGCACAGAGAGGGCAAACGGGCTGATTCAGGTCATCAGGCACCCGCAGGCCAGATGTCGCTAGCTCATGGCACGCCTTTGGGCCAAGCACACCTGCAGCGCCCACCTGGTGTGCGGGAGCCTTGGGTGGGGACAGGGAAAGGGAGGAGACCAGGTGAGTCAAGGTGTCCAGCCTCGGGAGAGGGGATGAGGGTCACACTGGCCGAGCACCCGGGAAGCACAGGGCTCTGTGGAAAGGGGGCACGTCCGTCCTCTTCTCAGTGAGTAAAAGGCATTGGCCCCAGTCAGGACAAGGAAACCAAGGCTTGGGGTGCGAACCGTCTCCCCACCTCATTCCAGCAGCGGGGAGGGGAAGGGCACAGAGTGCTGGTGTGAAGGTCACACTTGATGAGGCTGTGTGTGCACGGGCACAAGTGGGCGTGTTTCCGTCGAAGTGTGGGAATCTACCCAAGTGTGAGCGTGAATGTGTGCAAGTGTGCATCGGTGTGCCGTGAGTGTGTAAGTGGCTCTGTCTGAGGCGCAGGGTGAAGAGAGAGTGCGCCCGTATGGGGACCCTCAGCCTGCGTGTGACACGCGGTGTGTGGCTGGGTGAGTGGCAGGCGGTGTGTGAGCGTCTGAGTCTGTGCGTGTGTGATCAGATGTCAAGGGAGGAGGCGTGCAGCTTGCAGTGACAGCCCGGCGCGCACCCAGAACGCCAGGCCACGCCAGGCTCCAGGGCAGGAGCTCTGCCGTGAGGGCTGCCCTCTCTTCCTGGGGTCAAGGCCAGCGGGCTCTCAGACGGCTCCTGTGTGAACTGTGGCTGGGGCGAGAGGTGCATGGCAAACCTGGCACCCCAGGCTGTGGGCAGGTGCAGTCCCCAAAGCCCGGCCACACCCTCTGTGCAAATGCAGGGGTGAGAGCGGCACCCAATGCCGGGCCATCCCTGTCCCAACTCCTGCAAAGAGGCTTTGAACTTTGCTGGCAGAGGTGTGGCCAGAGGCCAAGGCCACAGCGTCGCCAATATTGACTGACAGGTGGCTGCCCAGGCAGAGCCCACCATCGGGCAGGAAGGGAGGCCCGGGGCTGCTCTTGCTTTCCCTGTAAAGGAGCATCTTCTGGGCTGGGTGGGTGGAGGTCTCCAGGGGGTAGGGGTGGGTGTGGTGAGGCCAGGCTGCTTCACCCACGGGGAACTAGAGGGGCAGGGCCCAGCACCCACAAGCTCGTCAAGGCCTATTCCACTGTAAGAGACATGGGAAAAAATGACTGACTCTGAAACACAGAAAGAGAAACTGCAACACTGAAATTAATAAATGTTATAATTAATGCATAAAGCCTGAATTAATTATTAAATTTAGAAATCAAAACAATGTTATTACACTTGAAATCAATTCGTAGGCTTGGTTTCCTCATTTGTCAAGAATTCTCCAGTGTGTACATGGCTCTCAAGAAATCACAGCCAATTGTTAAAGTCTTGCAGTCACACCATCTACCAAGCAAAGTCTGAAAAATCCTTTCGAAGTTTTAACAGCAAAAAATTACATTTAATATGGGAGCGTGGCTACATTCTGTTTTAATATGTTGAAACCATTGGGTTGAGACCTTCGAGGTCAGACCTAGGGCTGGATCGGGCTGTGACCGGGCGAGGGTGAGTCTGGGCAACGAACATGGTGAGCTGGGATCAGGTCCATGTGCCGGGCACATGCATGTACTTTCCATGCCTGATCTCATGCAATTCTCATACCACCTTTGTTACGTGCACAGTTGGTGTCTCAGGTGGCATTGCAGATGCTCCAGTTGGTGGGTAAAGGGAAAAGTGCCCACGGTCATAATGACCTTTGGGAATCTCTTAGGAAAGCCCCAGACTGGAGAAGGACGTCTCACTAAGTGTCGTACTATTGGGATTCTGACACTATTGGGACAGAGAGTTATTCCTGCTGTTGAGGTCCAGATGCATAGCTGGCCTGTGTTTATGGGCCCTACTGGTAAAAAAAAAAAAATACACATCCTTAAATACTAGCATCAGCCTGTGTGTGGCAAGGTGCTCACACAACAGGAGGTGCACAGGGACGCAGACCAACTGATTCACATCTCCCACACTCACTCCAGAGCAGGTGTGTGCTAAGTAGGGGAGGGTGCAAAGTCACCAACACCATCTATATTGCTATTCTTCTTGTTTCCCTGATTCCCACTTTTATTTTTCAAGCAGTCATAATTGCATTTGTGTTCACTAAAGATGTCTGTGATGCCTGGCCGCTGTACACAGGCAGCGCTGGGAAGCCAAGTGCTGAGGCCAAGGTCACTCGGTCGGCCCTTGCTCTGACCCTCTGCTCCCTTCTGCCCCTGCTCTCCAGCTGCGTGTGGACAATGGACTGACAGGGACGGGCCTGGCACTTGGGCCTGTCCTCCAGGTGGCAGATGCTGGGGGCAGAATTAAGGCTGGGACAGTGGGGATGGCCAGGAGGGATGTTAGGATGTTAAGGACCTACGGAACTCAGACTAGAACTCACTTAATCCTCACAGCAATCTTGCAAAGTCAGTGTTATTATTTTTTAAAGATTTTTTTTAAAAATTAATTAATTAATTAATTTTTGGCTGGGTTCTCCACTGCTACACGTGGGCCTTCCTTAGTTGTGTCGAGTGGGGGGCCTCCTGTTGCAGTGGCCTCTCTTGTTGAGGAGCATGGGCTCTAGGCGCGCGGGCTTCAGCAGTCATGGCACACGGACTCTAGAGCGCAGGCTCAGCAGTTGTGGCGCTTGGGCTCAGTTGCTCCGCGGCACGTGGGGTCCTCCCGGACCAGGGCTCAGACCCGTGTCCCCTGCACTGGCAGACGGACTCCCAACCACTGCACCACCAGGGAAGCCCCAAAGTCAGTGTTATTATCCCGTTTCACAGGGGAGGGCTCTGAGGCTCAGAGAGATGGAGTTATATGTCCCAGCTCACTCAGCTAATAAGGGGGTACAGGTTCATAGCCAAGTCTATCTCCAGAGCTGCAGCCCTCAGCCACTACAGACTTCCCTGAAAAATCTTTCTGCAACTACTACGTCTTTACTGTCTGAAGGATTGAAGCTAAGCTCCCTAACCTGACATTCAAGCCTCTCTCCAGCCCACACTGTGTCCCTCTGCTTTGAATGCCCAGCTCAGACACACTCCTACACACCCATCAAAGCCTACTCTGTCCATCACTGCCTAAGGGAGGCCTTCCTTGACTACTCCTCTGTCTCCCAACACAGTAGTGGGTCTCAGGTGCTCCATCTTGAGTACCCAGGCCCCTGCATCTCTGTGCCTCTGCTCATGTTTTCCCTTCCTTTCCAGGCAGCAAAATCCACCTCTCAAACTTTAAAGCCTAGCCAAACACCACCTTTTCCAGAACATCAACTTGACTTGGGACACACCGTTTTCTCTGTGCTCCCCCAGCACACTGTGCTTCTGACTCCTGGCACCAGCAAAGCAGGGCACTCCCGGTTTTTTGGAGAAAGAATCTCATATCTGGGACTTCCCTGGTGGAGCAGTGGTTAAGAATCCGCCTGCCAATGCAGGGGACACGGGTTCGATCCCTGGTCCGGGAAGATCCCACGTGCCGCAGAGCAACTAAGCCTATGCGCCACAACTACTGAGCCTGTACTCTGGAGCTCGTGACCCACGACTACTGAACCCACGTGCCCAGAGCCCATGCTCCGTAACAAGAGAAGCCACCGCAATGAGAAGCCCGCGCACTGCAATGAAGAGTAGCCCCTGCTCACTGGAACTAGAGAAAGCCCGTGCGCAGCAACGAAGACCCAACCCAGTCACAAATAAATAAATAAAATAAATTTATTTTTAAAAAAAGAATCTCAAATCTGATATTCCACATTAAACATTAATATAAACATCATGGAGAATATAGACTTATTTTGGACTTCCTTCCATGTACTTTTTTAATGGTTTCTGTTATGTTACTTTCTGACCTATATTTTGAGGGGCAGGTTCTCTGCAGGTTCTCTGCAGCCTTTTGAACACTTAGGCTCTAGGCTTCCGTCCAGAGAGTGCCCATCCCGGGTCCTGTGACTGTTTATGCATCTCTCCCCACCCCCGACCCTGCACTGGTTTGGGGAGGTGGCAGGCACTGAGATGGCCCCAGGTGAGACCCTGGTATCCGCAGGGGATCAGTGAGGGCCCGCGTCTGGAGGGATCCTAGAGGGTCTGAGGCTCCAGATGAATAAGAAATGCTGAGGATGATGGGAACACATCCAGAACAGTGCCAAAGGCAGGCTAGAGAGATCAGGGGACTGCCCGCCTCCAGCCCAGTTTTGAAATTGGCATTAAAAGCAGGTGGGAGGAGGCCAGAGGGCAGCTTGCCAAGGTCACTCTGGCTCCTCCCTTTGGGGCATGGAGTTAAGGAGGCCCCTGCATCTCAACCAGCACTAGTCCCTGGGATATAAAATAATCCCAACTGTTATCTGTGACAGGCCTTAAGCTCCTCATGGGCTGGGCACTGCTCTCACTGCATCCCCTGCATCATCTCAATAACACTCACCACAATCCTGGAAGGAAGGTCATAGTTCCACCCCCACTTGTCAGATGAGGAAACCGAAGCTCAGAGAAGTTAAGAGACTAGCTTGAGATCACACAGCCGGCCAATGGCAGAGCCAGGGTCTGAAGGCAGATCTGGCAGAGTCCCTGGGGCCGGCCTGTAAGCCTGCCTGCCTCTCCTGGACCTGAGGTTGAGCAGGGCTCTCAGCCAGCTGCCCTGGGTTCCAGCGTGTGGGCTGAGGAAGCGAGATGAGGCTCCTGCCCCCTGGGTGCTGGCCTCGCATCCACTTCTATTAAAGGAGACGAAACAAACCACGGGGTGCTGGCTCGGGTGGACTCCAGCCACGGAGGGGGAAGCTGTATCCTTTGGATGCTTCCAGGAGGCTGCTGTGGGGGGTGGGGGATGTATTGCTGTCAGAGTCCTGTGGGCACAATGGCTGGAAAGGGAATTTCCAGGGCCTTTGGAATTGGAACTGGGAAAAGAGTCAGGCAGGGGGCGGTTCCCGCAGGTCAGGGAGGGGCACAAGGCAGGGCAGGCTGTCATTCCTAGAGCAAAAGGGCCTTGACGGGCCGATCCCACCCTCTGTAGGGGAGGGGGGTGGCTTCTGGTGTATGTCTCTGGGGAGAAGAAGGTCCACAGCTTTGCCAGACCCTCAGAGAAGTTCCTATCAGTTCACAGTGTGGCCTCTGGTGTCAGAGATGCCTGGGTTCAAGTCCCGATTCCTCCCTTTAGTAACTGCTCCTGTCAGTAAGTTCTCTGAGGCTCAGTTTCCCCATCTGCCAAATAGGGATAATGATGCATTCCTCAGGGGGCTGGGATGTGGCGAGTCCCTGGCACAGTAAAGGCATTTGATACTATAATTCCCTTCATACCCCTTTTGCTTAAAGCAGATGCCGGGATCTGTGATCCGTGTGGGCATTTTCTTTGGCAGTTACAAGTGTGATATTATCCCTCCACAAAGCCTTCATTATGGTGCTGCTAACAGTACCGCAGATATGGCAGGCATGGCCCTGCGTGCCAGCCTCCAGGTGATTATAACATTTGGGTAAATTGCCTTTTGTCTTGAGGAGAGATGACAGCGGGAGGGGGCGGGGCAGGAGACTTGCTCGGCCATTTTGCAGAAACCACGGGGGAAGCAGGGTGGGGGGCAGCCTGGGTTTGCCGAAGGAGCCCTGGCTGGCGGTGGGAAGGTGGGTCCTGCCCCGGCCCTAACACAGACAGGCTGTGTGGGGTCCGGCACGTCATCCTCCCTCTCTGGGTCTCAGCTTTCTCACCTGTCAGGTGGAGGCAGAGGCTTCAAGATGAGAAGAGTCTTGGTTTGTTGGTGGCATTGAAAGACTCGTGTTCCTTGGCCAGTATTTGAGCAATAAAGTGGGCAGAGAACTATCTAGGGAAAAAGAACCACTACTGCCATCTTACACTCCTTGGATATTTTTATGTCTCTGGGCCACAAGGAAGGCCCTTGGTTCTTTCTTTCTTTCACTAATAAACTCCAGCTTCTCATTCAGAACCAGCTCAAATGTCATCTTTACCTCTGAGTCAGCTAGACCTGGATTCAAATTCCAGCCCTGCCACCTATTACCCGGGTAACTTTGGGCAAAGCATTTCACCTCACCTCAGTTTCATCATCTATAAAATGGAAATAATAAAGACAACTTTTCCTAGATAAAAGAAAATAAATTATGTAAAGTGCTCAAACCAGCGCCTGGAACATAGAAAGCACTCAGTAAATGGTGGTTATTATTATTACCCTGCTTTCTCACCTGAAATAAACTACGGCTACCTTTGTATATCAATAGGTCCATTCCTTCACTGCCATTTTAATGGCTGCATTGTATTTTATTGTAAGCCTATATCATATATTATCTTTTACTTGGCCGCACCACGCAGCTCGCAGGACCTTAGTTCCCCGACCAGGGATCGAACCCGGGCCCACGGCAGTGAAAGCACTGAGTCCTAACCACTGGACCGCCAGGGAATTCCCGAGGCTATATCATATATTATTGAATGAGTTCCCTCCTGCTGGACATTTGGGATGTTTTTAGTTTTCAACTGTTTAAATAATACCAGAAAAGCTTTAGAAGGCCAAGGGGTCTTTCACTTCTAGCTGCTCACCATGCAGCTTTGTAAAGTTGGGTGGGGAGCAGATAAACACCAATGTCTGGGACCTCCATGCCCAGGCCTCTGTGGACAGACAGTCTTGGAGTTGGCTGGGCAAAGTGGAAAGAGGCAAATCTCTGGAGGCAGATGAGCCCAAGTGTGAATCCCAGTTCCTGCCAAATTTTCTGGGGAAATTCTTTAACTTCACCAAGCCTCAGTTTCCTCATTTGTCAAACAGGGATCATGCGAATACACCCCTCCCCTGTAGTTGAGTGTCCGGTGCAGGGTTAAGGCTCAGTCAGTGCCACCTGTCACCCCACCCCCCTATCATCTTCATCCTCTCCTGGTGGAGCCAGCTGTCACCTCCAAAAGACTCCGAATCACCCAGGCCAGGTCACTCTTTGGACCCCGATTCACACCCCTGCTTCTTCCCATCGTCCATTTACCCGAGCATACATTCAAACAAGGCTCGTGATCTTGATTTTAAATTCTGTCTGAAACCTACAGGTTCAAACGCAAAGGGGCCCTCTCTGCAAATAATCACTGGTATGCGATATTTTTAAGAAGCCCAAGCCATTGTTTCTGATTGAAGGAAAGTTGGTGCTATTTTGAAGAGGAGCACGATTAAGCGGTGGCGTTCTCTCTAACCGTTGGGAATTATACGCTGTTTGAAAGATTTGTGAGCTCTAGGACATTTGCCAGATGTGCTTGATTCGACATTTCAGACAACAAAGGGGATAATGTTGGCGGGAATCTTGACAGCATTTCTGATGATCAGGATATTCTTTGAGGATGGTACTGAGACCTTTCGGGGAGGAATTTCAGCTTTTACATAAACTAATTTGGGATGCTCACTCTCTGTCTTCCACAAAGCAAATTTAGTTCATTGTTAGTTGTATATGTTAAAATGGTTACGAGCGTTTTTTCCTTTGAATATTAATAATGTGCCTTTCATCTGAGACACGCGCATGGGGTGTCATTAATTGCGGGGAGGGAGGAAGGCTTAGTGGTGCAGTTATTTTGCAAATGATTCCTGATAGTAACGTTGAGGCAAGCAACAGCTACTCCAAGAGATGTACACACTGCCAGCACGGCTCAGGCGCATCCCTCCTGAGAGGAACGAAAGGGGAGAGTAGGAGGGCTAAGGGTTAGAGTTAATCTCCCAATTTCCCACTATGTTAAAGGTAACTATCCCAAATGTCTTCCAATGCTTCCCTACTGGCCCACAGTCTGTAAAGGACCCTTTATAAAAAAGGTAGCATCTCATTTGGGGGCTGTGGTGTTCCTGTCTCAAGACTCTCAAATGGACATTTTCATTCATTTAGAGCATCACTGAGCTCCCCCGCTGGTACCAGGAACTGCGCTTGGTGCAGGAGCACCTGTGAATGAGACACAGCCCTGTCTGGGAGCGGAGATGCCGAGTAAAGAATAAGCTAGGACAGGGACTTCCCTGGTAGCGCAGTGGTTAAGAATCCGCCTGCTGATGCAGGGGACACAGGTTCGAGCCCTGGTCCGGGAAGATCCCACATGCCGCGGAGCAACTAAGCCCGTGCACCACAGCTACTGAGCCTGAGCTCTAGAGCCCGTGAGCCACAAGTACTGAGCCCGTGTGCCACAACTACTGAGCCTGCACTCTAGAGCCCACGAGCCATGACTACTGAGCCCATGTGCCACAGCTACTGAAGCCCGCGCGCCTAGAGCCCGTGCTCTGCAACAACAGGAGCCACCGCGATGAGAAGCCCGCGCACCGCGACGCAGAGTCGTAGCCAAAAATAAATAAATGAATTCAAAACTATATACAAAAAGAAAGAATAAGCTAGGACACAAAGTTGGCAAGAAGAAGGAAAAGAAGAGGGTTTGGGCAGAGTTGGGTTCCACTCGACTCTGTTGCCAGCTGTGTGACTGGGAGCAAGTTATTAACCTATTTGAGTCCAGATCTTCTCATTGCAAACTCTGGCTCCTGAAAATTCCCCACTTGGGATGCTGGGAAGAGCAGAGATCAGCAGGTAAGGCACTTAGCGAGGGTCTGGTAAGGAGCCTCCCCAGCTTCGTGACCCTGAGCTATGGATGGGCAGGTGAAGCTCCATACCATTCTTCCGGGCTTGCAGGTGAACCATGGCCTTCTGTTGTGTGCTGAGCATGGAGAGATGAGGACTGTGATGGGGGGGAGAGAGGGGGAGGGGCATTCTCAGCAGCGGGGGAACATACGATGTGAGGATAGAGCCATGTTGATCGATGGAGGGCAGCTAGTCTGCTTGGGCTGGACCATGGGGTGGGAAGAGACAGGGGGGTGAAAGGTAGACTGGCACTCTGAACCCCGTAATCAAGTCTCCAGACCCCGGAGTTTCAGCAGGATTTCATTTCCCCAGCAAAACCCTGAGGAGGCAGAGAGACCTAGCACGTCCAATCACATGTCCCCTCAGAGCCTTCCCCTCTCTCAAACACCTAGAGAAATCTTAACAAATCCCAGGGCTTACTCTCCTCTCTCTCCCCCAGCCTGAGTCAGTAATCAGTACAGTGATAACAGCCTCAACTACCGATCACCGGACACGTGCCTTGAGCTGGGTGCTGTGCTATGTACTTTGCTTACTTAACTCCATCTTTTCTAACCACAATTCCTCCAGATTAAGTACTACTATAACGCTCATTTTACAGATGAGGAAACAGGCTCCAAGAGGAGACAAGAAGTAAGCTACCCATGGCCACCTAGCTGGCCAGTGGTGGATCCGGGACCAGAGGACAGCCGGATGTGTGTATTCTAGGTCCTGGGCATTTCTCCACCACACCACGCTGTCTCTCTGACCTCTTCCCGCTCTCAAGCCTCCTGCGGGAGGGAGCTCCTAACCAGTCTCTGTTTTGTTTTGTGTCTGCTGTATTAATTGCAATATTGCCTACACTGAGTTGCTGTCTTTTATGGTTTTATGGTCCCAACAGAGGCAGCATCAGAGTGGAGTGGAAAGACCACAGGACTTGTAGGAAGATGGGAGTGGGTTAGAATTCCAGCTTCACCATCACCAGTCTGTTGTTCATCACTCCCTGACCTGGATTCCTAATCTCAGGACACACCCATTCCCAGCTCACAGGATGCATGTAGAGTCCCAGGAGATGCAGGGGTCATAAGCTCAAAGGCTTTAAGGGGCGTACCTTAAAGAAATGACAGATGCTGGGAATTCCCTGGCGGTCCAGTGGTTAGGACTCGGTGCTTTCACTGCGTGGGCCGGGGTTCAATCTCTGGTTGGGGAACTAAGATCCTGCAAGGTGCGGCATGGCGTGATCCCCGCCCCCCCCGCCGGGACAAACAATGACAGGTGCTAATGGGGGTCAGACAGCAGGGAGTGGTGGGAACCTGGGCAGTGCTTGCCCCCTGTTGGTGCCCAAACCCATGCCATTTCAAACATGGGGCCAGCCAAACAAAAATTCTGGCTCGAGAGCCACTGGTTTGAGATCTCTAATGCTTAAGCTTTACAAACTTGGAGGTGCAGAGAAATATAATGGCTTATACTTATTATTGAAAATAAGTTGTCTATTATGTGCCGGGGACTGAATTTTGTATAATTTGTTGAAGAATCTGAGGGACTTGTAGGCAGGTCCTCTGCCCGCCTGCCTGCTTTTCTTTCACATACGATGAATCACCTCCAACTTGTGGGACCCGTGTGAGGTGCAGAACACCCAGGGCTGAATCAGACACAGACACACGGTCCCCGCCCTCAAGAAGCTCTCAGTCTAGTGGGGAAGACAGGCAAATAGAGATTCTTCAATGTCATGAGCTAAGTGCTGTGAGGCTTGTGGGAGCACAGAGGAGGGACATCTCACACAGACAGGATGGAGGGAGGCCGGGGGGCGGGGAGGGAGGGGTTGGTCAGGGAAGGCTGCCTAGAACAATGGTCCTGACCCTTAAGAAGGCTGTGAAATCAATTTAGTGCATAGCAACCATCATTTTAAAAAACGGAATAGAAAATATGGACTTCTCTGGGTGTCCAGTGGTTGAGACTCCGCGGTTCCAATGCAGGGGGTGCGGGTTCGATCCCTGGTTAGGGAACTAAGATCCCACATGCTGCATGTAATACAAAAAAAAAAACAACAACAAAAAACTGAATAGAAACTATCATAGCACATCTCATGTAAGAATACATACGTGAGTGTGAGTCTGTGTGTGTTCTGGGTCATGATGTAAATCATTCCTGATACCAGCCAAGGTCCAACGGTTTGAGAGCCACAGTTTGAGAGGATTCTTGCCTGCCCTGCTCCCCAAAGCCTAGCGCACTGCAGGCACTCAAAGGCTTCTGGATGAGCGGACGGATGGATTTCAACTCTCGCAATGATCCGGCAGTACGTACTGTCCTTTCCAGTTAAGAAAGGCACACTTGGAAACCCAAGTCTAGCAAACCTGGATCTGTCAAGCGTGCTCACAGCCTAGCAATTTGTAGCTTAGCCGTCCAGGGCTTTCTCTCTGCCCGGGGGGAAAGGAAGCCAGCCCAAGGTGGGTGAGGGGCAGAGGCAGTTCCGAGCGAAAGGCGACCCTTCTGCTGGTGCCCCAGCCTGTGACCTCCTATAAAGCAGCATTCCCGGCTCTGACCCACCCAGGTGGCACGTGCCTCATAATAGCAGTGGCTTAGGCCACTGCGTTTACTCTGGGATGGCCTCAGTCACCCGCCTCGGGCCCACGCAGCCAGCAGTCCTGAGCCTCCAGGATGCCGACAGGAAGCACCGTTTACGGGGCAGATTGGGATGCAGGGGAGAAAGGGCCCCGGGGGAAAACAGAAGATGGACAGAAGGCCACATCAGTCCCTGGCAGGGTGAGATGAGTCAAGGGTAATGACGAGGTGGCTACTAACAGAGACCCCTTTTTAGTGGTTTTCAGGACACTCCGAACTTGATCTGCCCTATAGTATCAGGACCAAAATACCCTTCCTCCTCCATCATAGGCTCTTAAGGTTAGAAGTGGCCTAGAAATCATCCAGTTCAACCATCTCATTTTGCAGATGGAGAGAAAGGGGCCCAGAGAGGGAAGGCACTGGCCCAGGGCCAGCCACCAGGCAGCCTGGAACCTGGGGACCGTGGCCCTGCAGATGCCCCTCTCTTGCCATCTTGCTGGAAGGATCTCCCATTTCCTATCCTTTGGCCTCTTGTCTAATGTAACAAGAGAAATCTTTCTAATGGACAAATCAGTTACTATTCCACTCGCCGAAAACCCTCCCTTACTCCCCCACGGCCCTCAGGTGAAAAGGCACCTGTGATCTTTCCTCCGGCCCTCTTGGGCCTCCTCTCCTGCTTTTTCCCCTGACGTATTGGTGTCTCACGCTCCTGAGCGCCCTGTAGCCTCTTAGATGTGCAGCGCTCTCCCCCATCTCTAATCCTTTGCACATCCTGTTCCCTCTGCCTTTAACACTCTTCCCAACCCTGATGCACTTGCCTGCCCTGATTTAGGTTTCACATTAGATCTTGCTTTTCCCAGAAAACCTCCCTGGCCTGCTGGCCTCCAGGCTTTGGGATCCGCACGAGGTTCTTTTGCAGCAACTCTGAACTGTCACGATCCATTTCACTGTCACTTGCTCTTGCTGCCTGAGAGCCTCTAGGATGCCACTGTCACCTTCATGCCTAACACAGAGCCCGACCCATAGCAACTGGTCAATAAATATTTGTCGCCCAAACAATAATCAGTGTCTGCCCTTCTAAGAATGGCCTTCCCTTCCCCGATGCAGTTTTTTAAAAG
This sequence comes from Orcinus orca, assembly GCF_937001465.1. Classification (NCBI taxonomy): domain Eukaryota; kingdom Metazoa; phylum Chordata; class Mammalia; order Artiodactyla; family Delphinidae; genus Orcinus; species Orcinus orca. The sequence goes on along the minus strand of NC_064564.1, from coordinate 108,305,820 downwards.
ACTTAACTTTTTAGAGCAGTTTTAGGTTCACAATAAAATTGAGAGGTAGGTACAGAGATTGCCTGTATATTCCCTGCCCCACACATGCACGGTCTCCCCCATTATGAACATCTCCCACCAGATGGTACATTTGTTACCATTAATGAACCTACATGGACACGTCATAATCACCCAAAGGCCTTAGTTGACATTAGGGTTCACTCTTCGTGTTGTATATTCTATGGGTTTGGACAGATGTATAATAACATGTATCCGTCATCATAATATCATCCATAGTATTTTCACTGCCCTAAAATCCTCTGTGCATTCCCATGATGCATTTTAAAGTTTATCATCAAGCATGGCTTTTGCCCACAGGATTCTGGGAACCACAATTTCTGATTCCCCAGTCACACCATGCATATTCATGCCTCTGTGTCTTTGCCCATGCTGTTCCCTGTGCCTGGAACGCCCTTACCCAACGAGCCTGTTTATGAAACCCCTACTCATCCTTTAAGACCCATCACTTAGGGAATTCTCTGGTGGTCCAGTGGTTAGGACTCTGCACTTCCACTGCAGGGGGCATGGGTTTGATCCCTAGTCGGGGAACTAAGATCCCACATGCCATGTGGCGCGGCCAAAAAAAAGACCTATCATTTCTGGGACCTTTTTCCTGACTGACACCCTCTACCCCGGACAGGTGATCAATTCCCCCTCCCCATCCCCCCCCACCATTCTCCAGGGCTTCCCCCCACCAGGGCCCACATCACATGATATTGTGATTATATTTTTCTGTATCTGTCTTCTCCACTAGTCTGTGGACCTGCACAGGACCAGCATGTCCTCTCAGTGAGGCAAGACTGGAATACAATTCAAATGTAGAAAACTGAAAATGCATCAGTTGTATTGTACAACAACTGAAGAAAGATTATGCTAACACAGAATTCCCCAAAACACTAGTGCCATAAAAATTCTCCCTGCTGCCCCATCTCCCAACTAATTTTATGGTCAAATAATTTTAGGAAATGATGTAACTATATCTCTCTGGTAGAGATTCACAGTCCACACTCATTCCTTAATTTATTTTTTTCATATACAGTTAATGAGCGCCTAATATGTGCCTGGGTCTGTGCTTGCTGCTGGAGCTACAGAAGTGTGCCTGTTTTTAAGAAAAAAATTTGCTTCCTTTCTCCTGTAACTTTGAACTTTACTGGTTCAGAGGCCTTAGTTCTCAAGGAGAAATGGTCCCACCAAGTGACACCACAATGGTTCGATTGAACTGGAAGTGGAAACAGCCACCTAGCCATTTTCGCACCTTATGCCACTGAAACAACAGGCGAAGTAGGGGAATACATTGCTGGCTGGAGTGAGGGATCTCGACTGCCAGGTGGAAACTGGGTTGCTGTTACTGGGGAAGGGAGACGCTGTATGGAACCCAAGGGGGTTCTCTAAGTCACTTCTTAGTACTTCCACTGCCAATAGTAAAAATGAATGCAAAACTAAACCAAGCAACGAAACAACCAAAAAAGGCAGGACCAGTAAGGATTCAGACCCCTCAAGAATGAAGGTTCGGGTTGCCCTACCTGTTAAAAAACCAGACCAACTGAAATGTGAGCAGAAGGCAAATGGAACACGGAATTTATAATAGAAAAAGGAATTTATAAGTATTAACTACAGCCTTGTGACCAGTTATAGAAAGAGGACTGTATCAATGATAGTGTTTCTTCCTTGCTTGTATGTTTATGTATAACGGTATCTATATCATTTATCTATCTACATATTTGCTTTTATTAACTATTTTTTTTTCTCTTCTTTCCTCTTTTCCCCTTAATATTTTATAGGAAGATTCTTGGCAGTGGCGTGGAGGTTGTAGATTAGGCAGGACTGTCAAGGGATAACATCACTCAAAGATGGATGCGATGTCTACTGGGTTTAAGGTCTCCCTTCTCCGAGGAGGTGGTGAGAGCATCTTTGTATTAGTAGGAAGGATAGTTGCGACTTGTAATACAAAAGAGCATAAATGCGTTATCTCTGCAGCAGAGAAGAGTGTGTTTGGATGCTGAGCAGCAAAAGGCAGTTGATGGGGCCAGTTATGAAGCTACTGACGCTCAACTCCAAACCCACCTTTCTGCACTCTGCTTGGCGATGCTGGGACTGGGACCACGTGGAGGATACTTCTCCTTTGCCAGCTGGCCTCCAGTCAGGTGCTCCAAGGCAGACAGAGGGGGAGGGGACACGCTCCTTCCTGTTTTGCTTGCTGCTCTGGTCGGTGTCTCAGCAGTGGCCTTTCACTTCCAGTTTCCAGCTTTCCCCACACTCCTAGAATCAGCGTCATTGTGCTCTCTCTCCAGAGGCCCTCCTGGGCAGTGCCCCCTCCTCACAAGTCTGGGATGCAGCTCCTGGTTGGGGGGGCCTCTATCGATCTACATTCTAATAACCCAATCTCTTGCTCCCCCCCGCCCCAGTTTTGAGGGGGTAGTTGCTTCCCGCAGTTACTTCCTCTGTCACCTCAATGTCTTCCTTCTGATTTTTCAGCTCTCCAATACTTACTTAACCAATTTCCTGATATTAAATTCTTTGTTTTTCTGACTGGACACTGGACAGGTACAAGTGGAGACAAGACAGAGTCCCTGCTCTCAGGGACCTTACCATTTAGTGGGAGAGGCAGACAGTAAGCAATTCATTACACAAGTGAGTATTTAATTACAGTTGAAAAAGTGCTGGGAAGGAAAACTACAAAGTATACCAGCACCTAAAAGGTCCTGAGAAGCCCTTCAGTAAGTAAAACTGTTTAGTATTACTAACTCAGCATCTCCTTAGTTGATTTGATCAAGAAACTTCATGGGAGCCTATTTATATCCAGCAGAACTAGTGTTCTATATAGTACATTCTGTTAATGGAAGATGAGAAGTCAGAGAAAAGTGCCAAGGACTTGGAATACAAGCATTTGCCATGTCCCCCCAGCAGCACCCAGTGGGCGAGGGGTATCTCAGCTCCAGGATTCAGCCACGACATCAGCTGATGATTCCCTTTGCGCTTATTCCAGCACCACGACACAACTTTCTGATCATCATTGAATTACTGAGTAAATTTCCCTACAGGGAGTGGAAACCCTCAGCAGCCAACCCAGGCCTTCTGGTCTACCTGGAAGTTTCTTTCTCATTACACAGTAGGGTTTCTTGACCTGGGTCTTTAGGGGAACCATCAACCCCTTAAGACTATATGCAAAATGCATGTGTGTGTGTGTGTGTGTACACATATATATTTGTGTGTGTGCATATGTGGGCATTTTCCTACGAAGAGGGTCCATAGTTTTGGTTATTCCTAGTGGGACTATGGCTGTAGAAGAGAGAAGGGTTAGGAATCACGGTGTTAAAGGAAAATGTTCTTGTTCTTATTTGTACATTGACCTCTTGCAAGTTTGGTCACTGTAAGTCAGTCCTTCTCAGTCTGATCAGCTTGTGTTCACTCACCAAACTGAGGTTCTGGATCTTCCAAGGTACTCCCCAGGCTGAGGGGCCAGCAGTCATCTTGGACCACATGGCATCACTCACTTTCCAGGCCTTTACCTGTGCTGGTTCCTCTGGCTGAAAAACCTGTCCCCACACCTTAGGGTCAACTCCGCATCATTTTTTGGGTCTCAGGTTAGCTATTTCCTTCTTGAATCCTTCTCGGAATTTCCAGTTCTGGATTAGATAGCACTTCTTTGTGCTCCCACAGCAACACTCCCACCTCTCTGGGACCCCATTCCCATCTCCACTATCCCCCACCACCATTTAGGGCCATGTTTTTCCCTTTCATTATGCTTATTCCATGATGCAATTAACCGTTCATAGTACTTGTCTGCTATTTGCCAAACGTAAGCTCCACGAGGAAGGGGTTTGTGGCTAGCTTTGGTGCCCAGACCAAGCAGAGCGTCTAGCATACAGCAGGCACTTACTAGCTGCAGGGAAGCATGCAAAGATAAGTACTTGAATCCTTTCCATGCTACACTTATGTGCTGTCACAGTTAGACCATTAATGTCCTCTGCCCTACTCTGTGACTATGTATAGACTTGTCAGCCATGAGAATTCCAAAGAGTGAAACATTCAGACAATCAATTTTCGTCAATTTTTGGACAATCAATGATTGGCAAAAGCTTCTTTCTCGCTAAATGCATGCATGTGTGTGCACAGACCTACATGTGATCAGACGAGACTGGACACGTTCAGGGTGGTATGGCCATAGACCAAACCTACGTGTGATGAGAGAAGAGAAAACATGTGCCACATACCTGCATTTCTCAGAAAGCGATTCTTATAGTCCTTGACAATCCTCGTGGTTGGGTTATAGAAGCCATCTCCGCAGTCATAACAGCCTGGAGGGATTTTTCTGGGCGGGTCCATATTGGTGAGTCGAGAGATACCTTGAAAGGATATCATGGATCATTAACTCACCACCAAGGTCAAACCCAGTCCCAACCTAAAGTCCACTTTTGGCTGGTTGCTCATGTGACAATCCGGCCCCATTTCTAGACCACACACTCCCTATCAGGGTACACAGCAAAAGCACCACAAACAGGGCCCCAGAGGAACTTCCTGAAAATGGCTCCATGAGTAGGTTCTGGGAAACTAAGTTGCTTGCATTCCTTGGCTCGTGGCCATGCATCCCTCTGACCTTCACTTCCATCATCACATCTCCTCTCCCTCTGCTTTTATCATCACCTCGTCTTCTCTCACTCTGACCCTCTTGCCTCCCTCTTATAACGACCCCTGTGATTACACTGGGCCCACCTAGATGATCCAGGATAATCTCCCCACTTCAAGGTCCTTGACTTAATCACATCTGCAAAGTCCCTTTTGCCATGTAAAGTGAACACATTCATAGGTTCAATGATTAGACATGGACAGCCCCCTATCTTCTTCCCTTGACCCCATCCTCTATTTCTAGGGACACCATGAAAAGGGCACAGGTTCTGGAATCAGAGAGACCCTGAGGATGTGTCAGAGTCGGCCACATAGCTAGAAAGGCATGTCTGGGAGAGGAATGGCATTCAAGGTGTGAGCAAAGGCCACAAGATATGAGCCTTCATGCCTCGCTCAGGAAGCCTTGTGGAACAGGGTGTGTGTAAGGAAAACAGCAGGAAAGAAATGGGTCACGGGGGCAAGGATCAGGTGATGAAGAACCCTGACCCAAGCTACAAAAACAGCTGCCAGGCATTGTGCTAAGTACTTGACTCCTACTATTTCGCTTACTCCTCAGAGCAACCCTGTGGTCCCATTTTACAGATAAGAAAACTGAGGCTCAGAGAGGTCAAATAACTTGCCCAAGGTTAGATACTGAGCTCTGTAGCCTATACGTTAAGCTGCTGATATCAGGGGAGGCGAGGGTCTGGGCACCGCCTCCCAGAACCGGGGACGTTGGAACCACCAGGAGTCGGTGTACCTTTAAGGTCATAACCCCTGTGTGTTGTCTCTCTTGGACGCTGAGGCCTGAGGAAAGGAGATAAGGTTGGAATAAGTAACTTCTTGGTTTTCTTCTATGAGTGGGTCTGTAATTCCCTGTCCTCCGGACTGAGGGCTGGATGCCTGCCGAGCGCAGCACACACTCACAGCTCAGGGTCCCGCACACAGCGGGGCTCTGAGGTTGGCTGACGATGATAAGCACGTACACTATCGGCTGGTGGTTACACTCCACGCCAAGCGCTTTACAGCCAGTTCTCTCCCCGAAGCCTCCTGCCAAAGCCCGTCTCATGGATGCCCTGCCCCCGGCCCTAACAATGCCTGCCGCCGAGGCTGAGGGGGGCTTTTGGAGAGGTGAGCAGAGTGCGAGGGGGCTTTTGGAGAGGTGAGCAGAGTGCCGAGGGACTTGGGAAGGAAGTGCGTACTTGGGATAAGGCTGCTGAGTCAGGAGCCGCGGGAGGAGAAGGCGTGGCCGCGGGAAGGCTGTGCGCTGCCTCACGCAGCTTTGGCAAAACCTAAGCTGTGTGGGAGCTGAGGGCCTGAGGCCAGGAGCTCTTTGCCTGCAGGCCTCAGCTGGGGTGAAGAGCTCACGACAAAGTCATCGCTAAGCCAGGGGGAGCCATTTACAAGGTTCTCCAGTGGCATCCAGACTGCCAGCTATGTGGAGGCAGAGACTGTGTCCTCGAAGCTCTCGGTCCCCCAGGGCCCAGCCAATGTCTGCCACAGAGCAGGTGCTCAGGGAACGTCTTTGAACAGCATTGCTGTAACTACCCAGAGTGCACCCATCACCTCCTACTGTGACGTCAATATTATTGTCCCTGTTTGATAATAACTCTTTATCGAGCACCTCCTACGTGCCAGGCAATGTGCTAAGCACTGGGGACACACAGAGCCTTTGCTCTCAAGGAGCTCACAGTCAGCTCCTCATGAGAGACACTCATGACAGAGCTGGGGGAGTGGATCGTGGCTGCTGTGATTTCTCGTGGGGAGCCCTTGCCTAGTCTGGGAATTCAGGGAAGGGTCCCAGGAAAGGGGCATTAAGCTAAGACCTGAAGGGTGGGAAGGAGTTATTTGGGTGAAGTGAGAGGGTTAGAGCATTCCAGGCAGAGGGAAAGGCAAGAGCTTTTCTTGGAGGAGCAGAGAGAACATCCGAGAAGGGTAGGGAGCGAGGGATGAGGCTGGGGACCTCGCAAGAGCCAGAGCACGCTGGTCATTCTAAGAGTGTGGAACCTTATCTTCAGGGTAGCGGGGCGGCACTGGAGGGCTGGTGGCAATCAGATTCATGGTTTTCAAAGATGAAAGTGACCACAGAGTGGAGAATGGCCCAGAGGGGGTCAAGCGTGGATCATAGGAGATTAGGTAAAGAAGGGCAGAGGATGGAGGTCTGGAATAGGGCAGCGGCAGAGAGGATGAAGAAACTCAACTTGGCACGTGGCGGTGCTTGGTAAATATTTGTTTAATGAACAAATGGATATACTTTAGAGGCAGAATCCGTAGGACTAGGTGATGGATTGCACACGGAGGTATGAGGAGGCGGGATTAGGCTTATCTCGGCTGGGCGTGGGGGGGAGTGACAGTCTCTGGGGGAGCAATCCTTGGGGGAGAGGGGGCTGGTGAGGAAGGTAATGAACTCAGTGCAGATTGAGGGACAACCAAACGTAGGTGTTGGGGAAGCTGGATGCAGGAATCTGAGACTCAGGGATTTTGATTTCAATTTGATTTCAATTAAATGAAGGCTTAAAAGTGAAATCACCTTGTAGGGAGAAGGCACAGAATGATGACAGAAGAGGGTCTAAGCCAGAGAGCCGTGGGGAACCCCAAAATTAATAATCAAGGGGAGGAGAAGCTGCAAAGGAGACGGGATAGAAAGAAAGTGGGAGAGTGAGGTGTCAGGAAAGCAAAGGGAGAGAAGGAGTCTCACCTGGTCAGCTCTCTGATCCAGGTCACAAAGCCAGGCTTTGCACTGACTGACTCCGACCCTGAGCGCCTTCTGGAGGTTTCTGTCCTCAGGGAGGTTGAGCTGCCCAGGCTCATCCAGCTACTGAGTGGGAATGTTAGGACTCCAACCCTGACCTTCCAGCTCTCTGCTCTGTCAACTACACCACATTATCTCATGGTAGGATTTTTTTTTTTTTTTTACAGTTTGCAACATCATTTTCCCACATTTGGATATGTCGTCTGGGCTGTGCCGAAATCTAGCCTTTTGAGGTTCAGCTGACCTCACCCGAGTCTCAGAAACACAGGATGAGCCCCTTAAGCTGCTAGAATCCAGACTGTAGCCCCGCTGTCGCCCTCTGTGACGGAACTCGATCTTTGCAGGGATATAGCGTGAGGCAGGGGACCTCAGAGAGGAAGACATGGGCTCCCGTGGGAGCTCTGCCACTGGAAACATGTTTGGACTACGTGGACTCAGCTTCCTCCTCTGTGACATGGGACTAGGAAGGCAGACATGGCAGGGCCATCTGGAGATTCTATGAGACAGGGATCATAGAGGGCCTCACCCAGCACCCGATACACAGAGCACACGCTCCACTGGTGCTGGCCCACGTTGGTGCTACAGCTGATCTGATGAATGACAGCAGCTGAGATGTACTGTGCACCTACTGCGCGTGCAAGACACTGCTGTAAACACTTTACACGAGTGATCTTATTTATGAGACACGTGGGGTAAATGATGCTATTGTCCCATTTTGCAGGGGAAAAACTGAGGCACAGAAAGGTGGCGGCACGGCCCTTGGTCCCCGGCTGGTACAGGCGAGCTGAGATTTGAGGACTGGACTCTCTGATTCTAGAACCTGGCGCTTCTGCGTTCTGTGACCCTGCTCCGTACTCCTCCCCTTTGGGTGGGTTACTTCAGTGGCGCCACAGCCCAGTTATTTAGAACCGTTTTTCACCTTCCTCTCCGTTTGGGTGTGAAGGGAAAGAAGGGCGCCTGGGTACCTGCAGGCTTCAAGCCATAGCAGATCTCAGTGTAAAACCTCCGATCGTAGGTGTCACAGTAATGCCAGTGCTCAGCGTCATACTGCAGCCCGTCTGAGAAGGTGTATGTGCCCTGGAAGGTAAGGAGCACACGCACAGGTCTGAGGAGCCCACAGCCCACTTGCCAAGAAGGACGAAAGTCAAGGGAAGGGGTGGCTTTTTCATTGCCGTGGAAAAGAAGTGATAAGTATCACAGCTATCACAGCTGCGGTGATCAGGAGGAGTGGTTATGAAGTCCTGGCACCCAAAATATGCAACTCAAAATATGCAATGCTGTATATTTAATAGGGTTGATTCAATGAAAGTCGGTGAGATAGTACATGAAAAGCATTTGACATAGGGCTGGCATATAGTAAACAGTCAATAAACGTTTACTATTATTCTTTTATTATTATCACGGCTTGAAAGTTCAGAGCCCTCAGTCATGGCTCTTTGTCCAAACACGTACATTCAGCTTTTGCTGCCTTAGTGCTAAAGGAAGCCTCAGGATGTAGACATCGCATTGGCCTGGGCATCAGGAAACATGGGTGGAAATTCCAATACTATTAATTCACTGGGTGACCTTGGGTAAGTCACATCCCCTTCCTGGGGCTTAGATTCTCCAAGCTGTAAAGTGAGGAGTGTTTCTTAACCTTTTTTTAGGTCATGAGCCAGCCCCTGTACACACCCATAATCCCACGAAAGTTACAGATCCTTTCTCTGGAGAAATTATAGTCACATGTACACAGAAGCTTTTGTATATAAATTGGGAGATTTCATTGACTCCCTGAATTCTACTTGTAGCCCACAAATTCCAGGCTAAGAACTGACTTAGATGATTTATCATGATAGTAATGGTGGAGTTAACATTTATTGAGTGCCTACTGTGTGCCAGGTACTGAGCAGAGTGCTCACATATATTGCCTCATTTATTCTCATAATCATCCTAGGAGATGCCTAGTACTCTCATGGCCAGTGGAATCATGGTCCCCCAAAGATGTCCACGTCTAATCATCGAACCTATGAATGTGTTCACTTTACATGGCAAAAGGGACTTTGAAGATGTGATGAAGTCAAGGACCTTGAAGGGGGGAGATTATCCTGGATTATCTAGGTGGGCCCAGTGTAATCACAGGGGTCCTTATAAGAGGGAGGCAAGAGGGTCAGAGTGAGAGAAGACGAGGTGATGATAAAAGCAGAGGGAGAGGAGATGTGATGATGGAAGTGAAGGTCAGAGGGATGCATGGCCACGAGCCAAGGAATGCAGGCAACTTCTAGAAGCTGGAAAAGGCAAGGACGTGGATCCTCCCACAGAGCCTCCGGAAGGAATGCAGCACTGCTGACCTATTGTAGACTTCTGCTGTCCAGAACCATAAGATAATAAGTTTCTGTTGTTTGAAGGCACTGAGTTTATAGTAATTTGTTACAGCAGCAATATGATACTAATACAACCATTGTTCCAGTTTATAGACAAGAAACATGAGTCTCAGAAAGGGGAGGTCATGGGCCCAAGGTCACACAGTTGGTGGCATAATAGGATTCAAATTCATCACAGCCTGTCCAGGAGCCCTTCTGGATCCAGAGGGAGAGGATTCCAGAGCCCTGAAGATCAAGAGGAGGGAGAAAAGGGCAGCAGAGGGGGAGGGCAGGGTGCGTGTCAGGGGGGCTCTTCCTGTCCGAGGCTTTCCCCTCTGCAGACTCCCTCCCCAGCTGATTACCTTTACAACCAATCCTTTCTCCCAAATGGCATCATATCGGCTCCCACCGGGGAAGTACAAGGTTCCTTGGCCATGAAACATGCCGTCCTTCATTTCCCCAACATACTTTGTTTCGGTAGGGAGGATGTATTCGGCTTCACCCTCCATCCTGTAAGGACAAAGGGAAGTCACTGAGCCCTCATGGCAGCTGGAGGATCAGAGCTGGCGGGTGCAGGAGAGCCAGCAGGAACCTCAGGGTCCTTGGACATTACTGTCCCAGCAATATTCTGTTCAGAAACAAAATGTTTGTTTCCCTCAAAGCTCAAAAGTAAGAGGGGCTGTGTGTCCAAGGGGATGCAGGGTTTGGTCTATTTGTTCTCCCTCTCTCTCAGGTAGGGACTGTCCTGGAGTTTACACTGCCCCTGGAAGCCCCCCTTGGGAGGCCCAGAGAGGGGAACAATGCGTCCAAAGCCACACAGTAAGCACTGTGAAGCAGAGATGGGGGCCAGGTTTCCTGGTAGCTGATGCTGGGTCTTCCCCGTCCCCCACAACCAGCCTACCCCTGCCCATTGCGCCGTAAGTAGGAAACTGGGAAAAGTGTGAAATTTAGATAGGAAACAGGAATTCGAATCCTACTTCACCATGCTCTAGATGTATCATCTTGGAGACTTTCCTAAATCTCTCTGTTTTCCCTCCTTCCTTTGTTCCTTCCTTTTTTCCAAGAAATATTTACAGAACACCTGCTATATTCCAGGTGCCTTGCTGAGTCTAGTCTGTTGGATACAATACTACAGACACAACAGTGACCAAGGTAGATGCAGTCCTTGTCCTCGGGGAGCTCACAGTTCAGTGGGGGACACAGTTTAGCAGTTATATCATGCGTGGTCAGTGCCATGTAGAAGACAGGCCCCCACCTGAGCACGGGGCAGGGAACCAGCTGGACCACTTACTTCACGTGTGAAATGGCTGAGATTAATGCCCAAGATTAACCCAGATGCTGGTAACAGTTTTCCTAGTAAAGGGCCTGACATATAGTGAGTGCTTAAGAAATATGCTTTCATTCATTCCTTCATTCCTTCTCCCTTCTTCCCCACTAGCTGGAATTTACCTCTCCTAACTCTGAACTTCTTTGTGGTTTTGTTTGTACCTCCGTTGGACGCCTTGTACTTTCTGCGTTGCATCGTAATTACATACCTCATCTCCCCTATTTAATCAAAGCTTCTTGAGAGGAAGACCTTGGTATCCTCAGCTCCTAGAATTATGTTTTTTTAAATAGGTGCTCGTGAGCATCTACTAAGTAAGGAACGAAGGAAACAGAAGGGCCAGTGGACTTCCTGAGTGGATGACAGAAGTTGCCGCTGTGACAGAGGCCCCAAGCAGGAGAGCGCTGTGGTTAAGTCACAGCTTCTGAGCCAGGCAGGCCTGGAGTCCAGACCTGGCTCCTCCTCTCCATGCCCGTGTGACCTTGTGTGACCTCCACCTTTCTAAGCCTGAGTTCCTCATCTGTAAAATAGGGATAATGATGACACCCCTGCCAAGTTGTTGCGCTAATGGCTATGAAGCTATCATAGAATGCCTGACGTATAGAAGAGCTTAAAAACTATTTTGCTTTTACTTTGCTGCAAGACACAGAAGGAAAGAGAACTCCTCTTCTTCTTTTTTATTTCTTTAAAATTTTTTTTTGGCTGCATTGGGTCTTAGTTGTGGCACGTGGGATCTTCGTTGAGGCATGCGAGATCTTTCGTTACTAGCGTGCGGGCTTCTCTCTAGTTGCGGTGTGCGGGCTCCAGGGCGCGTGGGCTCTGTAGTTGTGGCACCCGGTTCCAGAGTGCGTGGGCTCTGTAGTTTGTACCGCGCAGGCTCTCTAGTTGAGGCGTGCAGCTCAGTAGTTGTGGCACGCGGGCTTAGTTGCCCCGCGGCACGTGGGATCTTAGTTCCCTGACCAGGAATTGAACCCACGTCCCCTGCGTTGTAAGGCGATTCTTTACCACTGGGCCACCAGGGAAGTCCCTCCTCTTCTTCTTTCCTCTACCTCTTTGCTTGGGATCACATCTGTCATTTCTAAACATAGTCTCCATCTAAGCCCTTCTCTGAGATTTGGCATCTCCCCTCTTATTATTTTTTTTTACTGCAACTTGGACACTATTATTCAGACCACCTACAGACATCTCCAGCCCACCCCAAATAGAACTCATCCTCTCCGCCCCCAAAGCAGCCGAATCTTCCAAGTTCAAAGCCTGGAGGTGGGCTCTGGGCTGGGATTGGAAGCAGTCTCTGAGTGGGACCAGGAGCCAATCAGTTGCCAACTCCTGGCAATGAAATCGCCCAACTTCTAAATTTTTCTCTTTCCTGCAGCCCCACTGCCTCTGCCTTGGCCCAGAGACCTGGTGCCTCTTACCGAGACAGTGGCAATGGGCTCTGACCTGATCTCCCCACCTCCGCTCTGCTTCCTTCCGTCCCTCTTTCCATCCTTCCCTTCCTCCTCTCCCTCTCCTTCCCTTCCGTTTTTTCTTTTATTCATTCAAGGTGAAAAGCCTTCATTTTTTATATGTATTTTTTTGGCCATACCATGCAGCAAGTGGGATCTTAGTTGCCCCACCAGGGATCGAACCCACGCCCCCTGCATGGGAGTGCGGAGTCTTAACCACTGGACCACCAGGGAAGTCCTGAAATGCCTTCATTTTAAATTCAAAGTAAATTAGAAAGAACAAAGAGAGCTACTTTATAATGAAGACATCAATCCTTAACAAGGATATGATGACCATATCTCAAATATTATTCATTCATTCATTCTCTTATTCATTCATGTGGCTAACATTAACTGAGTGTGTGCTAGACAGATGTACTATGAGGAGGGATACAGAGATGAAATAAATTAGATTTCCTAATGCCCAGCACTACCAAGGGTCTAACAGTGGCTCTTCCCACCCACAGAATTGTGCATGGTATTCAAATCTCTCTAAGTAAGAGCACAGCCCCCCTGTCTAGCTTGGGCTCCCACTCTCCTCCAGGCACATTCTACACTCCACCCAAACTGAACTGCCTGCTCTTTCCCTTATAAGCCCTCTGAGCTATTGCTCATGCTGTTCCCTTTGCCTGGAAGCATTCTTCACCTTGCATCTCCACCCACCTAGATCCTACTCAACCTTCAGGGCCCATTTCAAATATTGTCTCCTCCATGAAGTCTTCCAGGACTGCTCCAACTAGATGCATCCTCTACAGGGGCTCAGCAGCAGGGGTCTATAGTAGAAAGCACATGGGCTCTGAAGTCAGATCTGGTTTTCATCTCTGCTCTGTCAAATGCCAACTAGGTGACTTTGAGCACATTATATAATTACCTTGTGCCTCACTTTTCCCATCCGTATAATGGGGATGATTATATCTATCTCATAGGGTTGCTACGAGGAGGGAAATATTCAAGCAAAGCCACTATCTGAAATTATCTTCTCATTTATCTGTTTGTTGGCAGTATACCAACTAGACGACACGCTTCACAAGAGCAAGAATCTTGACATTTTTAATATTCTTATCCCTATATCTAAGACTGGCATTTAGCAAACACACATATATACGGGTATACATGGAATGGATGTATCTCAGCTCTGCTGTTTATTAGATATGCGTCCTTGAGCAAGTTACTTCACTTCTCTGGATCTCATTTTCCTGAACTGTAAAATGGGAATAAACGTGCCTATCTGAAAGGGTTGTCCTGAAGTTTAAAAGGCATAAAGTTTGTGAACGTATCTGGTACAAAGTCCTTTGCAGAGGCAAAAAGACCGCCGGCTTTTCCCAGTCACGGATGTTCAAGACATAGTGAATCAAACGAGGTCCTTACCTCCCATCTACAAATTCCCCGATATATTGGCTCCCCGTGTACTCCATGGCGCCTGCCTCTAGCTTCCAGCGGTTGGGAGACCAGAATCTCGGTGTATCCCGCCTCACTATGACAACCAGAAGGGATAGGCGGAACCGAGGCGAAGCCCCACCCCCAGGGTCCGCGGAACTTCCTGGCTCTGCGCATGCTCCGTGGCTCGCTGTTGGGCAGAGCAGTGCGCCTGCGTGCCGCCGCTGCGCATGCGCAGACGCTACGTGGCCCACGGCAGTCGGAAGGGGAGTTCAAGGAGACGTGGGCGACGCGGCAGCGGGCACCTCCTCGGGGTCGGGGCTACCGCCGTCATGCCCGGGATAGTGGAGCTGCCCACTCTGGAGGACCTGAAAGTGCAGGAGGTGAGGCTCGTCCGGAGGATAGGCAAGCGGGGCACAGGGCTACAGCTTCCCGGGCCTGGGCCCAGCCCTGCTTGCACTCCGCGGACCCTGGGCCCCGGATCCCCCATCCCCACCCCATGCCCCCAACACTTACACAGGTTGACCCTCGGAGGCCTCCTGGTCAGCTCGGGGAGACCCATCCCTAAGTAGCTCGAGAACTCTCCTCCCCTTCCCCGCAGCAACCTGCGTCTCCTTTACGTGAATAATAGTACTTTTTATCAAGCACCAACCAGGGTCACTTTACTTACTTCATGTCACTTAATACTCAAACCTCCTTGCGAAGTGAGTGTACAACCCCGGGTGCTCCAGTCGAGGGAGAGAGAGTCACCTTAAAGTAGCATCGTCGGTGCAGAGTGCATTGGAGTGGAGCTAGGAAGCCGCAGAAAAAGGAGATGATATTGGAGAGTCAGTTTGCTAACAACCTGGGAAAGTGTTTGGTAATAGGACATTTAAAGCATTCATTTATTCAAGAGCTCTCATTTGAATAATTACCCATACACTGGAAAATGAGAGAGAGAGTCCCTGTCCTCATAGAGTTTATAATCTAATAGGGAGACAGAAACATAAAGAGGCAATTACAGTACAGTGTAGTTAGTGCTATGAGAAGTGAAGACCGATAATACTAATTACAGCAGACATGATCAGGCCTTTTCTAGATGTCAGGCAGGTTGCTAATTACAGACATTAATTCCTAGGGTCCTTCCAGCAACACTGTAAGGAAGGGTATAATCGATCTCTCCATGTTACAGATAAGGAAACAGGTCCTGAGAGAAGTGACTTGCCCAAGGTCACATGGTAAAGCTGGCATGTGAACCCAGGTCTGATTTTAAAACCCATGCTTTTAAACTACCATATTATGGGCAAAAGCTCAAAAGAGCGAGAAGGCTTAGCAGAACCTTCTGTATTATGTGTTTTGCTTTTTGACATGACTCTTGTTGGTGGAAAGCAACAGTTGCTGAGCCGGGAGAGGTACCTTGGGCTGAGGCAGGGCTGGAAGCGACTTTCACAAGGCCAGACTGAGCAGTTTGGACTTCATCCTGTAAGTGAGGTGGTGGGGAGAGGTGGAAGATTTTAAGGCAAAAAAAGTGCCAGGACAGGACTGGATAACGAGGCTACACTGGAGGAGAGGGAGGGGAAGATGAAAAATTACATGCCAAAAATTATATCCCAGGCCCTGTGTTAAGTGTTTTACCTGCATTATTTCACTTCATCTTATATGCCTGTGAGAATGGCAACTATTATTATATTATTTTAACTATTATAATAAAGTGACATGTACCAAAAGTTGGGGGTGGGGACGTGTGGGTACTGCCAACAGACAGTTTGTTCTTGCCCGACTGTGAAGCTGGGTTAAGACTTTGAGCTGCTGTGTTTTTCACTGGCGCTTTAATTTGGTTCAGCAGCCATCCGAGGTTCTGTTCTTGCACGTGTTCTATTTCTGGAATAAATTTGCCTTTAGAGTTCCCACAGTTGAATTGAGGAGCAGATAATTACATAAATAGCTAAACTACAAAACCAAGTATGATTAAATGCTACAGAAGAGGGGCAGACATGGTTTAAGAAAAGAGGGTAGGATTTGAAGTTGTATCTAAATTCTAGGCCTAACTATTCGGTTACCTTGATGAGTCACTTTTCCCATTTGCAGACACAGTTATTTTATTTGTAAGTTCTCTGAGGCTATGAAGGGAACAGAGAAAGCACTTCTTGGGTATAATGTAAGACTTGGCTAAATGCCATTTGAAGAATGGCATTTACAGGCAGAGATGGAGAGAAGAACTTTCTAAACAAAGCAGGATCTGAGCAAAGGTAAGCAGGTGAGGCCAAAAATGGGTTCCAGGAAAGTGAGTTCAGTGTCCTAGAGGACAGCCAGTACCTTTTTAAAGTCTGGTGGGTGAGAAGGCCGGAAGGATAGTTGGGATCCAAAGGGTTTGAATACTTAAGTAGAAACTTAGGCCTTATTCTGCTGTTAAGCCTGAATCCTTCAAGGGTTTTGTTGCTAATTTGTTTTAATAACAGAGTAAAATAAGAATTGTCTTTTAGGACAGCAGCTCTGTGAAGAATGGTTGGAAGAGAGGAATAAGAAAAGCAGGAAACCAATAACTGAGGAAGATATTATTGACCCCAGCATGATTGGTGACTGTGCTTACAGAGAGGAAAGAATGCATTTATCTAGAATTGATCCGACTTAGCAATGACTTAGATATCACAGGCAGCAAAGGTTGAGGAATCGGTGTCAGATTTGCAACTTGACAGAACTGGGGAAGCCAGAAGGAGTGGGTTTGAGAAGCAAGTTAAACCCATTTTGGACCTCATTGACCTTCGAGTTATATGACACATGCCTATGGAAAAATAGTCAGAAGCTTTGGGCAGGAAAATCCTTGTACACATTAACGATTTTGAGTAAAAATAATGGCCAATATTTATGATGTGCTTCTATGTGCTAGGCACTGTTCTTCGTATCTTTTAATGTGTGTTAACCCTGACAACAGTTCTATCAACTAAGTACTATCATCCCCCATTTTACATAAATTAAGCAAAATACAAAACCTAGTATAAATTAAGTACTACAAAAAAAAAAGGTGCAGATCTGGTTTAAGGAAGAGAGAACAGGACTAGAAGACTGCTCGTAGATCGTGGGACTTTTTCTGCCTCTGTTTCCGCACCTGCAGACCATCTAAACCTGCTGTGCAGTGAGGCTGTTATGAGGACAGATGAGGAAGGGCATTGAAATTCTGTGTTCTTTGAGACAAAGGGAGCTGAATGAATCTGAGAGGGTATTCACAGTAAGCAGCTGTGAAAGGCTGTGGCTTCTGTTGGAACTTGTCAGTATTAGTGAAGAAGCAGGTGAGGGGTGGTAGTGACATCTGAAGTTCTTTGCCTCCTCAGTGATGCAATGGGGAGAGGCCTGATTGGAGGTCACACTTTCTGGTGCTAGTTCTGCACTTGCCACTGACTTGCTGCGCCATCTCGAGCACATTGCTCCTTTTCCTTAGGAAATAAATTAAGTGAGTGGTTCTCAGCCTTGATTTCCCTGTGACAGGGCGCGTGTTTTATGTGCTCAACAACATGGGCATAACCTAGATTGGAATAAGACCTCTACACTTGTGGGGAAGTAAAGCAAAGAAAGCCATAGGCTTTTGGGGGCGTGATAGCTGTGAAGGCATCGGAGTAATTAAATCAGCCATTTAAAGATGTTTTAAGACATTTGACAAGGAAATAAATGCAGCTAACTTAATTTTTTAAGTATATTAAGCTTTAAAAAAAGTTTGCGTCTTGATCTTTCAGTCTCCCAGCTCTTCACAGGTAATATAGCAAAGCAAACGTGTACCACTCAATTAGCGTAAGTAAACTATTATCAAAAACTCGAATACAAACTTTTACAGATTTTTAAATGAGCATATTAGAATTGTCATGGCAAATTTCACTTACATCCTAAATTTACCTTTGCTTTGATAATTGGAACAGTTGTAATAGTAGTAGTCATAGTCATAACTTTATTCTTCTCTTCCTATAGTGTGTAGATGAATTATCTCTTCATCTTTCCTTGCCTTTTATCTTATTAAAAATATTAATAATTTAACCTAAGCTGTGTGAAATTCCTGAAAAATGAAATTATAAAATTTTTATTGTTATAAAAATAATAATTATAAAATTATTCTCATGTAAAAGTTCTTAATACATATTTGCAGATCAAATCCAGGGGTATCTTAAGGCATAATGCACTAGGACAAACTAGATTGTATTCTAGGTACAATGGGTCAGTTTTAGAAAATCTGTTAATACTCTACATTACATTTATAGATTAATGAAAAAGAAACCTGAAAATTTCAGTCTTTCCTGGTGGAGGAAACAACAGTGCAACAAAGCCATTTATGGTTAGAAAGAAACTTCCCTAATGAGGAACGTCCAACAAGTATATCCCAGACACCAACAGCCAATATCATACCAAACTGCTTTAAAGTTTAGAACAAGGCAAGGACGCCTACTGCCATTGCAGTTTGTCTGTATCATCCTGGGAAGTTTTGGTCAGAGCATTAACACAGGGAAAGAGAAGAAGAAGGAAGAAAAGATATAAGTGTCAGAGAGGAAAGGAGGCAGTTTTTATTTGTAAATGGAAGCTTTTCTCTTAATCCTCTTGAGTTTCCTATTAGAACTGACAAGAGTTCAGTAGACTATGGTTACAGAGAAGATACAGTGTAAAAACAAGCAGTAAGCAACTTGAAAATCTAAGGGAAAAATGTCCCATTTAGATAGTATCCAAAATGTGAGAATACTGAGGAATAAACAAGAAATATGCAAGTTTCCTGTATGAAGGAAACTGTAATTTTGACCAAAGAAAGTGAGAATGAGCTAAATAAATGGAGAGACATACTGTGTTCTGGATGAGAAGGCATCATTCATGTATTCTTAACTCTCTTGTAACTGTTACCTCCCCTGCTGCTGGCACAGAGTGAGTGCTTGACAGCTACTTGTGCTGGGGTGCTGTTTTGGGTGCTTGGGGGACCATGGTAAACACCACCTTAATTAGTTTAACTTAGGGAGAACGGACATCTTTACAGTAGTCGACCTCTGTTAAAAACAAAATGCCAGGGCTTCCCTGGTGGCGCAGTGGTTGAGAGTCCGCCTGCCGATGCAGGGGACACGGGTTCATGCCCCGGTCCGGGAAGATCCCACATGCCGCGGAGCGGCTGGGCCCGTGAGCCATGGCCGCTGAGCCTGCGCGTCCGGAGCTCCGCAACGCGAGAGGCCACAACAGTGAGAGGCCCGCGTACCGAAAAAACAAACAAACAAACAAAAAAACCCAAAATGCCTACCCTCTTGGAGCTTACGTTCCAGTGGTCACAGATAGAGTGACCACTGGTGCTAGCTTATCTAAGATGATTAGGGAAAGGCTGAGATAAAATGTGAGCAGAGACCCAATAGTGTAACGGTGCCCTTTCCTTTCTAATTTGTTGTATAACTAGACTTAGTACAATTCCAATGGGAATTATTGGAGCAAGGGTGTTCATCTGTAAGAACAGCCAGAACGGTTTTGAAAAGGATGAATAGTGAGGAGGATGGTCTTCCCAGACAACGAACAGTAATTCAAACATTGTGGTATCGGCACAGGAAGAGGTGGTACAGAAAAGAGGCTAGCAGGACCCCTGCTGCAGCAGCTGCTAGACAGGCTCTGGACTGTACCGTGAGCTGGCTGTAGCTACACTGTGCTTCTCAAGAAAATGTGCTGGGGTGCAAGTGAGTGAGACTGACACTGTCGTAGGGATGGCTGCCTTGGATATACTCTATAATTTTAAAAAGTTCACAGATTTGGTTCTTTATTATTAATAATAACTTGCTAAGCTAGATGCTCTTACTCATCCCTTCCAGTCTCTAATCTTCTGTGAGTCTGTCATCTTCTGGGAATCTTATATATCCTCCACTGTTACTTTTATTCCTGGAGAGGAGACTTGTCAGTGCTCCTCAGGGTTGGTTCCTCCCCGTACATCCCAGAAGCCTCCATCTTCCTTCAGAGCTCCACTTTCTCTCTCATAAAGATCTAAGGATTCCATTCGGGCTGCCATTTCCTTATGTCTAAAATGGGGATGGGGATGGTAATATCAGCCTGATGAGATTATTACGAAGGTGTGGAAAATCATACATGTGAAAGAGCTCTGTGATCTCTGAAGCACCATAGATCATAAGGGATTATTACAGAGTCCCCTGTCTTTAGTGTTCTTGGCAAAGTCAGAACAGGGCTACCTTCATGTTCCCTCTATCTTGACCAGCATGAGGTGAGGTTAAAGAAGTGGTGTCCTGGTACAAATCTGGTCCTTCTCCTCTGTTCCTCTCCCCAGGTGAAAGTCAGTTCTTCTGTGCTGAAAGCTGCGGCCCATCACTACGGAGCTCAGTGCGATAAGCCCAACAAGGAGTTCATGCTCTGCCGGTGGGAAGAGAAGGACCCGAGGCGGTGTTTAGAGGAAAGCAAGCTTGTCAACCAGTGTGCCCTGGACTTCTTTAGGTAAGATCTTTTCACGTCAGTGCCCGCTGGTTGCAACATCAAGGTATATGTATCTCGGTGAACATCCAGCTAATTAAATGGAAGGATAAGTTTACTAATTTTAGTAGGGAATGGAAGGCTTTGCAGTCACCTAGACCAAAGTAGAGCACACAATAAAGGAGAGTTCTTTTTGTTCTTTATTACTTGGCACTTTTTTTTTTTTTTAAAGTATAGTTGATATACAGTGTTGTGTTGGGACTTCCCTGGCGGTCCAGGGGTTAAGACTCCATGCTTCCAATGCAGGGGGCATGAGTTCCATCCCTGGTCGGGAAGCTAAGATCCCACATGCCATGTGGCCTAAATAAATAAATAAATAAATAAAATTACAATGTGTTAATTTCTGCTGTACAGCAAAGTGATTCAGTTATACACATATATATTCTTTTTCATATTCTTTTCCATTATGGTTTATCACATGATATTAAATATAGTTCCCTGTGCTATACAGTAGGACCTTGTTGTTTATACATTCTATATATAATAGTTTGCATCTGCTAATCCCAAACTCCCAATCTTTCCCTCCCCCATCCCGCTTGGCAACTATAAGTTGGTTCTCTATATCTGTGAGTCTGTTTCTATTTTGTAGATAAGCTCATTTGTGTCATATTTTAGATTCTACATATAAGTGATATCATATGGTATTTGTCTTTCTCTTCCTGACTTACTCAGTATGATAATCTCTAGGTCCATCCATGTAGCTGCAAATGGCATTAGTTTATTCTTTTTTATGGCTGAGTACTATTCTATTGTGTGTGTGTGTGTGTGTGTGTGTGTGTGTGTGTGTGTGTGTGTGTAGACCACATCTTCCTTATTCATTCCTCTGTCAATGGACATTTAGGTCACTTCCATGTCTTGGCTATTGTAAATAGTGGCAAGTTCTTTAATCTCCATGAACCCCAACTTCCAAATTGTAGAGTAATACCTATCATAAGATTGTTGTGAGAAATTTGAAAAGGCACATAAAAACAGCTTAGCACAGGGCTTGCTTATAGGCATTTACTAGATTGTTATCATTATCATTACTACAGAACACACAGTTATGATGGAAAGGAAAGGTGTTCAGAGTCAAGTGTTGAGGTAGGCCACTGTACTTGATATAAGTAAAAAAAATCCAAATTATAATTGTGGAAAAATGTTTTAACCACATTAGTCAGAACTCTATTAAAAAGGACAGAAACTCAACTCAGAGGGAATTGGCTCATGTCACTGTAAAGTCCAGAAATAGGACTGGCAGGACTGGATTCAAGGGCTTAAATAATTTCACACCTACTTGGTATCTTTTGGCTTCACCTCTTATCCCCCACCGCCAGTTTCTTAGTCCTGCTTTCTCTGTCAAATTCATTTTCAAAGAGACCCTCTCCTTGCTTTAGCAGCAATGGCCACCAGCCAGTCCAAGCTGCTGTGCTCCTTGCTTAGCAGACCCAGACAAAGAGTGCCACCCAGTAGCATGAGCAGTGGTCCCTGGACTGAGTCTCATTGGCCTGGCTGGTCAACTTCATGTGCATATCTTTGAATCAGTTGTGTTTCAGGAGATAAAATGCTGTGAGTGGTCAGGCCTAAAGTGGGGAGTAGACTTAGATTCATCTAAATCACATTGCCGAGCGATAGGGAGGGGTTGTTCCCCAAAGGAAAATTTGAAGGATGTTCCAGAAGAATAGAGAATGACTGCTGGCTAGGCAAAACCTTACAATGACGCTAGAGGAAAAAAAAATTGCTTCACACAATAGCTGCTTTCCTTCTTTCTTGCTTCTGCTGTCTTTGTCCACACGTAGAGATATTTTTGTGCTTAAAGTCATGGTGTGTGTACATTTGAAAATTCATTTTTTCACTTGAAACTATTGGAAACATTCTTTCAAGTTGCTCTGTCTTCATGATCATCATTTTTCATGGCTGTGTAATATTCCATCAGTAGATAAACCAGCCATAATTTTGTTATTAAACATCATTATTGATTGTTTTGGATAAATCTGCAGTGATTACATTTGTGTAGAGATCATTTTCATTTTATAATTAATTCCTTGGCATAAATTTCCCAGCAGTGAGATTATTCTTTAAAAGGCTTTGAACATGATTTATGGCTCTTGAATTACAGTTGGAAGTTGGGTCAGTTTATGCTGTCCTCAGCCTGTATCCTGGTATCCGTCTCCAGCATTGCATATTATTTAAATACTTGATAGGTACAAAGTGGTGTTTTACTCTTGCTTGAATTTGCATTGATTTGATTGCTAATAAGGTGGAATGTGTGTTCCTTTAAAATTTTTTTATTTTCGAAGAGAACTTTGGCAAAGTATTTTTCCTTTGACTCAGAGGGAGCATGTTTAAGTGGGAAATGTTTGGATTTCACAAGCTCCTGAGGTGCTGAACTAGCTTGCTGTAAGCACTAGTAGGTAATTGTCTATTAGTGTGGGTGCCAGGGTAACAGAGCCCAGAACATAGACCTAAGTACCAGAGTGATGGTTTGCAGCCTTTCTTCCGCTGCAGCATATTGGAGGAGTCCAAAACTCCAACTGGACACGGTTGCTCACCACCATCGCGATTCTTAAGTCGAAGCTAGGGGGGTGCAGTTTTGTGTACCGTAGAAATGCAGGTCGTTGAGGCTAGAGGTAACCCAGAAAAGCTCCCGAGGCTTTGACATTCCTTCTTCCTTCCTCTTAACACATCCCATCACCCCCAAGGCTATACTCAAAATACCTGCAAAGGGGGCTTCCCTGGTGGCGCAGTGGTGGAGAGTCCACCTGCCGTTGCAGGGGACGCGGGTTCGTGCCCCAGTCTGGGAAGATCCCACATGCCGCGGAGCGGCTGGGCCCGTGAACCATGGCCGCTGAGCCTGCGTGTCCGTCCGGAGCCTGTGCTCCGCAACGGGAGAGGTCACAACAGTGAGAGGCCCGCGTACCGCAAAAAAAAATACCTGCCAAGGTAATAAGAAACTGGTGCCCCTTGGTTGCCTCCCAGGAGGGGAACCGAGCAGGAATGGAAAGCCAGTTTTTCTTTACGTATTTCCTTCGGCCACCTCCGAGGTTCTTCCCGAGACGTGTTAAATACGATTCCTGTGTTGAGTGTAGCTAGATTCTTGGAGTGTGACAAGCAAATACTTCATTATTATTCCACCGGGGGAAGGAGGTGCTCCACACTTCTTCCACTGCCTCAAATATGGCTTTAACATAAAATAACAGTATTTTATTCTCGTTTGACTTTGCATTTATTTGATTACTAGCAAAGCTGAATGGTGAGAGAAGGGGAATTTCGCAAAATAATGGAGGCTTATCCCTTTTATACACAAAAGTTAGTTTTTCTTCAGCCATTTCTGGTTACCACAAAATGAATTATATGCTATGTTGCTTCTTAACAGAGAGCAAATATAATTTAACTTTCTTCCTAATGACAAGGATTAATCTCTGTTTTTGTTCAGTGCCTGAATAGAATGAAGTCTTTTGAGCTTTGGAGGCGTGTAGGGCAGGTTGCCTCTATGCTGATCGACCCCAGGATCAGAAGATCCTTGTTAGTTTGTGAATTTGCTTTTTATAGTCGTGTCTCCTCCTTTGTCAATGTCTGTCACCTCTGACTTCTGTCAGCATGCCCATCTCTGAGTGCGCCTCCTTCTCTTCTAAATTTGCGAAGTGGGTAATCTTTAGATTGGATCTAAGAAGAATAAATAGGTCCCAAGTGAGGAGTTCTAAGTGAAATATATACGCCTTAGACCACAGTCTTTTGACATTTCTATTCATTTGTTTTTGCTACACAAAGAAATTAGGTCTTATTCCTCAGAAATCTTTTTTTACATATTGTTTCTCAGCCTGAGGCTCTCCAAGTGGTCTTGTAAGTGAGGTAAGCGTACTCCCGTACCTTTCAAAAAGCAAGGCTGTGTGTATGAGGTCTGCACCAAATTTTTCCCCACTTTTTTGTTTTTCATCGTTTTGCAAAGAGCTGCCCCTGATCAAGCCCTCTTTTCCAGGCAGATAAAGCAGCACTGTTCGGAGCCTTTTACAGAATACTGGACCTGCATCGATTACTCCGGCTTGCAGTTATTTCGTCGGTGTCGCAAACAGCAGGCGAAGTTTGACGAGTGTGTGTTGGACAAACTGGGCTGGGTGCGACCCGACCTGGGGGAGCTGTCAAAGGTAACACAGTTTCCTGCTGCTCTCTCCCTCCCTCCCTCCCTCCCTCCCTCCCTCCCTCTCTCTCTCTCTCTCTCTCTCTCTCTCTCTCTCTCTCTCTCTCTCTCTCTCTCACACACACACTCGCTAAGGGTGGGGAAAGGCAGGGGGTGGTCCGGAATGGGTCTTCTGTGAGTACAGATCTGATGTGAGAAATCCAGACTGACCAGTCAGCTTCATTAGGGAGTGGTTATACACAGTCCAGAGGGAGTTTATTTAATAGAAGTGTTCCTTTAAATAGCTCGCCCAGCATGTGCAGATTAGTTTTGGATTAATTAGCTAACTCAAGAACAGAAGGGAGTAGATGAGGATAAACAAGATGTTAGGGGCACCGTCAGTTGAAAACATTGAGTTTATTGTGGGGAAATAGGTTTGAGGTGATGCCACATTTTTCAGGAACATACCTGAGATTAAAAAAAAAAAAAAAAGTAATGCCTATAGTTTAAAAAGCTTGTTTTTCTGTTCTTTCTCCCATATTTCCTGTCTCAGTTGTGACACCACCATCTGTTGAACCCTCAGAGGGAGAAACCTGAATGTCTTTTTTCTTCACTTTGCACTCTTTCTTCCTTTATCCAGTCCTCAATTCCTGTAGCATCTCCTGGAGTATTGTTTTGAATCCTCTCACTGTCCCCCACTTCCTGGACAGGAGTTCTTAACTGGGCTACATGCATTTCTGGGAGGGGAGGATGGATCACTATAGGCGTGATCTGTGTGGAAAATAAGTCAAATATCACTTTCCTTTAAAAAAAAAAAACAACTTTTCAAGGGGACTCCTATTTGCTTGCAAAACAAAGCATCCCCTCCATATCCTGACATGCCACAGCCCTTTGTGATCTGACCCATCCCTGGCTTCTTAAGCACTGTCACCCTCCATGCCCTCTGGGAAGCATAGTAGCAAGGCATGGAGGGAAGAACTCTGGTTTGAATGGAGACTGAGAGTGGATTTGAATGGTAGTTTCCTGACGTAATTGCTGTGGGTCCTTGAGCAAATTTCTTAACATTTCCTATCCTACCCCATTTATAAGATGGGACCAGTCTTAATCCCTGTTTTTCTGTGAGGATTAAGCTACGGAGCCTGTGTGAATCCCCAGCATAGCACCTGGCACATAGGTCCACAGTTAATGCTCGTTCCCTCCCTTTGTGTGTGGCATCTGTGGATAGTTGGTTCTTAAGCTTGTTGCCATAAGTAGAGGAATGGTTAAGCAATTTTTTTGTGTGTGTATCTGGCATATCTTTACATCGGATATCTTCTTTGCTGCACCAAACAAATTATTTTATTTATTTTTATTTAAAATAAATTTTTATTGGGCTTCCCTGGTGGCGCAGTGGTTGAGAGTCCGCCTGCCAATGCAGGGGACACAGGTTCGTGCCCCGGTCTGGGAGATCCCGCGTGCCGAGGAGCGGCTAGGCCCGTGAGCCATGGCCGCTGAGCCTGCGCGTCTGGAGCCTGTGCTCCACAACGGGAGAGGCCACAACAGGGAGAGGCCCACGTACCGCAAAAAAAAAAAAAAAAAATTATTGAAATATAGTTGATTTACAATGTTGTGTTACTTTCAGGTGTACAGTAAAGTGATTCACAGATATATATATGTGTATATATATACACATATATATATATATTTTTTACATTCACTTCATTATAGGTTATTACAAGATACTGAGTATAGTTCCTTGTGCTATACAGTAGGTCCTTGTTGGTTATTTATTTTATATATATAGTAGTGTGTATATTTTAATTCCAGATGAACAGATTATTTTCAATAGTTGGTAATTCTAAGCTGGAAAGTGGTGGAACTTTTACATAGAATCGAGAAAACTACCGTTTCTCATTTCTGTCTCACGAAAGGAGAATTTACGAATCATGTTGTTAAGAAAGCACTTTTATTCCTGAATCTTCATAATAACATTTTTAAAAACCTATAAAAGGAAAACGTACTGTTATCTGAACTCTCTTCAAAAGTGTATTTCTTTAAGAGGATTCTCAGCTTTAGTTATACCTAAGTTCAGTATTCGGTCTCTTTCTAAGAACGGTCATAATTGGCTGCACAAAGCCTCCATTTTAGCGTCATTCACTTGTGCATTCTGGTTCCACTGGCTTGCCCTTCCCTCCTGTTTGCCCCCAGTGAATTCATACTCACTCGTCCAGTCTCAGCTCAGGTGTCAGGTCTGTCTTTGAAGTTTCTGGCTCTCCTAGGCAGGATTGCTCTCTCTCACCCATAATTCCATTGTCCTAATAATATTAATATTGAAAATAATTAATGGAGCACCTGTTCCATACATCAGGTGCTTCATGTATATTACTCTAATAACCCTAGGAGCTACTACTAGCTCCGTTTTACAGATAGGAAATTGAAGGTTAAGTCAGGTGCCCAAGGTCATTCACCTAGTAATTAGTTTGACCACATGCTTCTGCTCCTTTTCTGTTTTGAGTGTGGTGCAGAAGAGGAAGTTGCTTTATTGTCCTTTCCCCAGTAATTTGTCCTTTAAAGGGGTCCTTTTATTTTTTCTAGATTTATTGCATAGACATCTTGAATTCCTTAAAGGAGCTTCAGATGCCAGCTGGAGGCATTTGGAATACTCTGTCAAGCAGTAAGGAACCATTAGTGATCTCTAATTATAGCAGAGAGATGAGAAAACTGTTTTAAAAGCAAATAAAAAACTATTCTGGACTTGTAGTCAGAAGACTGGGGTTCCAGCTCCAACTCCTGACATTTGCTGTGTCTTGATCTTAGACAAGCCAGCCATCTCTGCTCCTCTTCCGTGAACTCGAGACAATTATGCCTCAGAGGGTGGTTATAATAAGAATTATGTGATTGTGTCCATGAAAGCTCTGTTCACAATAGATGGTGTTTGAATTTGTACATCTGGGAAGACTGATCTGGTCACAGTATGTGGAGTGGCTTAGGAGGCCACCAGATAACAAGACTACTGATAACCACGGCCTTCTGTCTTTCTGCCTCTCTGGGCCTGTTTCCTCACCTTTAAAATGAGAACAATTTCTGCTGGGTTTCTGATGGAGACTTCTGTGGGTTTCAGTGGGTGTAAAACGCCATCCTCCTCTCTCCCCGGGACCCCAGTTGGCTCCCTCTCTCGCCTGGCCCATTGGCTCAGCGCCCCCGTCTAGCTTCTGCTCCTTCCGGCCTGGCCTGCAGATGTGAGTAAGTTACTTCCCTGCTCCAGTGGCACCTGTTGCCCTTGGGTTAAAATTCAAGCATCTTTGTGTGTCGTTCATCACCTGGCTTCCATATCTCAGTGTCGAGCATTCTTTGAGAGCACGGGCTTCGGAGCAGGCAGATCTCACTTCAGGTCCATCCACCGTTAGCTGGGGGGGTCCCAGTGAACCTGCAGGTTGACCTCCGAGGAGTGTGAGAGTGAACTGGAGTAACGCGCTTGGCGTCACGTCTAACAACAGGACGTGCTTGGTGAGGGGCCGCCTCTCCCTGCGCTCTGCGCGCGGCCCGTGCTTCGGCTGCCCCAAGGCCGCGCCCCTGTCTCGGTGTGCACTGTGGGCTTCCTGGAAGGTCTTTTCCTCTCCAATCTTCCTGGTTGGCTCCTGCTCACCCTTCAAGAGGAAAGTAAACGTTGCCCCCTCAGAGCCAGGCCGAGGACCGTGGCCGTGTGGAGGAGGCCTTGCTGTCCTAGCGCTCATTCGTCTCTCGGTCACCGTGACCCGCTTAGGAAGGCCTGGGTGCTTTTCCGGGCTGACTCCTTCACTGAGGACAGTGTGAATCGTGCTCTCTTCCGTACCCCTAACTTCTTCCATGTGGAATGACACAAAGTAGGCCTTCTTCGATGTTTATTCAGGGTAAGTGTGATTTGCTAGGGCTCTATGGATGGGGAGTGACTGAGGCAGCCAGGGCGGAGAGGAGACCCCAGGAGGTGGGTTCATGCTCACAGCTTCTCCACCTGCCCCTCAGCTCTGCTTCTCCTCTTTTACCCGCTGCAGGTCACCAAAGTGAAAACAGATCGGCCTTTACCAGAGAATCCCTATGACTCAAGAGCAAGGCCAGAGCCCAGCCCTGAGACGGAAGGAGATCTGAAGCCCGCCAGACATGGCAGCCGCCTCTTTTTCTGGACCATGTGAAGATGGGTCCGTGGCCCACACCCAGTCATGCACCCAGGCAGCGGTGATGAAAACTCTCCTGTAGTTTCGTCAACCGATAGAGGGCTCTTTCCAGAATCACAAACATTCACAAAAACATTAATTTATGTGACTTGGCAGTTATTCTATACCGTTTCCTGCCCATTAAAAATTTTAAAGGAAACAGTTGTATTTTATTATGTTTTATATAACCTTTTGGCCTTTAAAGATGACTTCCCCTTGCTTTTTCTGCTTGTGGTCCTGCCTGTTCCTTTCTCTTTGCTTCAAGTAGGCATTTGCCAGCGTGGCAGGGGAGCCGTGTGGGATCACAGACAAATGGCTGTGTAAAGGAAAGCCTTTGTTGCCTGCGACGGCGCCTCGGGGCCAGTGTGGGTTCACACATTTTGAAGTCTCAACTTTCTTTCTTCCCATCCAACCTCTCTGACAAACAGAGTTCCCTGAAGGTCGCACAAGGGAAGCATCCAGGATAGGAGAAGTACAGAAACACGAGCCTCGTGACTCAGGCCGTGGGCGGGGCTCCTGGCGTGGTCTTCTGCAGTCGCGCTCAAAGTTCCTTAAAGAACCAAACTTCCACCACTTCCCCTTGATATCCCATCCTCAAGCATTATAACCCAGATGTTTTTCCTGATAGACAAGGGAGTTGGAGGCTGAGCTCCCAGCTCCAAAGCCAGGAAGTCGGGAGGTCTGAGTGTCAGTTCCAGCCTTGGGTGTGTTTCTTAACCTCTTGTGAGAGGTTGAATTTGAGGACAAACTAAAGGGAACGTGCTTATCTACCTCCTGGGCAGGTTAAAGCCACAAGTATTTATAAAGCTCTTTGGTTCAAAGCACTGTTATGTCTTTCTTTTCCCTTTCATTCAATTCCTTTTTCACTACTAGGCTATTTCCTCTCCATCTGACTGGGGGTCACTTTACACCTTCTGGTCGTGGCCTTATATTGCATATGACCCTGCGTAAGTCTCAGCTCCCTGGGCCTTGCTTTCCCATTTGCAGAGCCCTGGAAAGCAGAGTTGTATGGAGTCTTTATAAAGGCCTTTCCAACTCCTAGATACTCGAAGTGGGGAGATTGCAGTGAGGCATTAGTCTGTTGCCCAAAGTGTTAGGACAGAACACAAAGCATTGGAAGATGCGCCTTGCCCCCCACCCAGTTCTGACCCCTCATTTGGGAGCATTTTGGCTAAACCTTACTCGTCTGCAAAAGCTTGCCAGCCACCGTTGCCTTATTCTCCAATTTCAGAAGAAAAAGAACAGATTCTTAAATTTTTAAAACAGCTAAGGCAACACCCGTTAACCCCTTGCGGGCCCAGTCATTGGAAGTCATCCCTGGTGGGGAAAGTACAAGCAGGCCTGCAGATTTGTTCTTATGATAACCTCAGACTATGTGTTGCTTCCTAGGTTCTTTCTGCAAAGGAAGCTGGGACTTGCATCAGTAATAACAAATATTCATTGAGCCCTGTGCCTTGTGCCCAGTGCTTTACATGTGTCAACTCCTTCAATGCTCAGAGCCCTTTGAAAGAGTTTCTGATATGTCATTTCACAGGTGGAGGAGCTAACGCCTAGGGAGAGGTTAAGAAGCCCCATTCCTTCTTCCTATATGAAATAGTGGATGTGGGATACAAATGAAAATCGTCTGGTTCCAATGGCCGCATCCTTGTCCTTCAAAGTCATCAGTGGTTCTCAGCCTTGTCTGCACGTTGGAATTACTGGGAGGCCCTGAAATACTGATGTTGGGATCCTACCCCGGAGAGATTCTGATGTAATTTGTCTGCACTATGGCCAGGCCGTGGAGGTTTTGAAAGCTCTAAGGTGGAAACCAAGGTCTAGGGCCCCTGGTTGATTGAAGCAGGTCCAAGAGGTTAAGTGCTAGTAGGTAAGTGGCTGAGATTTAAACCCAGATACGCCTGATTCCAAAGCCCTTAGTCTTCCTCTGTTCCGACGCATATACATCACCTGAGGTCTTATTAAATGAAGATTCTAATTCGATAGGTCTGGAGTGACATCTGAGATTTCTAGTAAGTTGTTGGTGCTGATGTTGCTGGTCCAGGGACCACACTTTGGGTAATGAGGGAATAAACCACCGTATCTGAGCGCAGGATCTATGATTAATCTATCTGGCTGCAGTGTCTAGCGCCAGGCCCTCCCTGGAAGTTAATTCACTTCTTTAGAATCAGAGCAACAAGTCTTGAACTGTTAATGGCTTCAAATTCGACTCTAGGATGTTTTAACTTTTGCCCAAGTTGGACAGAAGTTCTTGCCTTGCCTCCTCCTTGCTTTGAATTCCTTGAACGAAGAAATTCACTTTGGCTTTCCTGTGTTCTTGATGGAATCACACCACATCATAGCCTTCTAGGACTGAAGAGTCTTAAGTAAAGACAGAATTCCTAAAATCTCTCACCCCAGACGGGTTCACAATTTCAGTAGGTAAAAAGGTCACAGCACAATTTGAAAGCAGTCGGTGCGAAGAATCTCTGAGCAGGGCGTCAAATAATAGAAAGTCTTCCTGCTGGTTTGGCTTAAGAATAATGAGGCTGACTCCTCACATTCCCAAAGGAAAGTTATCTGCCCCCTTTCCTCTGCCAAGCCTGTTCCTGTCTTCCCTATCGGAGGGAATGGCGTCTCCATCCTTCCAGTGTCAAAACATGAGATGCTCCCATGACTCCCGCGCACTGCTCTCCGTGTTCCAGTCCCACAGCAAGTCCTGTTGAGTTCCTTCTATAACCTTTCACGTCTGTTACTTCCTCTTTTATCTCAACTGTCACTGTCCTGGCCTGGTTTTGTTCCCCTTGCTTGGATTATCAACACCACTGCCTAACTGGTCTCCCACCGCCATCTCGCCGTCCAGACCACGCCCCAACTTGCTGCCGTGCCTCTGCCACTCGAAAACCTTCAGTGGCTCCTGAATGGCTATTAACTAAAGCCCAGATCCTTACCGGCATCCTGACACGCTGTAATCTGCCCTTAGCCTGGCCCATTTCCTGTACCACTATCTGACTCCTTGTCACAGACCCTACAGTCGCCCAAATGCCATCCCTCAAGAGTGTTTTCCAACTTCCAAATCTTCACTAATGCCGCCACCATCCACTTGCTGGGAAACAATCCTGCCCCCATCTCTGCCTCTTGAAAGTCGACCCATCTCTCAAGGCAAACACTAATGCTGTCTTCCCCAGGAAACGTCCCTTCCTACAGCCACAAGTGCTCTTTCCTGCCCCTTTGTTCCCATGACACAGTATGGCATGAGGGTTAAGCACAAGGACTCTGGAGTTGGGCTGTCTGGATCTGAATCCAGGCTCTGTTGTTTCATAGCTGTGTGACCCCAGGCGAGTTACTTAACCTTTCTGTACTTTCTTTTCCTCATCTGTAAAATGGGGGGAACAATGATAGTACCTACATCCTGGGATGGCTCTGAGGATTTAATGAGGTTTACACATGAAATGCTTTGTACAGTGTTGGCAAATGGTAGCAATTGTCACAGCACTCTATTTGAGTAAAGCCTGTCATGGCACTGGGTGTTATCTTGTTTCCCCTGGTCTTCGTACTGTAAGATCTGGCCTTCTGTCTTATTTATATGTCTATATTCTAGTGCCCAGTACATGGAAGACATCAGAAAATGATTAAACTATACCCCACGTTTATCTTTCTGAAGAACTTCCAACCCCCCTCCTTGCTATAGAGCAACAAACCAACACATTAATTATGTAGAGATAGGAGTAAATCTTTTTCTTTTTTTTTTGCGGTACGCGGGCCTCTCACTGTTGTGGCCTCTCCCGTTGCGGAGCACAGGCTCCGGACGCACAGGCTCAGCGGCCATGGCTCACGGGCCCAGCCGCTCCGCGGCATGTGGGATCTTCCCGGACCGGGTCACGAACCCGTGTCCCCTGCATGGGCAGGTGGACTCTCCACCACTGCGCCACCAGGGAAGCCCAGGAGTAAATCTTTGAGATTAAACTGCCACCTTTGTAGGTATCAGGTCCTAGCTGAAATGCTTTTTGGAATAATCAAAGATGTACTCTTACGCTCTGAAATGGATCAGGGCATACTTTGGCTTTAAATATACCAGTTGCTTCTACCACATAGGAAGTCTCTGTTCGGGGTTGTGACATCTCTTTGTGTCTTGAGCATTTGTCACATGTGTCACGGGTAATTTTACTAAGATACTAAAATTCATAAATGTATTTGCTTAACAAAAATAAATTAGAACAGAGTCAAGAGATGAGGGAGAGGGGACCCCAGACTTCTTCTGAGGAGTAGATCTGGGTGGTAGATCTGAGAAACACATGTGGGTTGTCTGGTTCCAAGGCCACACGCTTATTCTTCAGAGTCATTGAATCTTACCCTTGGATGTACATTGGAATCACCTGGAGACCTTTAAATACTGATGTTCAGATCCCACCCCCAGATCTTCCGGTTTCACTGGTGTGCGGTGTGGCATGGGCATACAGATATTGTAATCAATAATATCGCACCTGCTCACTTATGCTCAACCATACTTTCTTCAATGGGAGGGAAGGGGTATAGTTGCAGCTAGAACCCTGGAAATACATTCATTAATTCTTTAATTCATTTGGCAAATATTTGACGTCTTGCTTCGTGCTACTTACCATTCTAGGCAGGAATGATGAGCAAGACAGACGGGCCCTGCTGTCATGGGGCTTCCATTCCAGGGGGGAGGCAATAAACAGGTAAACAGTGTGAAGGGTCAGTGTGAAAACGGATAGCTGGGGGGTGAGGATATACTTAGAAAGAGAGGCCAGGAGGGTCTCTCAGAGGAAGTGGCATTTGAGCTTCCCCCTCAAGGAACAGCCAGTTAGAGGCTGATGGAAGCGTGTCCCAGCCTCAGGGAACCACAGGAGCGAACCCCTGAGGCAGGACAGGGCTCTGTGTGCTTCAGGAACAGTCTGCCCGGAGTGTGGTTTTGTGGGTACCAGCGCAATGCAGTTGCAGCTTCCTACCTCAACCTTTAACATGCCGGGGACAGTCCCTGTCCTCAGTGTCTCCACAGTCTGCTGCGGAAAGTCCACACTCCTCAGTGTGACAGCCGGTCATTCCAGAGTCTGACTCAGAGCTCTCCAGCTTCGTCTCCCACCATCGTCCCTGCCACACACTGGATCCGCGCCTTCTCAGACATCTTGCGCCTTTCCTCCTGCTGTGTGCTCTGCCCCAGGGTCCTCCTCCACCTCTCCTCGGTGCACCTTTCCCTCAAGACACAGCTCAAACGTGCCTCCTTGGGGAAGCATCCCTCAGGTCCCTCCAGAGTGACTCACATCTCCCTCTGTGTTCGGGCTCATCTCCTGCACCTCAGCTGCTGTGCTCTTTGGGAGCGAGAAGTCCATCTTGTTTAACACCGCAGCTACCCCTTCAGGCAAATCTCCTGGCAGATCGTCAGTGCCTGATTGCTGAATGAATGGTGCACAGCTATTGGCCTCTCCGAAAGGGAGTAGCCTAGTTACTCCTTAACCGTGTACCCCTCTATGTAGAGTAAACAGGAGGGCATTCTGTATTCCAAGAGAGGCTCAGGGTTCTGCCACGATGATTAGCGCCACTGGAGAAAGAAGGGAATGCTCTGTTTTTTTGTTTTTATTTTTCAAAAAGAGCCCAGCAATCCCCGTCACAGTGGCAGTAAAAAGTGCCGTCTGTGAACTAAAGGGAGGAAGATCCATAAAAGGTCAGGTTAGGCTATGGTAAGAAGAATGATAATTGCGTGCCGGTATTCCTTTAATTTGAGGGTTGAAAGCAAATTAAGCAGGATGCCCTTTCTGGAAGCCGTGTTTTAATCAATTCTGCTGCTCTGGTGGAAGAGTTGAAGCTAAAAAGAAAATGATGATAATGTTTCTTTCACTTGCCGTCTGAAACTAGGGTATTACGTGATGTGACAGTAGTCTGATGTACAGGCTTTATGTGTGTTTTATTGTCTGTGGAACATGCAGTACCTTTATGTTGCTGGGTTCCAAGAAGCTGAGCTTCCCAGTGGTGACCTCAAACCAAAGAACTTTCAAGAAAATCCCTTGGCCTCTTTTCTTCCCTCTCAGTGTGATGGGCAGCAAGCTAGTTGGAGGAGGTGCCTGCGGTGCCGCTCCCGTGCTACCTCTGACCTTGCTGTGTGATCTTGGCAAAACACTTGCCCCTCTGAGCCAGTTTCTTTAGATATAAAATGAAGTCACAGACTAAGATGGTATCTGGGCTCTTTTCCATACCAAGAATTACATAAAACGCAGTTTCTCCACTAGCCAATTTGTTGGGGGAGATGGTGGCGTTTTGGTGATTTTCTTGAGGTAGATGTAATCCCCTGGGCAGTTCATTCTGGACATATCATTAAAATGAGAAGGGCATTTCAGGCCTTGGTTTTAAATAGATCACCCACTCTGCCTTTTGAAGGACACAATACAGAAGATATTCCGGGGTTTTGTCATCCACTTCGAAATTGTTTCATGTAGCTTTCTTGTTAATTGAGGCTGAGTTTGTTCAGAGGATGATTAAGAAGGCTTTGATCTTGGGACTTCCCTGGTGGCGCAGTGGTTAAGAATCCGCCTGCCAATGCAGGGGGCACGGCTTCGATCCCTGGTCTGGGAAGATCCCACATGCTGCGGAGCACCTAAGCCCGTGAGCCACAACTACTGAAGCCCAAGTGTGTAGAGCCCATGCTTCGCAACAAGAGAAGCCCGCGCACCGCAACGAAGAGTAGCCCCCGCTCACCACAACTAGAGAAAGGCTGCGCGCAGCAACGAAGACCCAACGCAGCCATAAATAAATAAATTTATTAAAAAAAAAAAAAAGAAGGCTTTGGTCTTAAAAGTTAAAGGAGGAAACCTTTGGAGATCATCTTCTACTTGAACCGCCTTCTGATTGGGCCAAGCCCAGTCTGAAGCCCTCTGCCGTCGTGGGTTCAGGCTGGCTGACACGGAGGCTGGCTGCGTGGAGGGCCTGGGGGCACAGCTCACCTGTGGAAATAGACAGCAGCACTTGGAGTACGAGAGGGGACCTGAGCATCGGATGCCAAAAGGGCAGGACTGGGATAAACAGGGAGCACGGAGTCAAAGAGTGGTTGGGAGACAGACACCCTAATAGAAACCTCTGCAAAATTCGTGAACAGGCAGTTTGCAGAAGAAAACATCAGAATGGCCAATCAACTGTGAAAAGATGTTTAACCTCCCTAATAGGCAGAACAATGCACATTAAAGCCACAGTGAGATGCCATTTTATTAGCAAAAATGTAAAAGGTTGATGATGTCAAGAATTGACCCAGGGCTTCCCTGGTGGCACAGTGGTTAAGAATCCGCCTGCCACTGCAGGGGACATGGGTTTGATCCCTGGTCCGGGAAGATCCCATATGCTGCGGAGCACCTAAGCCTGTGTGCCGCAACTACTGAGCCTGCGCTCTAGAGCCGGTGAGCCACAACTACTGAAGCCCGCATGTCTAGAGCCCGTGCTCGGCAACAAGAGAAGCCACCGCAATGAGAAGCCGGCACACCACAACAAAGAGTAGCCCCCGCTCGCCGCAACTAGAGAAAGCCCACACCCAGCAACAAAGACCCAACTCCACCATAAATAAATAAATAAAATAAAATAAAATAAGAATTAAAAAAAAAAAAAGAATTGATCCAGATGTGAGGAGATGGGTACTGTCCTACTGATCCCGTAGGAGTATAAACTGGTACATTGATATATTATGCTTGGAGGATCAAAATATAAAGTGTGTGTACTATTCCACACCTGTAAACATTCATACTACAGAAGTGTTGATTCAAGTATTGTAAGATGTATGCAAGGATGTTCACTATGGCATTGCTTGTAGAAATGGACAGAGAGAGAGGAACGGCCTACATCAGTAGTAGCAGAGCAGTTGAATGAGATGCAGTAGACCCCCACATTGCAGTCCTGGCAGCCAGTAAAAAGATGAAGAGGCTCTCCATTGGCCCAGGAAGATTGCTATTTTATCTCTGACAGAAGCAGAATTACAACCTGGGCCTGATGGGCTCCAGAACCCGGAGTCTTTGCCCTCCTCCACTCTGAGCTGTCAGCTTGGTGAATCGGACGATGGGAAATGGAGGTCTGACTAGGGACAGGAGAGAAAATGCAGAGGGAAGTGACTTGCCCAAGGCCACACTGCTCTACGCTTACTTGACAAACAGGATCCCAAAGGCTGCTCTAGAGTCTGGTGACTAGCGAGATGGTTCACTCCTAGTGGGACAGAGAGGCACACATCACTTCTCCGAGAACTGCGGATGACAACAGTGCTTCTCTTCTGGGGTGGTTTTGTTGGTTGGGTGACAAGATGACTGTGCTTCCCCTGGCGCCATGTCGGTGCGCAGTGAACGTGACCCTCTCAAGTTGACAGGTGCACCCGGCCGTGGGCTGTGGGGCAAGCTGGACAGGCAGTGGAGCTGAGGTTTCCTAGAACAGGAGGAGGAGGGCTGAGGGAACACAGCGCCCACTGAAACCAGCCCCCTGCGCCGCGTTCCCTGTGAGTCAGCTTTGGGCTAATGGGCGGACGATGACGCTAATGAAAAAGCCATGTTCCTGGACAGAAGCACCCACCCAGCGCCCAGGCCTGCAGACAGCTTGAACCAGTTGTGTGGCTTTCATCTCCTGCGGAGGAGTCCAGCCTGCTGGTGAACGGGGGACGCCAGGTCTGGGCTCCAACTCAGTGTCAGGTCCAGTGCCGGGAATGGAGCTGGGATGCTGGGCCACCTCCCAGAGCATCAGAATCGGGAGGAGCTTAGAGACCAATTTCCCTTTACCTTACAGATGGGGAAACTGAGGCCTGCAGAAGGGAAGAGCTCAGGGCAAAGTTAGGCTGGAGCCTAGACTTCTGATGTCCCCGCCCTGGACTACCTGTGGGGTGGCAACTGGATGCTAAAGAGTTGTGCAGAGCCGGAGGTGTGGACGGCAGAGAGGAAGGGCTCGTAGGCAGGGGCAGCAATGTGAGCGAACACAGGAAGAGATGGGGAGGCCCATGGTGGCAACAGTGGGAACAGGAGCTAACGTCTACTGGGTGTCTGTCTACTCTGCCAGGCACTGTGCCCAATGCTTGACATCTGTTGGCCTATTTATTCCTCATTTGATGCCACAAAATAGGGATTCTTGTTATTGCTATTTACTTTATTTGTTTATTCCTATTTTCCTTTATTTCAGAAGAAACTGGAGCTCAGAAAGGCCACGATGTTGTCCCAGGTCACACAGCCCATCATTGGCAGAACTGGGATTTAAACGTAATTTTGTCTGACTCCAAAACTGTAGGTCTTCACACGTGGTACCCAGATAAGGCACACGGAAATGCTTGGCACTCAGTAGGCTTGAAGAATGTGAGTTGACCGTGTCCGGGATTCAGAGCCAAAGTCACATTTTCAAATGCCTACTAAGTACCGAGCACCTCCTGCAGTACTGTCTCGGTACAGTGTATTCGCTGCTACTGCAGCTCCTACTACCATCGTTACTACCTCGTCTGATCTGTGTGCTAGTTCTGCTGGGTGAGCATCGGATCCCCAAGTTTTAGATGGGGAGCTGAGGCCCAGAGAAGTTAGGTGACTGGCCCCAAGAAACACAGCCGGCTGGTGACAGAGTGAGGCATAAGACTCCCAGAGATAAGCATAAAGGATGGCCCGGCCAGGTCTCAGGAGGTGGGGAGGGATGGGGCAGGACCAGGCACAGGGCAGCAGCCCCTTCCTGGCTTCCTGACAGCGCTATTGTTTGAAGCCGGTTCTTGGACATCCAGGAAATGGGCGACATCACTCCCAACAAAGGAGAGGAAGCTGCTTGAATGTTTCAGCTCCACCTCGTGCGCTGGCCCTGGGGCTGGAGGTGGGAGCCTGGCCAAGGCTGCCTGACCCCTCAGCTCAGCCAGGACGCCCAGCCCCCACCCTCGTGTCGGGCAGGCTCCCTCCGCTCTCTGCTAATCCAAATCCAAACCCTTCAAGCCCCGACCAGCAGACCCGCCTGCCTTAGGCGGCATCCCCAGAGCTCCACCAATGCCCCTGAGTCCTGCTGGACGGGACATCTTCCACCACACCCCCTGCGGGATAGGAGTCTGTGCCTTTAATTCTGGGTCCAGGCCTGGCTCTGCCTCACAGGGCCTCAGTTTCCCCATCGTATGGAGGCAGAACTGGTCAGGTAGGGTGTGGTTCACCTCAAAGGGCTCTTTCATCCCTGATGCTCTGGAATTCTGAGTCTAAGCATCTTTCCTGCCTGGATGAGGAGGAAGGGGTGCTGTGGGCAGCACCAGGGGCCCCAGAAAGAGGAGGAAGAGGAGTTCTAGGGAGCAGAGCTGTCACTGAGAGAGGGACGAGGCAGCCGAGTAGAGTGGACATCGAGGATGGTCTTTCTACTGGGCTCTGGAATCAGACGGGCCTGGGTTCAAATGCCAGTTCTGCTACTTCCTGGCTGTGTGACCTTGAGTAAGTCACTCCACCTCTCTGAGCCTCTGTCGCCTCACCTGTGAAATGCACGCAGTAAGACCTACTTTGCAGAGTGGTTGTGGGAATAAAACGGGGTCATGGGCGTAAAAGGGGCATGGGGCAAGCACGTGGTGCCTTTTCCCTCACTTCAGTGACTTCTCTGGCAGGAATTGGAGTGAAATGGAGCAACAGACACTGCAGCCTCCTAATTAAGAAACTCGAGGCCCTGGTGGAGCTGGGAGGACAAAGACGCTGTTCTGTTGCCTGACTTTCCTGGAGGGTGTGTGAAGCCAGGCCCCTCGGTTGGTCAGGGAGGTCTGTGCCTGGCATTTGGCAAACTCACTGGTCAGTGTTGCCCAGGGTTGCAAGGTCCCTTGAGCTCGTCTTGCTATAGAATGGAAACCACAGGCTGTATGAGTGGGACGTGCCCTTGGGGTAATCTAGTTCATCTTACAATCTAGAGCACCTGTTAAATGAGGCCCAGAGATGACAAGAGACTCCCTCTCTTCTGAGGTCACAGGGCCAGTCAGCACTGGAACCCAGGCCTCCTGCCTCAGGGTTCTGTCCACTGAGCAGGGTTCTGGGATCGGAGAGGCCTCGCTTTACTCCCCGGCAGCAGCCCAGGAGATGAGAGCCGGGCTCTTGTCAGGAAGTAGAGGTAAGGCAGGGTCACCTGTTTGTGCTGGCAGAGAAAGGATGGTCCCGGGCCCCATCCCTCCCAGAGAGCCTTTCTGCTGGGAATCCCCAGCATTCCTGACCTGCCCCATCCAGCTGAGCCTGGTGACTTTGGCCCTCCGCTCCACCACTCTGACCTCAGGCTCCTCTTCTGTGAAACAGACATTAAAAACCCTCCTCAGGGGCTGCTGTGAACCAACAGATAGGAAGCACCTTGAAAGGCGAGGGGTTGTTTTAGACCTTTAATTTTGATAACAGCATTAGTTGAGCACCTAACATGTGCCATATTATTGCCCCAAACCCCACAGAGACCCTGTAAGGGAGGCATCTCACGGATGAAGTGACAGAGGTGTAAAGAAAGGAAGGATCACATAAGGGACCAGTGGCTTATTTGAGACCAGAATTCCAGTCCCTGCTTCCAGTTCAGGGGAGCCCTTTCTCAAATCCTCTCTGTCCCGTCCTGGCAGCCCTGCCACCCTGGGGGTGGGGGAGGGGAGGACAGGAGAAGAGAGGAAGGCAGGTTAGGAGCCCCCTCCCCAGCCTCCCATCATAGGGAACAAATCTCCAGGAAGCCCAGCGGGCGGCCAGGTCCCAGCACTGATTGCAGAAGATGGCACGAGGGCCCGTCGGTTGCCATGGCGACTTCCTGAATTGCAGGGCTTGTTCGCGCTGAGGCTTTGGGAAGTCGAGACATACCTGGGAAGCCCCTGACCCCGCTGGGCCTCTCTGAGGGGGAGGACACATGAGCATGTGGCATGTCTGCTCACATAGATTCCACACATGCACGTGAGCCATGGCAGCAGGCGTGTAGCCGTAGCACACGCACGGGCCTAGGATGCCGAGACCCACGTGTGGCTGACTGCAAACCTTCCTGGCAGTGAGTGGAGCCTCTAGTGATGAGAACGAGCAGAGGAACAGAGAAATCTGGGAAGGATCTCTTGGCAGAGGGAACGACAGGGAGGCTCTAGAGAGCACGCCAGTGAGCGGCTGGGGGAGGATGAGGTTGGCAGGCCACGTGGGGCTTTGCATGCCTGTTAGGGAGCTTGGACCTTCACCTGGAGGTACTGGGGAGCCAGAGAGGGCTCGGCAGCCAGAAAGTAGCACGGTTGGGCCTGAGATCCCTCCAGCAGCCCATGGAGGATGAGTCAAGGGGCAAGAAGAAAGCCAGGGAGAGCAATGTGGAGGCTGATCCTCCTTCCATGACTCTTTTTTAAATTAGCATTTATACTTTCTAACACATACCATTTACTTATTTACAATGTCTGTTCTTTACTGTCCATCTTCCCACTAGGGTGTCAGCTCCCAAGAGCAGAGGGGTTTATCCACTTTGTTCACTGATGTATATCGAGCACCAAGAAAAGCGCCTGGTACATAGATGCTCAGTAAACACTGGCTGAATGAATGAATGCATGAATGGGGATCTGGACAGGAGGAGTGGCAGAGGGATGGAGAGAAGTATAAGAACTCAGAGAGATGTAAAAGCTAAAAGGGTTGGCTGGGTTAAGGTTGAGTTGGTCAGTTGGTAGCCGTATACCTGAGGCCCCTTCTGAGTTGGTGGGTGTGGCCCATGCAAGTGCTGTTCTAGCTCAGGAATGAGACCGTGGCATGATTCCACATGGGATGCAGGATGCTGGGGCCACAAAAAACTGGAGCACCAGATGGGGAAACTGAGGTAGATCCCACATGCTATGCACTGGCCCGAGAGCCCTGGGAGACTTAGGGTCACAGTAACTGAACGTCTGGGGTCTGCCCCTGACTCCTCTGGGGCTGGGACCTGCAGCCTCTTCCAGACCACTGCTTCGCAACAGAAATACAACACAGGCCACATGTGTGGGCCACGTATGTCACTTTAAATGTTCTAATAACACGTTCCCAAAGGAAAAGGTGAAGTTGTTTCAATATTTCCACAATATTATCATTTCAACAAGTTTTCAATATAAAAAATATTCATGAGATATTTGATGTTCTTTTCTGGTATAAAGTCTTTGAAAACCGGTGTGTGTTCCACACTGACAGCGCACCGCAGTTTGGACTAGCCACTTGTCAAGAGCTCAGTAGCCATACGTGGCCAGTGGCGACTGCCTTGGACAGCACAGCTCTGGGTCCTGGAGCCCACCCACTGGAAGTGAGGTTCTGGGTGGGGCTGAGTCTGTAGAGGCACCTCAGGGGACACCAGCTGATTGGGGCTAGGGCGGGGAGGAGGGAACCACAGAGGTCAATGCCCAGCCTTTTTCTTTTTTTTTTTTTTTGCGGTACACGGGCCTCTCACTGTTGTGGCCTCTCCCGTTGCGGAGCACAGGCTCCGGACGTGCAGGCTCAGCGGCCATGGCTCACGGGCCTAGCTGCTCCGCGGCATGTGGGATCTTCCTGGACCGGGGCACGAACCCGTGTCCCCTGCATCGGCAGGCAGACTCTCAACCACTGCGCCACCAGGGAAGCCCTTCCCAGCCTTTTTCTGTTGCTTTCTTTGGGTTCAGCCCTTCTCACTCACTGGCTCACGTGACAGAATTTTATTGAGCACTTACTATATGTGAGGCACTGGGCTAGGTGCCAGGCTAGAATGAGTGAGGCGGGCATGGAGTAGTAAGCTAGGAACCCTCCGAGCCCTTTCCCCTGGACCCGTGTTGCA
Source organism: Orcinus orca (assembly GCF_937001465.1). NCBI lineage: Eukaryota > Metazoa > Chordata > Mammalia > Artiodactyla > Delphinidae > Orcinus > Orcinus orca. The sequence continues at coordinate 108,263,496 of NC_064564.1, read as the reverse complement.
TGGGTCACCTTGATGCAAGTCATAGATGCAAGTCAAGACCCAGCGGGGAGGAGGTGGAGGTATAGGTGGTGTCTACAGAGGGACTTCCCCAAGGAAACCCAGGCCTCTGGGCTCTACACCTCCCTGGAGATGTGCTTCCTCTCCCTCCTCCTTGATCCCTCTCCCCCAACCACCTGAGCTCTGATGCCCTGGACCTTGGAACCAGAATTTCCTGATGAACCTGCATTCAGGCCGTCTTCTTTCTGGGTCATACTTTGTCCAGCAACCTGGCCAAAGTGATAGTGACTGGTGACCACTGCTGACCTGCTGGCTCCAGAGGCTGGGCTGGGGCCAGCCTGGATGTCCCCAGCCTGAAGGCCCATCTCGTACCCAGGCAGCAGCAGGGATGGACAAGCATTGCTCTTAGTGGGTTCAAGGCTGGACTCCTCCTTTACCAGCTGGTGACCTTGGGGAAGAGACTTTGACCCTCAAGTGTCTTTGGGTTCTGCCTCCATACACGAGCAGAGTAGCCTGTCCTCCAGGATGAGACCACACAATGGCCCTGAAAACACATGGTCCCAAATAATGGTCACCAGGGCTTTGAAAGGGATGGTTTTTCAAGAAAGACCAGTGCGTTTGAGTTTCGCTTAGACACCCTGACTGGGTTGCCTCCAGCAGCTGGGGGCCTGGCAGGGGTTCCACAAGTGAAAGCTCTGAAATGAGTCCGGCATGGGGACTCCGGGGATGAGTCTGGTCCAAGGGGTCTTCTCCTCTGCGCGCTCCTTCACCCTGTCATTTACTGAGCACCAGGTACCAGGTGGATGCCGAGGAGGTTAAATAGCTCTTCTTTAGAGATGAGGAAACCGAGGCACAGGAAGGCTTGGCGCGTTGCCCGAGGTCTCCCAGCCAGGAAGCCGCAGGGCTGGACTTTAAACCTTGGCCTCCTCATTCAAAGCCACTGCCTCTGGCCACTGCCCAGCACACCGAGGTGCCCATTGGCTGTCCCCGGGAGCCGCTCACGGCAGCTGCCTCACGGAGAGCCCAGGTCCCCGCGGACTGGGGTCAGCCCTGCAGCAAGACACACAGGAGCAGGGAGGCTGCAGGGAGGGTGCGGCCGGATCCGCAGGTTGAAGACTGTTCCTCCGGGCTTCCTGACTTCGTGCCTTCCCCGCTGCCCCTTCCCCGGCCGCCTCCCTTCCTGGCCTGGCGCGGGGGTGACCAGTGGGTGGGGTGGTATCCGGGTGCCGGGTCTAGAGCTGTGAAGAGGGTGTCTACGCAGACTGATGGCCTGTCAGTTGGCTGCCGGCACATCCTCAGATTCTTTGTGTGCAGAAGAGGAGGGGGTGGGGGTGGAGTGGCGAGTGGCGGGTGGGACATCTCTGCGGCCTGCTGTCTCTTTTCCATTTCCTGTCCCGGGTCTCTGTTTCTCCATCAATGCGATGCGTCTGTCCAGCTCCGACATGCCGTTACCTATGTAAAGCTGAGCTGATTAGCGCTTTGGACCTGAAATTCTGGAGGCCTTGGGGTTCTCCCGGTGGAGGGAGCAGCAGAGGCTGAGTCTCAGAACTGCCTGAGGGAGGCATTGGGGGCTGAGCAGGTGAACCCCCAGTTCCACAGGGGCTTCCAGGAAGGCAGAAGCTGCCTTCTCCCCGGTCTGGGCACCCTGGCCCACTGTGCAGGGGAAGTGGAGCTGATGGAGGGGTGGCCAGGGAGGAGGGGACAGACAGAAGTTGTCATCTGTCCTGAAAGAAAGAGACCCCACCCTGTGCTTGGGCCACCCCCACACACTATCCTGCCAGGTCACCCGGCCCCAAAGGGCCCATCCACAGACAGACACACACACACACACAAGTGTCACACAGCTCTACACACACAGCCTCCCCTCAGCCACACAGCCACACTCAGTCCCTGTCACTTAGCCATCGCTGGGCAGACACACTCAGCTCCACGGTCTCACAGGGAGCCAAGCAACCACGTACACGATCACAGCCCGTCGCACTCATGCAGGTGTATCTGCGGATGGACCTGTACACACACGCTCATACACACACACACAGACCCAACCACACAGGCGCGAAGCCCGTACAGTCACACGCTGACTTGCAGAATCCCGCGTGCCCTGGGGCCCGCAAACGCAGGCGCATGCAAGTTCATACAGGCACGCAGGCCCCGTTGTGGGTGAGCCCAGGGCGGTGGCCAGCTCTTTGGAGAAGCGCTTTGAATCCTCAGACACACAGTGTCACAGGAGCCCACTCTGGGTGGGGCCTGGGACGATAAGGAGCCTTCTGTGGGCCCCTGATCCCCTTTTTAAAAAAAGGAGCTCAGCGGCCCCTCCCTCGGCACTCCCCAGCACCTCCAGCCTCAGCATCCAAAGCACTAGGCATCCTTTCTCTCAACTGACGCCCCATCTTGTTGTGCGGGGTACAGTTAGCGCCTCCCCAGGGGAGCAAGCAGAGGCTGGGAGGACAGGATTCGAACCCGGGGCGATGGGCTCCCCAAACCCATGCTCTCCCTGGCCGCCCACTCCCCAATCTGCCGGGCCGGGGACTCCGCACTGGGCTCCGTGCCCTCCAACTCCAGCACCCTAGGGCCTCCGGGCACAAAGCCACGTGGTGCCGCTCGAGGGGGCGCGCGTGGGAGTGCGTGCGGGGGCCCGCGCCTCCGGCCAAGATGTTCCCTCTCCGCGTGATTGACAGGCTCGAGTGCCGAGAAACAAAATTGTTTATGCGCTAATGAATAAGGCCCTGATTGCAAGATCCTGTTTGGAAAATTATAGTGCGGCGGCGGCGGCGGCGGCCACGGCGGCCCAATTACAGCCCGCGCTGCATATTCATTTCGTGTCTCCTTTGCATCGAGATGAACGGGCGGCCCCGCGCCCTGCAAAGGCGGCGCCAAATTTAGTCCCAGGTTCCGCACTCCTCCGCGCCATTGTCTGCCCCGACCACCTGCCTCCTGCCGGCCTGATTGCCGGCCACGCGCGCCCGCCCCGGAGGCACGAGGAGGGAGGCCCAGAAAGTTCGCCCTGCCCCCTCCTCCTTGCACCCCTCTCTCTGTCCTCTCCCTGCCTTCCTCTGTCTCCCCGTCTCTCAGTCTCTCCTCTTCTCTCTTCCCATCTCTATTTCTCTCTCCCTGAGTCTCTGCCTCTCTTCTCTCTTCCTTCGCCGTGCGCCCGACACACTTTCTTGGACTCTGTCTAAGCCTCTAGCTCCGTGTGCGCGAATCCCATGGACTTTTTTCAGCCCTGTCACTCTTCCCCCTTCAGCTGCAGAAATTCCCAGGGTTCCTGGGTCCTTGGGAACAATGGGGGCAGTTAGGGGGACCTGTCTGCTCTGTGGAGGCCCTGGAGGTATGAAGTGGAGCCCACTCGGCCTTGGCTTTGAGGATGGGCTGGCTTGGTCAGTCTCCAAAACGGGCCTGCTTGGGAGGAAGGTTCGTCTCTGTGCTGCGTGCTTCCCCCAGAGTATCACCTGCACGCAATCTGCAGTCCAGGCACCTAGCCCAGCCAGGCTCTGCTGTCACACCTCAGTGCCTTTGCACATGCTGTTCTCTTGCTGACACACTGTCTTGTCCTCCAAGACCCATCCCAAGTATGGTCCTAAGAAGTCTTCCTTCTCCCCGCCACCCTAGGCAACGGGACAGCTTCCTCCCCTGGGTACCCTCGTTTCCAGGCATGTCCCTCTGTTATAGCAGTGGGCAGGGGTACTCATATGTCATTCTCCAGGTGCCTGACTTGTGAGGCCTGGGGACCGGGGCTGAGTCTTCCTGGTACCCTAGTGCCCAGTTCAGGGCCGACCAAACTAACATACCTCCTCTGTAATATGGACATATAGTCACTCATCCTTGTAGGGTGTTAGCGGGCAGGAGTGGATGTGAGGCTAGGAGGGAGGGCCTGGGGAGCTCTGGGCCCACATGGGCCCCACAGGCCAGGATCCGCTGTGTCTCAGAGCCCTGGGCCTCAAGCCAGCCACAGGCACGTTTACCCTTCTCACTGACTAGTGTCATTGCCCTTGTTGACAAGTGCCTGAGGCCCAGGTGTGGCCAGTGAGTCTCATGATGATGGTGATGGTGGCGGGGGCTTTTCAGAGGGTGAGGACTGCACAGGGTGAGGCTGTGCTCCTTGCTGTCCTTTCCTGGGGCCCCTGGAGTGACAAACATGCTCTTTTCTGGGGTGGGAATTGGGGGACCCAGATGTGAGCAAAAATGGACAACCGCATACAAACTGGCCTAGACAAACAACCCCCTCAGAGACACACAAAGTAACACACTCACTCACACACAGACACACACACACACACACCCCACACGCGCACACACACTCCCTGAAAAACCCACACCATCTGACACACGGAGATAGACTAGTCCCAGGGGCCGTGTATGGGGTAGCACCGCCCTCTGGTGGCCATTCTGATAATCTCTCTGTCAGGCCCAGATCGGCTTCCTAGAGCCACAGCTGAGCCATAATCGGGGGCACCCAGACCCAAGGTACTGGGACTCCCAGGGAGGAAAAAGCACTTAAGTGTCCCTGAGGATGAGGGTTTTTTTCAGGTCTGGTTCCCCACCCCTATCCAGGAGCAGAACTTGCTAACATAGGGCCTGTCCAGTGATGGCAAGAGGGAGGGAGTTCCCCATTGTGGGAGGTATACAAGCTGAGCTGGAGCCACCTGCAGATTGGTGGCCTTACGGTGGCCCTAGTGGCAGAGTGGACAACTTTGGAAGTCATCACCAGCTTGGGATGACATGTCCAGCCTTTTCCCACCCTCACCCAGTCTGAACACCCTCCCATTCAGTTATTCAGTAGCCATTAAACTTTGAGAACTTCTCAGCACCCGGAGCAGCAATGTGAGATCACGGGTGGTGGGACATGAAGTCACAGGGGGTGGCAAGGCCACCTCTTGGGGACCTTCAAGGCCAGTCTTAGGAGCATGGACTTTATTTGGGGGGTATCAGGGATCTGGGGACAGGCTCAGACAAGGAAGCGACACGATCAGATGGGCATGTGAGAGCCAGCTAACGAGAAGAGACTGGGGGTGGGAGAGCCAGCTGGGAGGTGCAGCGATGGCCTGGGCCAGGGCAGGGGCGGCAGTGGGGTGGTGAGAAGGATGCGATTCCAGAGCTGTTAAGGAGACTGAATCAATGGGTTTTGGTGAGGGATTGGCCATGGTGGGAGAGAGCCGGAGGAGGTGAGCGTGATGGTGGAGTCACCTTGGTGGTTATCAGTGCTGGGCGGTGGGTTAGGGGAGAGGTGATGAGAACGATTGGGATCTGGGGAGCCCGAGAGCCCAGGTGACATTTGGGGAAGATATCCAGGAGGCAGTTGGAATCAGGTCTGGTGACATCCTAGGAATTGGAAGGTTATTGACAGCTGGTTTAAAGTAACAAATAGATGAGGTCACCCAGACGGGGCCATCACCCTACCTCCGTTCGTTAGTCAAAAAGAAGGATGGTAAATTGTACAACATAACACTTACATGTATTATAAAATTGTCATCATCACCAGATGGATGGGTTCATAGAAACAGACATTTTCCTCCTGGTCTTCCTTTTATGGCGCTGCTGGTCTGACGGCACCCTGAGGCCATCTGCCTACCTGCCTGCCTGCTAAGTGATCCAGCTCCAAGTCCAGGCAAGAGCTGGGAGGTCGGAGGCTCAGGGAACATCAGGGACAGAGGGGAGCAAGAGGCCCACAAGATCTGAGAGGGAAGAGTCTGGGAGGTGGGGGAAAGAGCAGGAGGGTCTCTCTTCATCAGGGCCAAGGAGAGAGAATTCAAGAAAGAGTGTGATCAGAGAAGGCAAGGGGGTGAGGACTGAGGACGTGCCCCGGACATGGCAGCAGGGCCGTCACGTGGGCACAGGTGCAACGCTCACTCAGCAACAAAGAGCTGGTCGCCCCTCCAGGGGTCCCTGCCCAAGGGAGCCAGCCTGGGATGGGGAAACTCGAGGGCCCTTTCACCTTGAAGCTCCTCCACACTGAGAAGTAGGGCGTGGATGGTACCCCAGGGCAGGGGTTGAGGGGAGCTGGCCTGGGAGGGAGAAGAGTAGACCAATACATCTATGGACCCGTTGCAGGGGGTAGCTGAGTGGCTGAACGCCTGGCGGCAGTCCCTCCTATGACCACGAGGGGGCAGCATGAGAACAGGTCATGCCTTGGCCCAGCATTCTGCGTCTAAGGACAGCATTTCCAGATCCTGCGGGGTGATCTTGGGCTCCCTGGGTCTCAGTTTCTTTCCCTGCAAAGTGGGGCGGTTGGGCATTACCAGAATGTGAGCGGGACACAGAGTGCTGGCCTGACCGAGCCACGAGAGTGTGTGCAAGGTCGGCATAGCAAAGACCCACGAGCGTGGGCCTCCCTGCAGGCCACTGTCTTGGTGCCTAGCTGAGCCTCAAGGAACTGCATCTCAGGGGCCGCGGCCAGTCAGGCCTGAGCCAGCGGGATGGCACGCACCCACCCAGCTCATGTGCCCACTAGCCACTCTCACCCAAACCTCAGCCTTCTGCATCTGCTGCTGCTGGAACCAGACCTGCAGGGCTGGGGCCACGGCGGGAGCCCCAAAGAGAGGAGAGAGGCAGGTGCTGGGGTAGGCTCAGGTAGGAGGGGTGTGAGCTAGAGACTATTCAGACCAGAAGTACCTCCTTATCCCTATTCTGATACATCACCCGCCCGTGCGCAGCCTCCCACCTGTCCCTGCACACCTGCGGGGGCAGCCTTGAGTACCTTGAGGGAGCTGAAGCCAACAGTTTATCTGGGCCCTCCAGGATCTGGGGTCCCTGGAGTCTGGGGGCAACGCTGGCCTTGCTGGTGATGGTGGTGCTGGAGTTGTGTCTTTGGGCATCTGTTCCATCCATGGTGGGTCACTGCCTGGTCCTCCAGGCGCGGTGGGTGCCGGTCCTCACTGCTGTGCCGTGGGCTCCGCACACACAGAACAGACCATGTGTACCGACGTGGGGGCGGGGAGGCATGAGCACAGCCCCTCAGGTGGAAGCAAGTGTAAATCGCTTGGCCACACGCGTGCGTGTGCAGACACGCACACAGGCCTAGATCAGTGAACATGAAAGTGTGGACATTGGTAGGTCTGTAAAAACCTGGGGGAGGGAGCTTCACCTTTTTCTTGGGCTGGAAGACATGGCGATGGAGGATGTCTTGGACGCCATCTTGGGTGATGTAGACAAATGCCTTCAGGTCCAGAGAGTCATGGCACACGTAGAAGATTCTGGAGGAGGCGGAGGAGGTACAAAGCGTGACCTACACCTGGCAGCCACCAGGCCTGGTGGGAGCTGGGCCTGAGCTGGTCAGGTACCCAGGGGCTGAGGCTGAGCTGGGGCCTCCAGACCTGTGGATGGGGTCATGCAGCATTAGGGCCGAGCCCTCATCCCTTGGCAACTCTGGCCTCTGCAGAGAGATGGGGGATATGAGAAGGGCCAGGCCATGCCCTGGGGTAAGCTTGTGAGGTCCCAGGCTCCCATGCAGGAAATGAACAGCCCCAGCCCCAGTGCAGTGAGGGCAGGAGCCATTAGGGGGTGCCTGAGTTCACCATGGAGTGGGGCCTCCTCGGGACACTAGGGCAGCTGTGACCTGCAGGGAAGCCATCCAGTCCTGCCCTAAACATAGTCCTTGACCAGAGCCAGCCCTGGCCTTGGCCTTGGCCCCCAGAGGTACAAGGAGTCCAGCCAGATCCTGGCCACAGAGAGTTCTAGGAGGGAAGAAACCCAGGCAAAAGACCAGAAGCTTCCCCAGTTCCAAGAAGGGGGCCAAGCTAGCTGTGGCCAGCGTGCTTGGCATGTCCCTTCTCTGGGAACCCACTTTGGGGTGGCGCTTTGCAGCCCATTTCTCATTTGATCCCATCAAACCTTGTACCAGGTGAGTACTGGCACTCCCATTTGGGAATTTTAAAAATTGAGATAGAATTCACCTACCATAAAACTCACCATTTTAAAGTACACAGTTCAGTGCTTTTTAGTGTATCCACAGAGTTGTGCAACCATCACTGTCTAGTTTCAGAACATTTTCATCACCCCGTGAGAAACCCTCTGTCCATAACAGTCACTCCCCTTCCCCCAGCCCTTGGCAGTCACTCATCTAACTGTCTTCTATGGATTTGCCTTCCCAGGACATTTCACTCCAAGGGGACCATATGACGTGTGGCCTTCTGTGTCTGGCTTCTTTCAGTTTTCAAGGTTCTGTGCTTCTGTTTATAAAAGAGGGAACTGTGGCCCAGACAGACAGAGTGACCACCCAAAGTCTCTTGGCAACCAGGAGTCAGGCCCCTATACAGTGTTGCCCTTTTAAGGGCCTCAGCCTGGGGTTTGTGGTGCCAGGAGCTGTGGATAACGGAAGAGCCCACACCCCATCTAAAGGGCGGCATAACTCAGCTGTGACTGTTTCTGCTACCGTGTGTGAGGGAGAATATGGGGTCAGTATTGCCTGATACTAACATTAGCAAACAATGATAAAAACAGTAATAGCTAACATTTTGAATGCTTCTTTTGTGTCTATGGCTGTTCTTTTATTTATTTATTTTTCACTGCGTTGGGTCTTCGTTGCTGCGCGTGGGCTTTCTCTAGTTGCGGCTAGCGGGGGCTACTCTGTTGTGGTGCACGGGCTTCTCATTGCGGTGGCTTCTCTTTGCTGCGGAGCGCGGGCTCTAGACGCACGGGCTTCAGTACGTGTGGCACGTGGGCTCAGTAGTTGTGGCTCAAAGGCTCTAGAGCGCAGGCTCAGTAGTTCTGACACACGGGCTTAGTTGCTCTGCGGCATGTGGGATCTTCCTGGACCAGGGCTCGAACCCGTGTCCTCTGCATTGGTAGGCGGATTCTTAACCACTGCGCTGCCAGGGGAGTCCTGCTGTTCTTTTTTTTTTTTTTTTTTTGCCACACCACATGGCTTGTGGCATCTTAGTTCCCCCACCAGGGCTCTAACTTGGGCCCCAGCAGTGAAAGCGCCAAGTCTTAGGAACCAGGGAATTCCTAGGGTGGTTCTAAAGAAGTGATCTGTAAGCATTTTCTCATGTAGTCTTCATGACAATCCTGAGGCAAGCACTATTATTATCCCCATTATAAAGATGAAGAAACCACAGCACAGGGAGGTTAAGTAATTCAGCCAAGGACACACAGCAAGTTAGTGGCAGAGCTGAGATTGGATTCCACATAGTCTGACTTCACAGATCCTGCTCTTATCACCTGTACAGGTGAACTATCTCTTACAAATTTTCAGAGGAAAGCAGTAAATACAGATTTTAACGTGAAATCTCAACACTTTTAACGTTTCTAAATGTTGCTAACTAGTCACAGCTGTTTTTCAATACTGTACAGACTGGAAAGTTTGGTTTAACACAAAGGGAGGGGTGGACACACACCTTTGGCTACCTCCCCAACAGCAGTGCCACCCTGCCCACCTCCTTCCTCCCGACAGTTCTGGCCGAGGCAGGGAGAGCCTGTCACCGGGCATCCTGGGTCCAGCCAAGGGCCACGCTATGGCGGGCCACCCTGCACCTGGCAGCGTGACTCCAGGCCAGGCCCTGCCCCTCTCTGAGTCCCCATTTCCCCTCTGCAACCTGGAGAGAGAATGTTCTGTCTCACAGGATGAAGTGCGATAACTCGGCATAGAGTAGCGACTCAGTAACTGTTAGCTGCCTCACAATCAGCTGGAGATACTGCAGGCCAGCGTTTGGGCTGGAGAGGCTCATCAGGGACAATGATAGCGTTAACTGAGCCCTTAGACAATTCCAGACACGGTGCAAAGCACTTTCCAGGCATTGCCTCATTCACCCTTAAATCGCCCTGCTGGTTACAAGCCTAGGGTGTTTTGTTTTATTGTTTTTTTTTTAATCGGAGTATAATTGCTTTACAATGTTGTGTTAAGTGTCTGCTGTACAATGAAGTGAATCAGCTGTACGTATACATATATCCCCTCCCTCAAGCCTAGGGTTTTAAGCCAAGCAGACGTCCTTGAATCTGCCACTTCGTAGCTGTAGGACCTTGGGGTGTTACTCAACTTCTGAATGTCTTTATTTCCTTCCCTGTAAGATGGGGAGAATAACACCCACCCTTAAGGCTGCGGTGAGGATTCAATTAATTAAAACCTAAAACACAGAGTAACTTGGAACATATTCAGCGAGCACTTACTGCAAGTTAGCTTTTCTCCTGATCACTATTCATTCCCATTTTTCCGATGGGGAAACTGAGAACAAAGAAAACTAAGGGACTTGTCTAGGGCAGTGGTTCTCAACCGGGGGTCCTTTTACCCTTGAGGGACATTTGTCAATATTTGGAGACATTTGTGGTTGTCACGTCTCAGAGGGTGCTACAGGGATGCTGCTAAATGCCGTCCCCGCGACACAGAACTACCCGCCCCCCCCCCCCCCCCCCCGCGAAGGTCAAGAGTGCTGAGGTTGAGAAGCCTTAGCCTGACTAACTCCACTAAGAAGTGACACAATCAGGGTCTGAGCCCAAGCCGGCTGGGGAGGGGGTGGTGCAAGGTAGCCATGACTACCGCGCTCTGCTGCCCCTCAGGGTGTCCCATCTGTGAGTCCTGAGCAACAAGTTGGCTCCAAAAGAAGAAGGTCACGCAGCCCAATGTCAGGAGCAGAGGCAGGACTGGGTCCCAGGATTGAGGCCTCCCAGCCCCAGCCTTCCCCCGACAGCCCCTGCCCCTTGCACCAGGAAGCAAGGCTCACGTGATGCATGGGCGGACCCCACTCTCAGCAAACCCCAGCCACTCCAACCTGCACCTCCAACCTGATCATTTGAAGGGCGATGCTTTGCACAACAAGAGTGGTATCTTGCCTGCAGACCCACCCGTACAAGGCCTCTGTAGGGCCTCTGGGGGTGGCTCTGAAGAGGCTGGGATTGCTGCTGGCCGAGTAGCAGCTCTGGAGTCCCAGAGCTGGGCAGCTGCCAGGGAGAAGATGACTTCGCTCCTCAGGGAGTCTGGGCGAGATGCCCCAGGGAACTGGCACGAAACCTCCATCCTGGGCTGGCTGGCAGGGGGTGGGGGGCTGCAGACAGACCCCTGCAGGACCTGGTGGGCTCATCTGCCTGGCACTGAGCCTCTCTGTGCAGCCCCAGAAACGAGGAGCTCCCAGGAGACAGACCAGGAAACAAGGCAGAGAGACTAGGGTCATGCAGAAGGATGGCCAGACTTTGCGGAGCACAGAGCCAAGGATGACCCATGTTTTGCTGAGGAGAGGCCACTGGAGCTGGGCTTTGAGGGACAAGAAGTGGCCCGGAAGCAGGAAAGCCAATTGGAAGAGAGAAAAGGCCAAGGCGAGAGTCAGGAGAGGGGAGAGCCGGTCTGGGGACTGTTGGGAGCCCTTCGGAGGACAGGCAGCTGGGGAGGCCAGAGCCGCAGAAGGCCCTCGGTTCCAGGGAGCAGGTGTGGGCTTATCTGAAAGGAGGCGGGGGACCCAGGGCAGGGGTGGGAAGAGGGGAACTGAGTTCAAGTTCATAGGACTTCATAACCCAACTGCACTACTAGGAGTTCACAGGGTATCAGGCACATGGTAGCCACGCAGGAAACAGTCTTATCCAGGAGGGCGTGGCCTCTGTTCTTCCCCAGGCCAGGCCTCCACAGCGGAGGGGTAGGGGTGGGTGTCCACCCTCTACCCAACACCAGAGACGCCACCAGGGCCAGGACTACGGGAGTGGAACATGTCGGAGAAAGTAGTGATTTTTCAATCCTTTAGCTCAGGCAGTCTCTGTTTTTGGTGGAACAGGTGACAAAAAATGAAAGAGGAAGAATGAGAGAGAAACAGAGTCTGAGGCAGAAAAAAGACAGATACAGACACACAGAGAGACACAGAGCAAGAGAGAGATAAGTAGATAGGACCATTGCAAAACATGCAGAGACAGAGAGAGACGTACACATGGATGCAGAGGGATGTGGGAGGGGGCAGGGCATGGGGACACAGCAAAAGAGTGGGCAGGGAGATGGAAACGGGGATGGAAAGGGAACCCCAGCAGAGAGAGGCAGAGGAGAATTGCCTGCTGTTGCATCGCTACCCCAGCTGAGATGTGAACCACGCCCAGGATGCGCAGGTCAAGACCGTGCCAGGGCCTTTGCCTGTGAGTGTGTTGCGGGGTGGTGGAGGCTGCCCTCTCCTCTCTGTAGAGCTGAGCCAGCTCCTCCCTCTTTATACAGCTCTTCCCCATCAGGGCTCTCTGTGCTCCAGGATGGCCCCGCTGAGATTTGAAGATGGAGATAGCCATTGAGTTCCCCAAATCTCCTCCATCGTGCATTTACTGAGCACCTACTGTTTGCCGGCCACTGTGCCAGCATCGCCTCCCCAAGCCCTCTGAACCACTTTACCAGGAACCTGAGGCTCAGAGAGGTTAGGCTGCTGGCTCGAGGTCACACAGGAAGTATGCCCTGAGATAAAATTCAGATCTACCTGCAATGATCCAAGGATTTTTTTCCCACTGCCCCCTTCATCCTCCAACTCTGTGGTTTTAAAACGCCTGTGCCTCAGAATGTGCTTCAGTTTGTCTCAGTATTTTTAGAAATTTTCTTCCTCCTCCTTCTCCCAGGTTTGGTTGGAAAAGGAAGGGAGCATGGAGGGGGCAGAGATGGGTTCAGAGGGGGTCTCCTCTGCCTCCCAAGTTTCATCTGGATCCTTCTGTGGAAGCCTGGCAGTTCCCCAGGCACCCCTCCCTCCCTCCCCGCAGTCCCCTGGCCTCTTAAGAAGCTGGAGGAACAATTGCTAATCAGCTCCCGAGAGAGCCTGGGGGATAAACGGAGGAGCGCCTGGATTGCTGGCAGCTGGCCGCCTCCCCGCACGGCAGCCCTGGCGCTGGCGCCTCGCTCCCCTTCTCAATTCCAGCTTTGCCTCCTTCTGACTGGTTTTCTCAGGTCTCTTCAGGGTTCTTCCTTGACATGATGAAGCCACAGGGATTGACAGATGTCCCCTGCCTGACATACCCCCTTCCTTCACTCACCTTCTCCCCGGTGAGGCCCTCATAATGCTCATTACGTTTTCATCTCTGAGCCTTTGCACACTCTCCACCTTCTGCATGGACAGCCCTCCTCTGGCTGGCAAACTCCTACCCACCTTCTAAGATCCAGCTTACACGTCACCTCCTCTAGGAAGCCCTCCTGGGCCTTTCCCGCTCCTCCAAGACAAACTCCCTCCTCTGGGCTCCCATAGCAGCCCACACTGTAATATTCATGGCACAGTCCTTCTCTCCAGTGCCCAAGGCAGGACCTGGCCATGTGGGCAGTCGGTACGGCAGCGTGATGTGTGGGAAGAGCACTGGAAGTGGAGTCCAGTGGGTCTAGTCATGGCTCTGACTCGTAATGGGGCAAATACTAACTTGAGCTGTTTCTCTGACCTGCCTTTTTTTTTTTTTTTTTTTTTGCGGTATGTGGGCGTCTCACTGTTGCGGCCTCTCCCATTGTGGAGCACAGGCTCCGGACACGCAGGCTCAGTGGCCATGGCTCACGGGCCCAGCCGCTCCGCGGCATGTGGGATCTTCCCAGACCGGGGCACAAACCCGCGTCCCCTGCGTCGGCAGGCGGACTCTCAACCACTGCGCCACCGGGAAGCCCTGAGCTGCCTGTATACCTCCCAGTCCTCCTCCTCCAGGTCTCAGCTTCTCTGTTGCTTCCTTGTTCAGACTCCTCTGACCCCTCCCCTCATCTACCCTCCTCATCCCACTAGGAGTGACTCATCCGGTGTCCCAGGGCTCCTCTAGGGCAGTGGCCCTGACTGCGTGGGCACCAGTGCGTCCCCATACCTGGTGCACGATGCATTCATGCATTCATCATGGAATGAATGAATGAATGGATGAGTGACTAGAACCTCAGGCTTCTCATCTGTAAACTGGGGATAGTAGTGATTCTGCCCTCCCATTGGCTAAAATCAAAGTTTGCTTTTCACCAGCTCTCAGTACTCACCTCTCCTGTGGCTGTAAATGTTGACTGAAGGGAACCCAGCTCCCCCGAGGTTGTTCTAACGGGATTCCTGCAGGCCCAACACCTGGAGGCTGTCTTGTAGGAGCAGCCTGAGTGCTAGTGGGGCGGGGCTGGGGATGCAGAGGGGCCAGAAGATTGGTAGAGTCAGGCTGGAGGTATAGGCCCAAGAGCCAGACTGGCAGCTCTCCCCTTCACAGCTCCAAACTCCAGACGGAGCCCCAAGTCATAGCTGCCGGTGGAGAAAGAGAAGGGTGGACGAGGGCCACGCGAGATCAGCAGAAAGGTTGGACTGTGGCCTGTACACGCTGGTAACGCAGCTAGTGCCCCCCCCACCCAGGGCATCACAGTGCGGCCCCTCTGTCTCCCGTGTTCTCTCTCCCCCACTAGCCTGTGAGCTCCAGAGCACGGGGTGGGGGGTGGGGCCCAGAGAGTCTGCTCAGCTTGCGACCCCGGCTTCAAGCCCAGCATGCAGTAGGGAGTCAGCACAGCTTACTGAATGAAAGAACGGAAACAAAAGCCGAGAATGACGGACACCTGGAAAGCTGAGTGCCGGTGATGGGCCAGCATCCCTGGGTGGGAAGGACAGGTCGGGTGGTGGAGTCTGAGCCCTGCTCCTACGTGGGCCCCAGGGTGGCCCCTGGCCCAGGGCTGCTGCCGCCAAGAGGAACTGCATCCTCCCTGCCAAATCTGACCTGGCCCTGACCATACGAGTAGCACATGAAGTGGGAGTCAGGAACCCAGGGTATCCCCGACGGTCAGCATAATACAAATATTAATATGCCACTAAGTCACATTTGCAGGACGCTTTGTGTTTTATTGACATTTCCTCATTTGGTAAGAACTAGTCAAGGTAGGCACGGTTGTTCCCACTTAACAGATGAAGGAACTGAGGCTCTGGGGATAACAGCTGTGATGGTGTAGCCCAGGCCTGTGGTGGCACAGACTTGGCCCCAATCCGGGGGCCCCAATCCTCTTGCCAGGCCTGGGGCTTCCCTTCTCCCTGCTTCTGTGGCAGCTGTGGTCCGGGGCTCAGTCTGGGGTATTGGGTTTTTCTGGGTGGGGCTCTTTCTGCTGAGTTATTCCTGTGGACTCCAGCCAGAGGAGGGCTTGGGGTGGGCCAGGTGGCAGGAGTGGTGGCAGATGTGGCCAGTGGCATCAGACCAACTGAATTTGAACTCAGGCTCCGCTGCTAACTGCGTGAGCCCGGGCAGGTTGTGCAACCCAGGCCGGCTGCAGGCCCCCCATCTGTCTGCTGGGGATGAGAACGGGGTCTCTGCCCTTTGCCCAGGCAGCTCCCTCCTCCAGGAACACCCTTCCCACCTTGCCCACCTGGGTGTGAGCTTAGATGCCAGTCCTGCGGGCAGCTTTTCCTGGCCGTCATTTCAGACTGACCCCACCCTCCCTCCCCGGTGTCCTGGAAATCCTTCCTGTCCTCAGCTCTGTGGGGTTTGCAGTGTACCAGGCACCGCGCTGGGCTCGGAGGGTGTGACACAGGGCCCTGTTCCCAGGAGCCTGCTCACACACCTCGGAGAGAGGCTGACATTAAAATGCAAGGTCAAGGGCTTCCCTGGTGATGCAGTTTGGAGTCCGCCTGCCAATGCAGGGGATAGGGGTTCGAGCCCTGTTCCGGGAGGATCTCACATGCCACCGAGCGGCTGGGCCCGTCCGCCACGGCTACTAAGCCTGCACTCTAGAGCCCGCGAGCCGCAGCTGCTGAGCCCGCGCACCACAACTGCTGGGGCCTGTGCGCCTAGAGCCCACGATCCGCGACAGGAGAGGCCACCGCGGTGAGAGGCCTGCGCGCCTCGGCGAAGAGCGACCCCCGCGCGCAGCGGCGGAGACCCAGTGCAGCCAAAACTAAATAAATAAAATGTGTAAGTTTAAAAAAAGGGGGGAGGAAAAAACTGCAACGTCAAGTGTGACTAGGACGACGAGAGGGCCAGGGTGGGAGCCACTCTGGTGCTCAGGGGCGGCTGCCCCGAGGAGGGGGCTTCTGTGAAGAGGCCTGGAGACGAGTGGATTTGGCCTGAGGAGGAAACTAGGTGTGTCAAGCCCTTGAGGTGAGAGAAAGAGCTCGGCACGTGGGAGGGGCTGCGGCCTTCACGGGGGGCTGGAGCAGAGTGAGGATGACGAGGCGGGGGATGGGGCCAGATGGCCCAGGGCGCGTGGCCACCCTGAGGTGCTCCTGCGGACGCGGGGGTGGCCACGTGAGCTCGGGGTCCTCAACAGTCCTTGCTCAGAAGCCACCTGAGGACTGGAAGCAGGCGGCAGCCCCAGGGCAGGGGCAGCTGGGCGTGGACGTGGGTCTGGGGTGCAGCCTTGCCAGCCACCGAGGCCACCACCATCCAGGTCTGATGGGTCCTGGATGAGACCCCCAGCCCTGGCCATCGAGGGCCTCAGCTCAGAGGAAGCCCAGTTCACGCCCTGATCTTGGGAGGGAGGGGCAGTGTTGGCCAGGGTCCTTCTGAAAATGAGTCTGAAGCCCGGGATAGCAGGTGGGGCAGAGCTGGCGTCGGCAGAGCAGGCTGCAGGGAGATGGCACTAGGCGGAGCCTGGAACGGCTGCCCCGGCCCTGCCCACTCTTTATTTTTGGAGGGTGAGGTGGGTAAGGTCCCTGCTGCCGTGTCACACGGGCCTGCACGGAGGTCCCAGCTGCTCCCGTGACTGGCTCTGAGACACTTGTCAAGTAAGTAGCTTAGCTTTCCTATTGGCAAAACGGGGATGGTCTCAGTGCCCACCTCCCAGGGCTCGAGGGAAGATTCAGTGACGTAGAGCAAGTCAGTCACGTAGTTTGCGCAGCACCTGGCATGTGAGAGGTGCTCACAAACGTCACCTGTCGCTGTGACTCAGACACGGGTCTGCTCTCAGGAGCTCACAGCCTCTCCAGGGGAGGCTGCCCCGCCAGGAATAAGCCTGAGATCAGGGCAGAAGAGGAGATGAGGGTGCACCCTTCTGACTTAGTGGGTGCAGACAAAGAGGACGTGCAGGCAGGGTGGGCTTTCTGGAGGTGGCAGACTTGAAGCTCAGCCTTGAAGGACTGATGGGATTCCCACAGGCAGACACTGCTGGACGCATCCCATGAGACCTGAACTGTGATCTCTGGGGGCCGGTGTGGGCGAGAGGAGTTGTCTGAGCCCCCAGCCAAGCCCCTCTCCCCTCTGCCCCTCCCGAGCCAACCCCTCCCCAACAGGAGGAAGAGAGAAGGCTTGCCAGGCACAGGGGGCCGCGTGGGGCGGTGCTTGGGGGGCACAGTGCGCCGTGTCCGTGGACATCAAGACGGGGGCGGGTGGTGCAGAGCTGACCCTGTCTGTAGGAGTCGGTGGGGAGGGGCTTCTCCCCTCTGCCCTCAGCCTTCCCCCAGCCCTGGCCCCCCCTCCCCTCCCTCCTGGCTCTTTCAGATTCTCCCTGGCCTGGAGCTGAAGAGGGCTCCGGCAAGTCTCTATTCTTGGGCCTTAACTCTGCTTCTGGGGTCTCACGATCTAATAAAAGTGAGTGAAAGCACATAGGTTACTCACTCAGTGAATGGTTATCTTGGTTCTGGCCTCTTGGTAAGAATGCTACCTGGATTATCTGGGTTAATCCTCAACAATTTTCTCAGTCCCATTTTACAGGCAGAAAACTGAGGCTAGAAGATGCGTCTGTCCCCTGCCCCTCGGCGTCCCTTTGGAGGCCGGCAGCCAGTGTTGAAGTCCCCCCACCTCCTCCAGACTCCTCAGCCACACCTGCCTTCCCCTCTCCTCCCATCCCGTCTCCCACGGGCTTTCCCAGCCCACCAGCGCACACCCCCGCGGCCCCTGGGGTCCCCTCTCTCACCCCCACCACCAAAGGGCTCCACCGGGGGAAGAAACACAGACCAGGAAAAGTTGAAGGCAGGGACAATACTTGGCCACCCCGACGTGCAGGCCTAACGTTGTCGTGACGTAAGTGGAGATTTAGTCTGGGAGACTTCTCGGCTGGCCCCCCTGACAGCCCACACTTAACCCGTCCCAGACCGACTCGCTGTCGTCCCCCAAGCCCGATTCCGTTTCTGGCCCATCTTAGTGAATGACGCCTCCATCCCTGAGTCGGGCAGCCTGGGGACAGCCTGGGAATCACCCCCATTTGCTTTCTCACTCACCTCCCCAGTTTCCTTACAGACATCTCTAGGTCCGCCCCCTTCTCTCTGTCCCCACAGTTCCAAACTATGCCAACACTCGGAACAGTGCCTGGTATGTAGTAGGTGTTCAGTGAAAATTCCCTGAATGAATGAACAGGTTGGGGTCTTGCCAGCTGCCCACAGACTCTCTCCCTCGAATCCATTCTCCACTCAGCAGCCAAAGTGACGCGTGGGCCACGTCAGCCCAACCCCATCCTGCTCTGGTTCCAAACCCTCAGTGTCTTCCACCCGCCACTGAGTGCAGGATGGTGTTCACTCCCGCCTCCTGGCTCACGAGACCCTGAACAGCTGGCCACGTCCACCTCCCCAGCGCCCTCTCCCCACACTGTGCTGTATATGGAGATGTTCCAGCCGTCACATGGTGTGCGTAGGCAGCCGACAGCGCCAGGCTGTTCCATGCTTTTATCCTTGCACATGCCGAGCCCTCTGGCCGGAAGTCGTCCCAGACTCCACCCTATCTGCCTGGTGAACTACCTGCTTCAGAAGCCGGACCCAGCAATCCCACTACTGGACACATACCCTGAGAAAACCATAACTCAAAAAGAGTCATGTACCACAATGTTCATTGCAGCTCTATTGACAATAGCCAGGACATGGAGGCAACCTAAGTGTCCATCGACAGATGAATGGATAAAGAAGATGTGGCACATATATACAATGGAATATTACTCAGCCATAAAAGGAAACGAAATTGAGTTATTTTTAGTGAGGTGGATGGACCTAGAGGCTGTCATACAGAGTGAAGTAAGTCAGAAAGAGAAAAACAAATACCATATGCTAACACATATATATGGAATCTAAAAAAAAAAAAGGTCATGAAGAACCTAGGGGCAAGATGGGAATAAAGACACAGACCTACTAGAGAATGGACTTGAGGACACGGGGAAGGGGATGGGTAAGCTGGGACAAAGTGAGAGAGTGGTAGTGTATATATGGACATATATATACTACCAAATGTAAAATAGATAGCTAGTGGGAAGCAGTCGCATAGCACAGGGAAATCAGCTCGGTGCTTTGTGACAGCTAGAAGGGTGGGAGGGAGGGAGACACAAAAGGGAAGAGATATGGGGATACATGTATATGTAAAACGGATCCACTTTGTTATAAAGCAGAAACTAACACACCCTTGTAAAGCAATTATACTACAATAAAAATGTTAAATAAATAAAGTTCATCCTGGCGAAAAGGCTCAACGTGACCACCTTGCGTGCCTCCCTTGTACAGCACTTCAAACTCTGCTGTTACATGTGGATGCGCCTGGCCCTTCAACGCACGGGCTGCATCCCCAGGACCTTGTTTTATTCATCTGTGTGTGGAAGGAAGGAGTGAAGGAAGTTTCTCAGTGTCAGTGAAACCTGAGGCACAAAGGCAGCCAAGTCCAGGTACCTGAGCAGGCATCCTGTACATTGACTTGACCACGAGAAGGTCACTCTTCCAGCTATTCGCTGATACATGATAAATGACCCTAAAGCAAAATTGCTTAAAATAATGGCAATTTATTGTTTTTCCTGATCTGAGGGTTGACCAGGCTCTGCAAAGAAGTTCTTCTGCCCCGTGCAGTGTAGCTGAGGTCACTCGGTGGCTGCATTCAGCTGGGAGCGCAGCTGGCGCTGGGGCTTCTCATCCTTGGCGGCCTCTCCATGTGGCCTCTCATCTCTCTACAGGGCATCTTGACAGCATGGCTCTGGCTTCCATCGAGGACCACTCCAGGTGACCAGTCCTAGTGTGTAAGACGCTCTTAGGGGTCACATCACCCTTTCTAACATTTCATTGGCCAGAGCAGGTCATATGTCCATTACTTGGGCTGCTTCACTGGGGTCATCCATGTAACTGTCCACCACGGTCATGCTTCCTTTTGTAGAAATGGCCCTGAGTACAACCGAGAACGCTCTCTACCTGTCAGTTCAAGGCAAGCTGAGTTAGTCGAAGACAGTTTGAAGTGGCTTCTGATCCTCTTGCTTTGAATCTAAGGCTTGGCCAGAGTTGGGGCCTGTCCCATTCACCTAGGCTTGGTTTGCAGGTGAGGCCGTCAGGGAGACACCCAGGCCCAACCTCCGTGTGGAGCATCTCCCTTACCCTTGGGAGCCTGGGTCTTTGAGAACAGCCCCCTCCCGTGGGACACCTGTCACTAAAGCCAGTAGAAAATGGAATGATACTCTTTGTTTACTACCAGGATGGAGAAGAGAAGGGGGTTCCCCTCAATGGAGGGCTTTGCTGCTTGGAGAGGGCAGGTGAGAAGAATCTTCCCCCTGCCTCTCCACTCCCCATCTGCCCCTTCCTCATTTCACTTTCTCTTTCCCCATTTCTGATTCAGGGACTTAGACTAAATGACCTTTAAGATCCCTTCCAGCATCCCATGTTTATTCTTCCATCATCATCCGTTATTCTTTATTTATTGAGTGCCTAGCATGTACCTGGGCACTTTATCTGCCCTCACTTGAAGTCCCTGGAGGCCACTGAGCTACCTGAGTTTCACACACTGTCCTTTAAAGTGTGGTTCTGGGACCTGGGGCTCATCATCCTGGTCCCTATCTGAGGTGGTTCTCATGAGACAGTTCACTAAACATTTCCAGCTGTCCTCCCTTATCACATGGGAGGGCCGCCTGTCTTCTCTGACTCTGATGTTATGCTTACTCTGGTCAATGTGTACGAGCAGAACTGTCATGCATCACTTTCAAGTGAAGCTTTAAAAGCCAGTGTGTACGTCACCATGTCCCCTTTCTTCCCACCCATCGTGGTCATAGAAGCACATGGTAGAATGGAGCTTCTGATAGACTATGACCTTGAGTGACTACTATGTCCAGAGCCCCTGCCCTGGATATGTGGTGAGTGAGAAATAGACTTTTCTGTTAAGTCACTGAGATTTGGGGAATGTTTGTTACTGCAGCATAACATAGCCTATGCTGACTGATACCTACACTCAGGTTCAACACAAGAGACCACAGGGCTGCTGCAATCACTTGTCTAGCTCTCATAACCAGCCTTTTTGGAAAACGGCAAAACATCTTTCAAGCTCTTTCAACATCCATTTGATAAATTCCATGGAAGTCAATATGGGTCTTGGTGGTTAATTGGTTATGGAGGGGTGGGGGAAATGGAGGAGCCAGGCTCCAAAAACAGAAGGAAATCCCCTCCCTTAATTCACCCCTAAACCAGCCAGGAGAAGGATTTCTTCTCACATTAGGCCATTTGGGAACATCAGGGATTTATTTTTCCCCTTCCTCTCTCCCACACTCCTTCCTTCCTCCCTCCCACACTCCTTCCTTCTTCCCTCCCTCCATCACTCCCTTCCTTCTTCCCTTCCTTCCTTCCTTCCTTCTTTCCTTCCTTCCCTCCTTCCCTCCCTCCCTCCATTCTTTCTTATTTACTTTCTTTCTTTCTTTTCTTTCATCTTTTTTAAAACATTGCTTTCCAAAGTTGGGTTAAGATGGAATTCTTGGTAGTGTTGTTTTTTTTTTTTCCTAGTAGAACTCCAGTGATACACTTCAACAGGCCCCGCTTCCTGACTGGGGTGAGGCATCTGGATTGCATACAGATGATTGCTTTATAAAATATTTTAAAACCCTGACGGCTCTCCAAAAGAGAAGCCTGTTGTTAGAAGAGTGCAATGGCTTTCAATTTCTCTTGACCTTTAAGGAAAAGTAATTTGAAATGTGGTGTTTATTTTCTGCCTGCACCGAGCACTTGAAGAATGCAAGATGGCATCATGTTGTCAGTTATGTTATTTCCAGCTTAGAGCTGCACAAACCTGGCCGTTATTCTATTACCTGCAGATAGAATCTCCTCTTCTCCAGGGGGCTGACATGAGAGTCCAGCAAGGGAAGCAGGAAGTCCATTCTCTAGGTTTCAGGCTGATGGCACAGATGCATGGTGCATGGAGCCGGGACCCCAAGACTCAGCATTTCCACACCATCTTCTTCACCAATTTATTAAAATGTCATACTTTTTATGAGCATCCTGGCCAACCTCCTCACTTGGCATGGGGCAAATGGAAGCCCAGAGGGCACAAGGCCAGGCCAGGGCCTCTCAGTGGGTTAGGACCTACCAGGAGGTGACAGCATGATAGAATGGCGGAATGCAAAGAACTCGGGCTTAGCGCTGGATGCGCTGAACTTTGGACTTCAGCTCTGTCACTTACTCACTATGTGACTGTTGTCTCAGCTTCAGTTCCCTCACCTCTAAAATGGGAACCGTAATGATCATCAACACTCATAGACCACTACGTGCAGGAACTCTATTTCAACTCAGTTTTTACAACTGCACTCTGAGATAGGTCCTATTTTCACCCCACTTTTTTTTTTTTTTTTTTTGCGGTATGCGGGCCTCTCACTGTTGTGGCCTCTCCCGTTGCGGAGCACAGGCTCCGGACGCGCAGGCTCAGCGGCCATGGCTCACGGGCCCAGCCGCTCCACGGCATGTGGGATCTTCCCGGACCGGGGCACGAACCCGTGTCCCCTGCATCGGCAGGCGGACTCTCAACACCTGCCCCACCAGGGAAGCCCCTATTTTCACCCCACTTTTCAGATGAGGAAACTAGAGGCCAGAGGAATTATAAGACGTGCCTGAGGTCACAAAGAAGAACACAAACTCCAACCCAGCCATGTGGGGAAGATTGTACTTTTCTCCCTGGAGAGTTGCTTGGGAGAATTAAAATGCTAGAATAGCAACAGGGCTTGACATACAGGTGTGCTCAGTGAAGAATGGCTATTATTGTCATTCAAAAAGATACCACCTATTTGAGAAACAGTTGGCCCAGAACTGCACATGAAGCCTTTTGCTCACTCATTAAGAATGCTCACTCCAGGGACTCCAGTGCTCCCAGGAGCTCTATCACACCTTGTCTAAGGAGAGGAGATTTTGGATCTGAGCCTTAAGAATAAACAGCTCACTTAGCAGACGGGGCCAGTGAGAGGATGCACCAGGCAGAGCGAGCAACATTGGCAAACGCGTACGAGGTGCAAAAGTGTGTGTGGTTGCAAGTAGAGCGGGGTGGGAGCTGCTGGGTGTTATTCAGATGCTTGTTGCCATGGGACCTCCCCTGCCCCTCATCCTCCTTCAGCCGCTTCAAAAACCGGACCTCATGCGCCACCTGGTGGCAGCCTCTGATGCTAACAGGGCAGAACCTACCAACGGGAGTAAAAGCTGCCCACACCCCTGTCCCCTGTCCCTTCCTGTCCCTTTCCCCGGAAATGGACTTGCTATAAAAGTGACAAAACAACAATCAAGAAACATTTTTTATTTAAAAATTACATTTTTCCAGTTATCAAAACAATGCATGGTCATTGTAGAAACTTGGGAAAATACAGAAAAGTTTAAAGGAAAATAGTCTCTCTCAATTCCATCATCCAGAGTAACCACTATTAATATACTGGCATATTTGAACCCAGAGATTTTCTCTGCATGTAATTTTCATGTAATCCACATATGCTGAGAATTAGTGTGTACATATATTTAGGTATAAATACATATACATATATATGGACTCAGTTATGTTTAAACATACGTGGCTTATTTCTGTGAACAAAGGGCTTGGTGTGAGGGGTAGTGTGGGTGTTGGGAGCTGGGTGCTAGTGTCAGATCACCCTGAGTCTGAATCCTGTCTTTGCCTTTACAAACTGTGCGACTCCAGCAAGTGACTTCTCTTCTCTGAGCGGCGATTTCCTTCACCATCTGTAAAGTGTGGCGAATAACGGGATTTATCCCAGGGCCGCTGAGAAGCTTAAATGACACAACGTATGCAAAATGCTTAGTACAGTGCCTGGGACAGAGAGGTTTCTGACTGATATTAGGTTACCACGGAAAGCTTAGTCTGCCTTTCTGATCGTAGCAGAAACCTCTAGAAATGGGATGAATTTCTGGGTCCAAAGGTAGGAAGAGCCTCCAGGTCGATACAGTTTGCCAAAACCAAGAGGGAAAATTTCAACCAAGATCGCATGTCTCCAGCACCACAGCTGTTCTCATTTGTCTCTATCTTCTTCCAGGTCCTGTTTATGCAGAACAGTCTTTAAGCGTTGTGATTACGATGCTTGCACCAGTTCGCTAATGTTATATCACCAGGATACTGTTTATCCTAAGCGGCTAAAGCTGTCATTGACATTTGCTATAATTTGCATATGTATTTTCTTATTATTGAATATCTGAGTTTAATTTTTAATTCGTTCATTCATTCATTCATTCGCTTGCTCATTTATTCATTCGTTTGTTTATTCATCATTAGCAAATTCATTCATTCAAGAAATGGTTATTGAATGCCTACTGTCTACCAGGCACTGACTGGGTGTTGGGATATGGTCAACTAGAACAGGACACTCCTTACTTTTGGCACTTGGACTCTGGTGAGACAGACCGTTATAAGTAAACAAACAAGTAAAACTCTGACTATAAGCTGTGGTGAGTGTGTGAAGGAAAAGGAGAGACCTACTTCTTTATACATTTGTGTATTTTGGGAGGTGGTCCTGGTCCCTGATTCTCACCTGCTCTTTGCTCCGCAACAGCCGTAACTAAGCTCCCCTGTGAGGAGTCCCATGTGGGGTTGGATTTTCCACCAGCACACGTTAGAATTTCCTGAGAAGTCAGAGGTCAGCACAGCATTCGAAGACCTGACAGGGAGCTCCAATGGGCCTCGCCTCCTGCTCACCCTTCCTCTAAGGCTTGTGTTTCCACCGGTCTAGTCTGCTAGAAAAGCCTATGATTATCCCCCCTTTTTTACAGGACTAATAAATTTTATTTTTTTCTTCCAGTTTTACTGAGATATAATTTACATAAGCCGTGTATAAGTTTAAGGTGTGTACAACGTAATGATCCGATTTACATACACCACAAAGTGTTGATCACAGTAAGTTTACTGAACGTCCATCACCCTATATAGGTACAAAATTAAAGAAATAGAAAAAAATTTTTTTCTTGTGATGAGAACTCAGGATTTACCCTCTTAACAACTTTCATATATAACATACAGCGGTGTTAATTATATGTGTCACGTTCAACGTTACATCCGTAGTACTTATTTATCTTATAACTGGAAGTTTGTTATCTTTTGACTGCCTTCATCCAATTTCCCCTCCGCCAAACCCTTTACCTTTCCCCTCGTCCCACCTCTGGTAACCACGAATCTGTCCTCTTTTTCTATGAATTTGTTTGTTTGTTTTTGAAATATAATTGAATTACAACACTATGTTAGTTCCTGGTACACAACTTAGTGGTTTGATATTTCTATACATTTCAAGCTGATCACCATAATTTATCCCCTTCTTAAATTTACTTGTACTGTACCTTTTCCTCACCTCCCTCTCAGTACAGGGCTTCCTTCAGCCCTGGGAGCCTTTGAACCAATCAGCAAAGGTGCTCCTTTCTGGTGGACAAAGCCTCAATGGGTGAGGCTAGGCAGGCAGAGTACAAGTTGGATTTCAGCCCCTTTCAGGCCCCATGGGTCAACTGCATGACTGTACACGCTGCCGTGCCCACAGCCTCTGGAATGACCACCCCACCTACTTTCTTTCTTTTTTTTTTTTAAAAATAAATTTATTTATTTATTTTTGGCTGCGTCGGGTTTTTGTTGCTGCACGCAGGCTTTCTCTAGTTGTGGCGAGTGGGGGCTACTCTTCGTTGCGGTGCGCGGGCTTCTCATTGCGGTGGCTTCTCTTGTTGCGGAGCACTGGCTCTAGGCGCACGGGCTTCAGTAGCTGTGGAGCACAGGCTCCACAGTTGTGGCTCGCAGGCTCTAAAGAGCAGGCTCAGTAGCTGTGGCGCATGGCCTTAGTTGCTCCGCGGCATGTGGGATC
Source organism: Orcinus orca (assembly GCF_937001465.1). NCBI lineage: Eukaryota > Metazoa > Chordata > Mammalia > Artiodactyla > Delphinidae > Orcinus > Orcinus orca. Next base: position 108,237,677 of record NC_064564.1, on the reverse strand, counting down.
TTCCCGGACCAGGGCTCAAACCCATGTCCCCTGCATTGGCAGGCAGATTCTTAACCACTGAGCCATCAGGGAAGTTCCCCCACCTACTTTCTATCTAGCTGATTCTTACTCCATCTTGAAGACTCAGTTTATATTCTATCTCTTATATGAAGTTTTATCTAGCTTTATAATTTACAGTAAATCCTCCATTCGTGGAACTCCTAATTTTTCTTCTTACTCTTTGCCTCATTTGACACTTAACTGCATACTGCCTTGTGATTCCTCTCGTTTTCCTCTCTTGTATCATTATTTCATCTGCAGAGTGTGGCAAAGTTCACCACTGTGGGCTGTCACAGCTACTGTCCTCAGTGTGGGGTGCTCTATCCTCCCACCCCCATTCCCCGAAAGAACAAATATGGTTCCCTAAGGTGATAAGGGAAAGCCCTCTCCTTGGGTTGGCTTTAAAAATACATGGCAACCCAAAAGAATGGAGAGCGGGGACTCAAATAGGTATTTGTGTGCTCATGTTCATAGCACCATCATTCGCAATAGCCAACAGGTGGAAACAACCTAAATGTCCATTGTCAGATGAACTGATACAATGTGGTCCATTCACACCATGGAACGCTATTCTGCCCTACAAAGGAATGAAATTCTGATAATGCTACAACATGGATGAACCATGAAGGCATTAGGCTGAGTGAATAAGCTAGACACAAAGGGACAAATATTGTATGATTCCACTTCTATGAGGTAATAATCCAATTCATATAGACAGAAAGGAGAACGGGTAGTTCACGGGCTGGGGGAGGGCGGACGGGAGTTAAGAGTTTAATGGGTACAGTTTCAGTTTGAGAAGATGGAAAAGTTCAGGAGACGAATGAATGGTGGTGATGGTTGCACAACAATGCGAATGTATTAACGCCATTGAAGGCTATACCTAAAAATGGTTAAAATGATACATTTTATGTTATGTGTATCTTACCATAATTTTTAAAATGACAATATGAAAAGCGTTGGTTAATGTCCTCAACCGCGAATCTGCAGGCTTCTCCACGGCCTCCCTATGCCATTGGGAGCTCCCTGAGAACAGGGAAACGTGTCTCCCCTCTCAGTCTGGGGCTCTCCCAGGACCAGAAAGGGATTT